>NC_036868.1:25557737-25573910 GCF_002910315.2 Salvelinus sp. IW2-2015 | reverse complement strand
CCTCCGCTCCTCTCGCTCTCTCCCTCACCCCTCGCACCCATACACTGACTGTGGCACCAGTGTGTTATTGTCCTTTCATTACGATAAACATGCTGTTACTGCAACAATACAACTTGCTCTTAAAAACTTTCATATACAGATTATATCGCTTACCCACTCCACAGCAAGCTGCTCTATCCACATTGATTGATGAAGTAATTAAATGTTGACGAAATGTAAAAAAAAATATATGTTTAGAAGTTTAAAAAGAACAGAAAGGAACAATATAAACCGTACTTTTTTGGGCTCAAAACGGTCAGAACTTTTCTGGTTGGAACAATGAAGGAATGAAAAAAATATTGTCTGTTCAGAACGAAGTGATTGGAAAATCATTTTGGTTGCACCCCTGTTTTGTGTGAACGCGTGAAGGAACCCGTGCACATGCACAGATATTGTGTGTGGCTGTTGGAGACCGACGTCTTGCAGACAGTATATCTGCGGTGCTGCTCATGACAATGTAATTTTCACTGAGTCTACCTTTAGAATAGGTCCAGTACTATTACGAGAAGTTGTGTTCACCTGGCTTACCTGCGAAAACTAAAACTGAATGATTTATGAGATGTTGATAGTCGATGGTGATGGTCATGGTGTGAAATGCTTTTGCTGAGTTTAGAATTAAAAACCTATCTTACCTTTTTGCAGTTAATAAATTCAATGTGAAACGTGGTAGCTATAGTATCTTTAACTAGGATTGAAAAAGTACATTCATTCTTCTCTAATAAACATCTCACCTTAATTTATGAATTACACTTGTAATGTCGTCAGTAGGCTACCATAACCTATGCTTCAGATGGGAAGGGCAGGTAGCCTACACACACACACACACACACACACACGCACACCCAGTGTCAAAGATTCCCAGCTGGCAAGCAGATGCTGGAATATGTTTCTGAGTGACAGAGTGAGGGCTTTGCATAGGCGYTTTGTTGCAATTTTTGCAGAATGTAAAAGAACGTTATTAACCAGTTCCTATGCTTTTAAAATAACMGTTCTGTTCTGGAACAGTATAGATCACTTTTGTTTTCGGCTCGGGTTCTGTTCCTCAAATAATTTTGTTATTTATTTTCAGTTCTTTTCCCTTAACTGGTTTCAACCCTTGACGAAAACAGCAGAGAAGTTGAACCTCGTGCGTCAAGTTGTTGGCCCGGAAATTGACCCATTATGCTGTTTACTTTCTGCATCTGTCATATCGCTGAGTCTACCTTTAAGCACAACAACAACAAATCTAGATCAAACAAGACCCAGAAAATCGGATCCCCACAAACAGTTAAGGCTTCTCCTAAACTCTGAGGATACAAACCATTCAACAAAAAGTTATTCCTGAACTCTCTACATCCGGTGATGGATGCAGAACCATTAGTAGGGTCAAACAACAAAGTTTGTCCCTATAAATATGTAGTTAGAGGGGAAGTCGAAGGGCCAGTAGTGAGTGGACAATGAAGAAACAGGGGCAGGGTTCAGAGTAAAAGGATACATTCCTACCGAGAGGTCTCCAATGATTCCCCTGTGTGTGTTTGTGTGTATTTGTGTTTGTGTTGTGTGTACGTACTGTACATACATGCGTGCAATTGTGTCCTGGGGCTGAGGATAAAATACATTGGCACTGGCAGGTTGGATCAACGGGGAAATCTAGTGGGCTGGACACAGTGCACTTGTTAAATTAGAAAACCTGCCTATAAAACACAGCCTCTTTTGAGTGTGTGTGTGCTTGTGTGTGTGTGTGTGTGTGTGTGTGTGTGTGTGTGTGTGTGTGTCTAACTCAGAGACAGATTTGCAGCTCTGATCAAATAAACATTGCAATAAACACCAACCAGTCATGAGGCATATTCTCTGAGTTTCCATACCAACATGAAGGCCGTCTTTCACGTCTCTCTAGCCCAGTGGGCAGTTACAGCTGCCTGGATTGTGCTTTGCTGGAGAATGCCATCGTAATGTAACCGTGTGGAGCTGTTGCGTCTGCTGCCATCATCCTCGCTTGGTGGCACACACACACACTCTCTCTGTCACTGGTTAGTGTGTGTGTGTGTGTGACAGTTAAAGAAGCACACGCATCTTGAACTGTGTGTGTCTGCTGAGGTGTGTGTGCTCGCATGCATGTGGCAAGGTGTGTTTGAGGATGAAAGGGTTGATTTCCCACAGACCTCAGTGCCAGGCAGGGGCCGGGACCCTCTGTTTGTACCGCAGCCAGCTGTGCCTTCCAGGGATCTGCCACTACCACCACAACAGACACCTGGCTATGTGAGCTGACTGCCAATATGAATGTTTGTTGCTTGTTATTTTTTACAGCTCCAGGCATATGTATGGGTCAAAAGGACTGCCACGCATGACACAAAAAAATAAACAAACAACAACTCACTGGCCTCTTTGGGTGAGTGCTGTGACATCACTTCCCATTGCCATGGTAACGCTGCACTCTGCTCAAAGTGAGTGTGTTTTAGAGAAAACAAGAGAGAGAGAGAGAAAGAGACAGAGAGACTGTGTGTGATGGCTCTAAGCCAGTCACTCGACTGCTCTGTGACAGCGCTCTCTGTGGAGCCACTCCTCTGAGCTTCACCCCTGTGGGGACAGTGTGTGTGTTTTGTGTTGTGTTTGTTGGCTTCAGGAATATACTGTGTCTGTCCTGCGGGGGCTCAAAAGGGCTTAGCAGGCTGACAGACCACGAGGGCACAGGGGAGAAACTAACACCACTGACAGGCACATGAGGGCTCCACACACAGGGCATTCCTCACGGCCTAGATTGTGTGTGTGTGTGTGTGTGTGTGTGTGTGTGTGTGTGTGTGTGTGTGTGTGTGTGTTGTGTTGTGCTCGTGCGCGCGCGCTTGGGTGAGTAAGTGCGAGCGTGCGTTCATGTTTGTATGTGTGTGAGCCCTGATGCCTATCGCGGTGCTTTCTTCTCCCAAGAAACTCCACACTGAACATCACTGAAAGGTTTGTGGTCTGGCCATATGAGTGTCACCACGGCAAATGAGATTCTCCACAGGCATGATGATTGTCATTTCACAAACAGGGGCTCACAGCAGCCTCCTCCATCATCGAAAGAGGTTTTATTTTCATGGTTAGACTTACAGACTATTTTACAACAATACAATATGATCTCTTAGAAGAGGATTTCATTAAGCTGACGTACAATATGCAGTTCATTAGGTACAAGTCAACCGCAATAGAGTGGGTACAGTTGGTTGAATCGACAGATAAAATAGAAACTAAATACAGTGACTCACTCAGCCCTACATTCAGTGAGTCAGTGTGGAAAAGCAATCCCAYAGCTACCAACTGACCCACGGCAACCACAACACAAACAGGTACAGGGCTGCCSCGCTCATTAGGCAGGATTAGGCGTCCGCAGATTGGCGAGGGCTCCGCCTAATCCTGCCTAATGAGCGGGCCAGCCCTGTACCTGTTTGTGTTGTGGTTGCCGTGGGTCAGTTGGTAGCTATGGGATTGGTTTTCCACACTGACTCACTGAAGGTAGGGCTGAGTGAGTCACTGTATTTAGATAAACTGAGCAAGACGCATCTGCAACAAGACATAAAACCTAATTAAATTCTGCCCCAAAACAATGACAATTTCTCTCAACCAGTGGCGTATTTGCTTTTTAGGTAGAGCTGATGCTGACCTATGATAAGCAGTGCCCACTTTGTCAAAGGCAGCGACGCAACATATTTACCTTGTCCATTCCCAGCACGCCTCTCGAGGAGGCTGTTGGAGAGACGCCTCGCTGCGGCACTCCACCAACATTCACTATTATTTAAAAAAATCTAACATAAATCATGTGTAGTAGCAGATATACAGGGCATTTGGAAAGTATTCAGACCCCTTAACGTTTTCCACATGTTGTTACGTTACAACCGTATTCTAAAATTGATTAAATAAATACAAATTATCATCAATCTACACACAATACCCCACAATGACAATGCAAAAACAGGTTTTTAGAGTGTTTGCAAATTTCCCAAAACCTGAATACTTATATAAATGTGATATTTCCCTCATTTAAAAAAATTTTTTTTTTTTTTGCTTTGTCATTATGGGTTATTATGTGTAGATTGGTGAATAAACAATACAAACATTTCTACATTTTAGAATAAGGCTGTAATGTAACAAAATGTGGAAAAAGTGAAGGGGTCTGAATACTTTCTGAATGCACTGATAGGATATTATAGAAAGAGTATGTGGCCTTTTCTGTAGCCTGGAGACGGAAAATGTTTACATCAAGCAGGTTTCTCCAATCAAATAGCCTGACGTAAATGGCGTCCAATCAAATAAAACTATGCTGACATGTTAACAAACGACATATCCTAAAAACAGGACAGGTCAAAGTAAAATGGACAACATGGTATGGACAATCAGGCTACTCACAACTAGTGACCAGGAGTTTTAATCCGTGGGCTAAATTGTCATGATCTGTGGTTTCAAGTTTGTATCCTTAAAATGTTTTATGAGCTGATCATAGCGAAAAAKAAAATACTTCTACATTTCCCGCTGTGTAAACACATTGCAATTAGGCTCAGGATAACTCCTTCTGAGTGGCTGATATTCAGAGCACAAAAAGCCTAATTTAATCAGGAATCAGGGCTAAAAAAGACAATGCAATGCCGGTTTCACAAAAGGTGGGCCTACCACATGGATGGGCATTCATAAAATTATTTTGCGGGCCGACATGGTAGGCTACACCCAGTAAGCACAGACCAACACCTACCACATAGATGGGCATTMCTAAAATGTAATTTCAGACGACACTGTAGGCCAGGGATCTCCAGTCCTCTGGGGCCTGATTGGTGTCACACTTTTTCCCCCAACACACCTGACACCAATAATCAACTAATCATGATCTTCAGTTTAGAATGCAATTCGTTTCATCAGCTGTGTTGACTAGGGATGGGGAATAAGTGTGACACCACTCCGGYCCGAGGACTGGAGTTTCCCTGCTGTAGGCTGTACCTGAGTAAGCACGGACCGAAGCTGATGCCTTTTGGACATATTTTTTTGGTGTAGTCTGGACCGGCATGATTTCCACGTCCATGGAGAAAATAATTGGTCCACTCCGGACCAAATCTGAACCAGACATATACGTCTATGTTCGGTTGGACCAGCCTTGATTTGGCCCAAATATAGACTACTATAAATGACATATTTTCAGCTTTCATTCAGAACCGAAAATGAGGCTGATTTCAACATCCGGAAAATGTGTATTTTCAATATACGGAAAATACACATTTTCAACGTTCGGGAAATAACCTACTTTCAACTTTCATTCAGAACTGAAAGTGAACCTGATTTCCATGTCTGGAAATACGTCTTTACACCTTTCATTCAGAACCTAAATTGAACCTAATTTCAACGTCTGGAAAAATACATATTTTAGAAGTCTTTTCAATGAAATATTCTTGTAGGGGTTYTCCCCTAGGGTGGCAGAATGGCCAGGACTAGCCCTGAACAGGTAACTGAAGGTATCATGAGTCAACGTGAATATGCCATCCAGGATTCCTTTATCAGGCGCAGTGAGCCGGACTGAAGGCCTAGAGCAGATCAACAAACAGTTCACATCACATCAGCAACGTCTGCAGTGGCAGCCATGACAGTTCACTACAGTCACCAGATAACATGGTCACTGGGATGATCAGAACCTCTCACTTCCTGTTAGTCCTGACGAGAGAGGGATGGACGGATGGACGGTTGAACTAAGGACAATGTGGCGTCGATGAGTCAAACATTTATTCTAGGGTCAAAATTGACTAAAAGTGTAAATAGGATAATTCTGGTCATRATGTCAGTCCCGTCTAAAACRGAGTTTGGAACCTAAGTGCGTTACAACGAGTAAATGAAGGTTGTGTTTGGATGTCAACAAATCATGCCCCCTTTTGCCAAGCTCAACATGCAAATCACCCTTCCGCCCAGTTCGCTTCCCTTCATTGAATGSGGCTCSGTTGATTCATCRCCCCCCAACCAACGTGTTCAAAGGATCAGAGACCTTTTAAACTGAAAATTCCTTTACGAATTGACATAAAACGCATGCGTCCAGCAGGATGCTCAGCTAACAACTATGGTTTGCATGCCATGCTGAAGGACCCTATTAAGCGGGAATAGGTGGTTGTAATTCGCTGGTCCCCAGTGGTGGTGAGTATACCGGGTAGCTAGACCATAGACTGTTGGTTATGTATCTGGTTATGTGTATTTTGATAATCTTTATCACTATCATCGCTAGCATAGATGATGTTAGATAGCTAGCTACCATCTAGCTACTAGCTGGCTAACGTTAGCCTACCTCAATACAACTCGGATTTGGCTTAAACACAATAACTTTTGAAAAGGAGGTTAATAATTAGTAGGAAATCCTTTTATCATGATTGTGAAGACACCAGATTGACTTTAGATGCAGTATAACCAAAGATGTTATTAACTAAMCCAAGATAGACCGGAGCCTGTCATTTCCAATGGGAACAAATKAATCATAGTGGGCAGAAAAAGCAAAGAGGTGGGCAGAGCCAATAACGAGCTAGTGAGATCCTATTGGCGCGTTCTAGCATTTATTAGCATATTTACGTTAGGGAACGTGTGCTACAACTCAATTCGCMCTTGCACTACTTCTAAACAATGCATTGTTTTGAAACTTTGTGTAAAGTCTAARGTCTAAAACGCAGTCCACTCTGTTTGTTAAAAGATTCTAGTTTTGGAAACTGTATGGAGATCAAATGCTTCATCAATGAGAAAATATGCAGAATGTCGGCCAAAATCCATATTGCTCCATCTTCTTCCACTGGGATTCCTCTCATCACCATATTTGGTAGTGAGTGGAAACACCAACTGGATGCTTCACATTTACACATCCAGTGAAATATCTGGCTCATTGTTCTATCTGTGGTATAACTTTAGCACAGCTAACTAAGATTGAGGGGACCACCGTATTTTAGCTGGCTAACATTAGGATTGCTGGTTATTTTTGACAAACTTTGCTAGTAACAGTAATGGCAACATTGACATCGCTCTACTCATAATATGGCAAAGTTGTTTCCTATGAATTATTTACATTTTAGCAGACGCTCTTATTCAGAGTGACTTACARWAGTGAGTGCATACACTTTTATACTGGTTCCCCCCGWGGGAATCAAACCCACAACCCTGGCGTTGCCAGTGCCATACTCTACCAACTGAGTTTACATGGGACTGTTTGCCTATTTTAGSAATGTCATCATATTTCCATGCCACTCTAAGTTAGAGTAATTAGACAAAACAGTCACGAGCCGCCGAGGTGMAAACCATGTCTAGGGCACAAATAAATATWGGATGCAGCTATGKTGGTAATAGCTAACTCACGCCTGACTATAACAGTGTACTAACTAGCAGCCCCAAACTCAAGCCAACCCAGGGCCATAGCGAAACACGGCACAGTTTGTTGCATAGTGTAACGGTTTCACCGGCCTGAATCGAATCCAATCTGTGGCCAGTCAGTCTACATCTGTAAAGCATAGAATTAGCTTCCAAACGAGCTAGAATCAGCTTCCAAATGATTTCTTGAGCTATGTTTATAATTAAGGGATGATGGCAATCGTTGATCATGTTTTTCTGTTCGACAAAGTGCACAGTTGGGTGCCAGACTGATCCCCTGGTCATTAACGGATACCGTGACCTACCAGAAGGAGCAAAGGTGGGTATCAAACATGTCCAGCAATGTGATTGCAATGGTTTAGCGACATCCCCAAATAATTTCATGCACTGTTCACTTGCTATTTTCACAGCTTGTCAGGCAAGACCTCTGAATAAGTACCCTTGTGACACCTCCTCCGTTGTTGCCAGTCTCCCTAGACTCCTATGAAACAAAATGCCATTGACCACTTGGCTGTGTATTATATCACCCTGTCACAGTCCCTCCCAGTCAAAACTACCTCATAAGATTGCCTGCTGTAGTTGTTCGAGAGATGTCCAGTTTGCAGCTGAACATGCAGCATAAAGTTGACCCGCAAAGTGGCTCTCATCAGCATCATGCAGACATACCCTCACTGTGAGCATTCCTATAAATGGAACATGGAGCATGTTGGCAAGTATCTGGCCAGCAACCTTCACCTGTCAGCAKCAGCTTTCACAGGCTCATCATTTGTACAAATTCAGAAGGTAACCCACTTCCTTACTTTAATACATTTGACAACCCAATTGTGAAACACAATTTATATGTAAACTGACATTTCCTAATTTCCACTTTTTAGATGCATACTGTATCATTTCCGGGGCGTAATATAACCTGGTGCAACCAGACTGTTCTCTGTGTTCACCATTCTTTTTCACTTCACATTTTATGGTATCTGAAGTGAAATATAAAGGTGAATGCAGCGATCATGTAGGTTCCACCAGGCTAATCATAACCACCATTGATAATGTAATCAGTGCCCTGTGTGTGTGTGTTTGTGTGGCACCGACCAGTAACTTTGATAAGGGGCCAGGAGCTGATCTACACTGCTATGACCATCAATGGGGTTCTGGCAAAGACCTCACCTCAAGCCTCACCTCTTGCCTTGCTCAGAATTATAACAGAATTAGGTAGGTTTAGTCTGACCTCTTCAAACTTCAACATAGTACCTGTTTGTGTGTCAGATATGACCTATCTTAAATGACATTGGCAATATAACTATGTGTGTATGTGTTCACAGAAACATGTATGGAGCCAGATTATGGAGACTTGCAAGATGATGTGATGAAGTCCAGACTGACAGAGGGGCTTGGTACTGATGTCTCTGAATGGAGAGAGACCTGGCACTCAGTATAACATTTTTACTAGACACAACTTTTACTTGTATTGTATTTCTTTGATGTTATTGAATTGACTGGTATCAGTTAATATGRGGAGGGAGAAACCCTGTGTATTCTGCACCAGGACCAGGGAACTTCTGTTGTATACGGGACAACACACAGGAAGGTATGATCACTCTGACATGTTTGCCAAGGTAGTCCCATTACCAACATACAAAATGCTGATAGGCACAGTATCCATATCAACTGGGAATAACAATGAAAGATGAAATGTTATATTAGCAGAACACTGCTCCTATGGTATTACATAAAGGGTTGTTGATTCTACATGAACCTGTTACTACATGTGAAAGTTATCAAAACACTTAGTTTAGAATATCTACATAATTCAGCAATTGCATTCTTCTCATATTACTCTGTAGGCTACTGACCTATTCAAAGCTTCCTCTGGCACCTCGCCATACATCTGCCTGTAGTTATTGAACTCAACCTRCAGGAGGTGTGTTTGTTGTGACTGCTGGGGGCAAGGTTCTGACAGATTGGTGGGGGTAAGGACACACCCAAGAAAACACCCACATCAAACCAACTTATGTTTGGTTTCTGTCATGGCATTTATTGAGCAGCAAGACAAAAAACAAGGCCAAATCAGCGGGTGCAGTTCCCCTTTAAGTGAGTGCACTGGGGCTGAATTAAGTAGAGGAGGGTCACATAGAGTAATGTTACCCGACTCAGATATCTCAAATTAATTAAAACAAATTAGAGGTTGTCTCCAAGTCGAACCATGCTTCTGGAAGGCCAGTGGCTCTCACCAGTGTTTATTATTAATACAGCTTGGTGCCTATTTTGAATCAGCCCTTAATTAATTTTTATTAAGTGCAGTTATTAATTTGGTTGGAGAGCCCCCATGTGGTATTGGGTATCCCAGGTGTGGAACTGGCTGATGATTGAGAAACTGCTTATCAGGAACATATTCATTACTTAAACATGGGAGAGATGGAGGTGATTTTCTATCCCCAAAAGCATTCTTGTTAATCAATTACTACATTGCTCAGGCCGAGCTAGGAGCTAGGATGAAAACCAGTGGAGCTTGTAGCTCTCTGGGACTGGGTTGGAGACCACTGGGAGTAAGATGTGGAATTACAAATGTTTGTATCCCATCRCTGTTTGTATCCCATCGCTAACAGGCAAGGTTTTCTATTTCTTGTGTGTGCAACCACAGGTGTAATGCTGCTACAATGTTCTGTTTATGAACAATGTACCACAGGTTTTAATTAGGAGCTCAATGGGATTTAAAGACAAAGTGAAGAAGAATAGGGCTAACTGAAAACAGGTGTGTCTTATTCTCCTACTATTCCAAAAATACTTAACTTGTGCAATCCACTGATAAAGTTCAGCACATACTAGTTTTGATGAGGAATCTGTTTCAGAGTCAAAGTGGAGGAGAGGATTATGAAAGGCATGCCAAGGACGCCACCATAGGTTAGTCTGAGTGTCTCTGTCTCCTCCTCTACTAAATACACCTTAACCGGCTAATGCAAAGATTACTCTCCCTGTGTTTAGAATAAACGTGTCTCTCTCTCGCACTTTCTCGTTGTCTCTCTCTCTCTCTCTCTCTCTCCCACTCACTCTCCCTAACGCTCTCACTCTCTCTCTCTCTCTCCCACTCACTCTCCCTAACGCTCTCACTCTCTCTCTCTCTCTCCCACTCACTCTCCCTAACGCTCTCACTCGCTCTACAGCTTCATTCAAGGTCCAATGCAGCCATTTTCATCTCAATATCAAATTATTTCTGGGAAACAGTTRAAGATGCACTCCAGGATCTTAAGCACAAGAAATTCGTAACATATAGTACGAATTGGATTTGTAACATCAAATTGGATTTGTGACATGCGCCGAATACAACAAGTTACCCGTGAATACAACAGACCTTACCGTGAAATACTTACTTACAAGCCCTTAACCAACAATGCAGAGTTTTTACTATATTTGCTAAAGTAAAAAAAGAACACAATAAAATAACAATAATGAGGCTATATACTGGGKGTACCGGTAACAAGTCAATGTGCAGGGGTACAGGTTAGTCAAGGTAACATATAACACAAATTGCTAAATGTTTTTAAAATAATAATAATTTTAGCACTGCACAATTTGATGACGTGGTACACAAAAAAACGGGACCACTTTTGGCTCGTGGACACCACTTTCAAATCTACTGGCTGAAATTACACAAAGTTCCAGAATGCATCGTTAAGTACCTTACTGCAATTGCAATCAATTAAAATGGTAAAAAAGTTTTACAAAATTGCTTCTTAGCAAAGCACTTTTACTTAAGTATGTTTTGAATGAAGTACTGTACTACCTTTTTAAAACCATTCGTTATTCAGTACAATTTTATAGGCTATCCATAATAGTAGATCGTGATGGCACTGATCGTTTGCGGGTGATTGCCCCCCGGAGCCAGAAAAACTGATCATCGCTGTTTAGTCAGTGACCAATCAAAACATGTAGCGGTAAGATAGCTAACTAGATATGAATGGTCATCAATTTAGCTATGGATGGCTTTAGCAGCTTGTAGCCTAGTTGTCTAGCATTCTAGCAGGCTAAGTAGCTATACTTGCAACTAAGTTAGCTAGCTAGCTAGCTAGCTACATGACTAAGGACCACCCAATTGTAATAGCCGTTATTGTGGCTAGCACGTCAGTGTCACTATGTGTGGTGGTGGCCAGCTAACTAGCCATGTAAATTATCTGGGCTAGCTTACAACATTACCTAGGCTAACATCAGTAAGTGAACTAGATAGCTGGCTAACGTTAGCTTGCTTGGTCATCACATTTTTAGAGAGACCTAGCTAGGAATTTTAGCTATGTACTTTGTCTAAATTAGGATACCGTTCACCTAAAAGTCAGACTCAGTAAGTCTCAGAATAGGTCCATTTTTATTCTTCTTTTAGCTAACTATATTTAGTTAGATCACTCAGATGATGTATGGAAGCATATAATATCCAAATGTCACATAATTACATCACATAAAATGTATGTTTGCTGGGTAAAACTACTATAACTGGGGCCTGGGGCTTAACCTTTACATAAGCATTCATAACACCTTTATGAAGCAGTTCATGACATATTAATGAGAGTTTAAGTAGGCCTATCATTCATTACATTAACGTTCATGATTGATGTATTCATTMAACATCAGAGTCTCTCACAAGTAATGTTTGGTCAACACATGATTCTAATTTTATTGTGTGTGTTTGTGAAGTGAGGGAGAACAATTGATGGGCTGGTTTTAATTAATTAATCTTGCATATAATTGTGTGAGTCTACACAAAAGGTACAGCTAGACATGGACTCATCACAGTACTAGACAACTTTTTAGAGCAGAGAACATTTGACAAACTCACTACAAGCCTCAGTATCTGACAATAACAAGTATGGAAAGTTTCTGTTCGGGCTATTGTAATGTCAGTGATATGATGAACTAAGTAGCCACATGAAGGAGAATATGCAGAAATATGAAATTTTTCTGATGTTGTGTAATTGCAGGTTGTGTAATTGCCACTATGCAGGTTTGGTCTACCTGAAGCATCATCTTGACACAATGACATAGCACGAGACAGAGCAGTGAATGATGCCCAAAAGGTCACAAGATACAGGGGAGCTGGATGGGTACCTTGCCTGTGTGTCAGACAAGATGGACCTGCTTCATTCCTTTCCATACATAAAGAAGCTGTCTATCAATCTGAACACAGGACTGCCTGCCTCTGCAGCTTGTAAGTGTATTCTTAGCTGTGTTGGACTGCTCTTCACTGCAAAGACTTCATGCGTCCTCTGAAACATGACCTGTCAAACTGCGCTTCTTAATACCCGCTCGTTTATCCCGGAAGCCAGCTGCACCAATGTGTCGGAGGAAACACCATTYAACTGACGACCGAGGTCAGCCTGCAGTCTCCCGGCCCGCCACAAGAGCACGATGAGCCAAGTAAAGTCCCCCCCGGCCAAACCCTCCCCTAACCCGGATGACGCTCGGCCAATTGTGCGCCGCCCTATGACTCCCGATCACTGCCGGTTGGGATCGAACCCGGGTCTGTAGTGATGCCTCTAACAATGTGATGCAGTGCATTAGATCGCTGTGCCACTCTGGAGGCCTACTTTTACTTTTTAAATTAGCTACTTTTTACTTTTACATTATTTATTTTTTTACTCTTACACTAAAAGGGCACTATCATAACAATTTTCACGGTATTATTCCAATCTCATAGTGTGAAAATATATACAAAACACAAGAAAATCTGTATTTTGACTGCAGTAGGCCTTTAAAGGGGGACACTAAATTTAAGATTAATTGCATTTTATCCCATTGCATTAAAATGCGCCCTCCTCCGTTCCTCTCTTCCTCTTTTCTTTTCGCCAGTCTTTTAATTCTGTTGGTATTGGATGGGGAAATCTGGGCTCTCGTTTGGATACTGCACATGAATAAACCATTAACTGTGCAATCTCATGGTGCCCAAAAGAAAAAAAAGAGACTTGGATACTTAATGAGTGTGCGATGATTGTAAATATTAGCACTATTTTGTGGGGTGGGGGTGACTAATGAAAGCTGTGGGGATAAAAGTGTAGTTAAAAGTACAGTAGAGTAGGAATATTCTCTGTCTGTGTTGTAGATAATGAGTGTTGGGCTTAGCTGGGGCTGGGGGACTACGACTGCAGTAGGGTAGAAGAGGCTGGGGTGGGCTGGAGGCTGGGCTGGGCTGGGCTGGGCTGGGCAGGGCAGGGGGTGGTTAAGCATGACTACGGCTGGAGCTGGGATAGACTAAGATGTGCTAGTTTAGTTGAACTGGCCTGGGTCCGCACTTGGCTGTGAGAGAGTTTCACAGTGTTCAGGATTGAGATACTTTAGACTCCATCTCTATCCAAACACTTCTAGGGCGTGAGTGAGGCCCCATCTCTTTCCAAATACATCAACAGCGTGAGGCCCCATCTTTTTCATAACACTTCCATGGCCAGTAGCCCTGGCAGAGCTGCAGTGTAATCTGCTCTAAATGCTTATATTAAGAGACTGTAATTACCACTAGTCTCTCTCTCCCTTCTGGASAACATCAGAGACGGCTTAGTTAGCCCAAACAGACCGCCAGCCAGGACCGAGACTAACCACTCAGTGCACAGCCGCACCATTGGCTAATAGGCTAATAAACCGCTGCGTCATTGGCTAACAACAACATAGCGACAGCCAGGATAYAAAACAAGGAGATACAACAATTTCTCTCGACACAGTGATCATACTACTTCGGAACATCTCAATGTAGTCCCCAAAGAAAGCTACGGAAGGGCAATGACGAAGGCAGCACACAGTAGAATTGTATGTTCGTTTTCTCTTCTACCTGTACATGAATCACTGTGTCTGCACGCAACTCTTTCATCGTATTCAAACCGCCGCAACTTAAAACAAATTTCACCGTAAAAAACAGACCAAGCACAAAAGGCCCTTTCATATTATATGATAATCATAAAGAKAGGTATGATTACCTCTTCTTCTCTCAAACAGCAGCAGTGATGGTTCACATTAAAGAGTGTGTTTCTGCGTCGGTGAGTGTCGGCCAGGGACACACAAACACGCATGCACGCGCAAACACACACACACTGTTACGTCTCTCGTTGGTAGAATGACTGGACCAAGGTGCAGCGTGGTAGGCGTACATTTTCTTTATTAATGTTCCACCAAAAACAATAAACAATACAACGAACGTATAGCTTCGTAGTGCAAAACATGCAACAAAACAAAGACAAGATCCCACAAAACCCAAACGGAAACTAATAACTTATATCTGATTCCCAATCAGAGACAACGATAGACAGCTGCCTCCGATTGGGAATCAAACACACCAACATAGAAACAGAAAACCTAGAATGCCCACCCTAATCACACCCTGACCTAACCAAATAGAGATATAAAAAGGCTCTCTAAGGTCAGGGTGTGACACACACACACACACACCTGTCTCTTATACACATCTAGATGTGTATAAGAGACAGCACACACACACAGAGACAGAGACAAAGACACTCCAAAGGGAAAGGCTGCACTACTTAGAAGATAATGAGGAAACAAACTGGACAAGTACGATTGATCCCACTGTTTTATAGCACGGGGGATTATCAAAGGATTATTTTAGGGTAATTATGCACGAAGGTCGACAACAGGCTTTCATGTTGCTGCAGTGAATGGCAGCAGGGTGTGTTGTCACAGAGTGTGTGTAGTAAAGAGAGTGAGGAGGCTTGCCATAGCTACACACACAGAGGCAAGCATGCACAGGCAGACACACACACACACAAGCGCACACGCACAAACGCGCGCACGCACGCGCACACACACACTTATCAGGAAGCTACCATGCCCTGGCGCCTTTCAAACACACCAAATCAGCGGCCAGCAAACTCGGAATGTTTCTTCAGGAACACAACCGGCTCCCTTTGGTAATTCCAATCTCGGAGCGACAACGGTCTAGATGAGAAACTGCATGCCTGTTCGGCAGAGGAATTCCAAGTGGAAATTCCCAATCGGAGCACCTCTCTTCTGAGGCATGTTATCGATCAGGTCCCGTCCATTAGCAAAGGAGATGAGCGATGGGGTAATGGGAGGTGGCACAACACAGCAGGATGGGAGATCATTGATTGACCTCTAAGTGGTAATTACACATGATACCCCCCAACCCCCCTCCCGACCCAGTGTAATCACKTCTCCTTGTTAACCCATAGCCCTCTCCTCCTCCTTAACACCTACCATTCTTTCCCTAACCACTACCAATACAAACTTCTGCCCTTTTCTTTTCCTACTGTATCGATGGTACCCTCCACAAACTCACTGTGTTGGGTATGTGTTGTATATCTTCAGGTTATTCTCTTGTAATGAAGCCACCATTCTAATCACCAGAATATCCTTATTTAAAGTCTCCCAGAGACATGATGCATRTAATGAATGTATGTCATGTTAGTAACACAAATGGTAGTAGCAGCAGCCAATTAGATGAAAGGAATGGATTTAGTTTTGGAGCATGTCTGCATTCCAAATGGTAACATTCCAAATGGCACCCTATTCCCTATTTAGTGCAGTAATTTTGATCAGAGCCCAGGTCAAAAGAGGTACACTATATAGGGATCATGGTGAAATTTGTGGTGAAGCCCATAAATTGAGTTTGGATACCAGGCAACAGGATTGGATGTTTGGTTCGGATTAGTTTGGGGTAGGAAATAGGTCACATTGTGGAAACAATACCACATGCTAATTGATAGGGGCAAATTCAATAGGTTACCATCTTATGTGTTTGTGGGAAATAGAGGAATTATGAAAGTGTATTTCTCCAGAGTGTGTATGTTTCAGCAGAAGAGAACATTT
>NC_036868.1:25540464-25557550 GCF_002910315.2 Salvelinus sp. IW2-2015 | reverse complement strand
TCTGTACCCTGGCATACACCATGTCCGTGTACTATATTACCTCAGATCGCTACCCTAGCTTGTATTAACCCTAATATATAGTTGCACTACTTTGACCAAGGCCCATACGGCTCTGGTCAAAAGTAGTGCACTATACAGTATAGGCTATAGGATGCAATTTGGGATGCAATACACTGTGTAGTCTTACGGAGTCTCTATCCGCCACAGTGGCGAATGCTGATGTGTGTGAAGTTATTGCTGAGTGTGGAGAAGTGTATAAGTCAATCTCCTGCTCTGACATGGCGGTGTGTGAGACTCACCAGTAGTGGAGGAGATGTTGACGTCTATGCTGATCTCAGGTATGCCCCCTCCCTTCAGCGCAGCCACACAGTGTAGGTGCCAAAGTCAGTGAACTTCAGGTCAATGATGGTCCAGTTGTGGTGCCTGGGGGAAATGTCAGGGTCCGTCTGGGTGATCACCATTCGCTCAGAGCTACGCACATGGCGCGCCCTTCTTCAGCCAACCAAATGTCAGCTCCTCAGGGGGCGTGGCCTCCACCTGGAATGGAGTGGATAGTTGAGTATGCGTTGAAAAGGGGATTGTGTTTGTGTGTGTGGTGTGTGTGGGTGTGGTGTGGGTGTGTGTGTGTGTGTGTGTGTGTGTGGGTTTGTGTGTGTGTGTGTGTGTGTGTGTGTGTGTGGTGTAGTGTTCTAACCTGCCAGGAGATCTTGACCGCCGCCAAATTTGGATTGTTGTCGTCATTGTGGTTAGGGGTCCAGGGTGTGATCAAGAAAACGGCCCCTACTTCAGCGCTGTGGAGAGAACATACAGACAGACCACACCAGAACGTGAGAGAGCCGTACAATCCATGTTGTGTGTTTAAGTCGGCCAGCCACAGGGGTAATTTCCACATTGAAACTTTTATTTGACACTGTAGACAAAAGATACAAACTTTAAGTGTGTTTTCTGCTGTTTTGTAGAACAATAATGGAAGAAAATGGATTTCCCTTTTTTAGAAAGGAAATGTTATTTTGCTTTCCCCCCGACCTCGTTGAGAACCCAACAAACACAACAGTTGAGAGGTAAAGGCAACATGGGGTCAGCAACAGTGCAAGCACCATTTTAGAAGGGTGCAGTAAATGATTTGAATAGGCCAAATGTAAGTGAGCAAACTGCTGGCTGATCAGACTGAAAATACTGTATGTTTTGTCCTGAGATCTTCATCCAGTGCACAGTCTGCTAGATGTGATTCATCCAATCACACAAGTGTTGTATTCATTGATTGGAGAGGAAGTCATTACACAAACACACCCACACACACTCACCAGCACACACACCAACACACACACACACACACACACACCACACACACACAACACACACACACACACACACACACACACCACACACACACACCGAAACAGAAACATTGGAGAAATAAATATCAATGGAAAGATACTTATGGCTAATCCAGTTTAGCTTTCAAACAGCGTCATCAAATCAGAGCGAAAAGAAAAGCGGGCTGATTTCATTCTAATCTATGTTGCATTGTTTCCCAACTCTGCTGCTGTACAATTCATCTCGT
The DNA here is from genome assembly GCF_002910315.2 of Salvelinus sp. IW2-2015. Classification (NCBI taxonomy): domain Eukaryota; kingdom Metazoa; phylum Chordata; class Actinopteri; order Salmoniformes; family Salmonidae; genus Salvelinus; species Salvelinus sp. IW2-2015. Next base: position 25,555,986 of record NC_036868.1, on the reverse strand, counting down.
CTGCACACACACACAAAAAAAGATGGCGCTACAGAAATCTTTTCATCTAGCAATTCCCTGGCGACATTATCATATTCAGTTTGGCGAAAAAGAAAAATGAATACAAAACCTGCATGTCAGATTTAAACACAGGAAATTGAATGTGCAAAACATTGCGATGCTAGAGCCGACCAGAGGGAAGAAGGGGGGGGCACAGAGGGAAAGAGAGTGACACAAGCCTGCACACTAAGAAACCAGACTCAGACCAGACTCAAACCAGACTCAAACCAATGTCAGCAGGTGGGTGAAGGACTGAAGACTGTTCCTGACACGTCTCAACAAATGTTGGTATTTGATTTTTTATTAGGATCCCCATTAGCTGTTGCAAAAACAGCAGCTACTCTTCCTGGGGTCCAYACAAAACATGAAACATGAGCTAATACAGAACACTAATAGACAAGAACAGCTCAAGGACAGAACTACATCAATTTACAAAAGGCCCACATAGCCTACATATCAATACATACACACATATCAATACATACACACAAACTATCTAGGTCAAATAGGGGAGAGGTGTTGTGCCGTGAGGTGTTGCTTTATCAGTTTTTTGAAACCAGGTTTTCTGTTCATTAAATGAGATGGGAGATCCATGCAATAATGGTTCTATATAATACTGTATGCTTTCTTGAATTTGTTCTGGATTTGGGAACTGTGAAAAGACCCCTGGTGGCATGTCTGGTGTGGTAASTGTGTGTGTCAGAGCTGTGTGTATGTGGACTATGCAAAGAATTTGGAATTGTAATGTTTCTTACAAAAAGACGAAGTGATGCAGTCAGTCTCTCCTCAACTCTTAGCCAAGAGACACTGGCATGCAGTATTTACATTAGCCCTCTGAATACAATGAAGTGCAACACGTGCCGCTCTGTTCTGGGTCAGTTGCTGCWAAACTAGGTCTTTCCTTGACAAAACTAGAGCCTGTAGGACTTGCTTTTTGGAGTGTGGTGTCAAAAAAAGCAGAGCATCTCTTTATTACGGACAGACCTCTCCCCATCTTTACAACCATTGGATCTATATATTTTGACCATGACAGTTTCCAATCTAAGGTAACACCAAGTAATTTAGTCTCCTCAACTTGTTCAACAGCTACACCATTCATTACCAGTGTTGTATCTTTAGTATCCTTAATGTGATGACATGCTATTTTATCAAATCTAATACCTAACGTTTAATTGATTACGTGATTGAATTAAATCATGTAAMAATTAATGCATTAATAACCTGGGGCACCATGGAGAAGTTTATTTAAGGAGTTCCGTTTTCCGAATGAATTCTTAGAGATCTAAAGAGCTCTTACATTTCAGTCATCATTAATTATTCTTTACTTTCTTTCAGTCTCATCTGAACGTCGTACAATTCTTGGTTATATGCACGAACCCTAGTTTCCATAMTGAATCAGCAATATACAAATTGGCTTATTTATTTATTTACTAACTAACTAAATTATCACAGAAATACATAACAAACAAACAGTAGATATTGGTTACTAACAATGATAGAAAAGTCCCTAGTGGGCTAAACAGATATGACAGCTTGGTAGACAAAAGGAAAGGGGTGGGACTGAGAAAGAGCGGGAAAGACAAAATTGATTCATTACACATAGCCTATAATTATATTCATTGAAATGCTAACCCTTTCCACATGAACGGCCGCTCATTCGAGAATAATTGCAATGTATATATATATTTACGCCCGTATGTCGTTGTTGGCTTCTCTGTTGGGAATCCTCGATCGTCTTGTAGGGTTCATCAGAGTCTCTGGTAAGTCTTTCGCGGCTCTGGTGGTTAGAATGGATACTTCAGAGTAGCATTCAGAAATGTTCAGCTTTTAAGTCTTTACTGAAGACTCATCTCTTCAGTGGGTCATATGATTGAGGTGTAGTCTGGCGGCCGCGGGGTGTGAATGGTGAACGGAAAGGCTCTGGAAGCAAACGAACCGCCATTGCTGTCTCTGCTGGGCCAGTTCCCCCCTCGTCCACTGGGATTCTCTGCCTTCTAACGCCTATTACAGAGGCTGAGTCACTGGCTTACTGGTGCTCTTTCATGCGTCCCTAAGAGGGGTGCGTTACTTTGAGTGGGTTGAGTGACTGACATGATCTTCTTGTCTGGTGTTGGCGCCGCCCACCTTGGGTTGTGCCGTGGGCGGAGATCTTTTGGGCTATACTCGGGCCTTGTCCAGGATGGTAGTTAAGTGGCTGAAGATATCCTCTAGTGGTGTGGGGGCTGTGCTTTGGCAAAGTGGGTGGAGGTTTATATACTCCTGTTTGGCCCTGTCCAGGGGTATCATCGGATGGGGCGCCACAGTGTCTCCTGACCCCTCCTGTCTACAAGCCTGCTCAGTATTTATGCCTGCAGTAATTTATGTGTCGGGGGGCTAGGGTTCAGTTTGTTATATCTGGAGCAGTACTATCTTCCTGTCTTATCCGGTGTCCTCGTGTCGAATTTAAGTATGTGCTCTCTCTAATTCTCTCTTTCTTTCTTTCTCGTCTCTCGGAGGACTGGGGCCTAGGACCCATGCCTCAGGACTACCTGGCATGAATGACTCCTTGCTGTCCCCAGTCCACCTGGCCTGCTGTCTGCTGCCAGATTTCAACATGTTCTGAGCGGGCTATGGAAACCCTGACCTGTTCACCGGTGTGCTACCTGTCCGCAGATGACCTGCTGTTTTGCAACTCTCTAGAGACTAGCAGGTGCGGTAGAATAGAGATAGTCTTAAGTGATCGGCTATGAAAAGCAACTGGACATTTACTCCTGAGGTGCTGACTGTGCCTGCACCTCACGACAACTACTTGTGATTATTATTATTTGACCATGAAAGGCAATATAAACATTTGAACATCTTGCCATGTTCTTGTTATAAATCTCCACCCGGCACAGCCAGAAGACGCGACGGCCACCCCTCATAGCCTGGTCCTTCTCTAGGTTTCTTCCTAGGTTTTGGCCTTTCTAGAGGAGTTTTCCTAGCCACCGTGCTTCTACACCGCATTGCTTGCTGTTTGGGGTTTTAGGCTGGGTTTCTGTACAGCACTTTGAGATATCGGCTGATGTAAGAAGGGCTATATAAATTGATTGATTTGATTGATTCTCATAGATTGATCATCGGCGGTGATGTCAGTATTCTCGTTCTAGATTAACGTGATTTCTAACTGCAGACCAGAATTTCGTGTCGTCTAGAATTTGCTCCTTCTGTAGTGAATATATAGTCTCAGAGTCTAACCATCTCCAGCCGCGTAGCTAATGTCCACGTGGGATGGTTTTCTAGTCTTATGGTTTGCGTGGTCTTAGAGGACGCCCGCTTACCGTGGGTTTCTTTGGCTTGTTGTAGTTTGAAAGACTTCACACACCAGCGTCACCCGGCATGTTTTGGTCTGGTGTAAATTTCTTCAGGAGTGGGTTTAATCCTCTGTCAAAGAAGAGGCAGTTCTATGATTCCTAATGTGATGTCTGGGCTCACGGGTGTGTGGCCACTGACTAGTTAATCTTTATATGAAAATCCATACTCTCATTTAGAATGTTAATAATATAACATTACATTTTTTCACAAATAGTTTCATGTTTAATCACATAYGTTTCACAATATTTAGATGTAAACCTGACAGCTGGGAAATGTACACTTTAAAAGATACCGTTATGTGTGTTTCCTGTCCTTCATGAGATCACCAAATGAAACACACTTGTCATAACTGTCCCYTATGTGTCCACGGACCATTCCCACATTCTCAAAAGTATAAATATTATTTAATTCTCTGATTTTGGGGATTTAGGAGTTTGGCCAAGTGAAGGCCTTTGTTCTCTCTCTGTGCTCTCTCCCTCTCTTTCTGCATGACCAGGGGGAGAGAGTCTCTGCCAAGAATTTATGACCTGAGATAACAAAACCTGGGTTAGGAGAGAGAGAGAGAGAGAGAGAGAGAGAGAGAAAGGGCCTCGTCATGATACCAGATTCAGCTGAGGTCTTAAACTTAGGGAATGATTTGTACCAAATACAATGCTCTTAGTTTTAGAGATGTTCAGGAACAGTTTATTACTGGCTACCTATTCCAAAACAGACTGCAACCTTTTGTTAAGGGTTTCAGTGACATTAGTAGCTGTGTTTGCTGATGCGTATATGATTGAATCATCAGCATACATTGACACACATACTTTGTTTAATGCCAGTGGCAGGTCATAGGTAAAAATAGAAAAGAGTAGAGGGCTTAGAGAGCTGCCCTGCGGTACACCACACTTTACATGTTTGACTTTAGARAAGCTTCCATTAAAAAAAACTCTGAGTTCTATTAGATAGCTCTGAATAAACAATTTGGCCGAGGTTGATTCTTGTCTGGGTAGGTTCCTGCAAGGCTTAGATCACAGTTAATTTATCTTCACACATTTAATTTTGTGACATACTTTTCTCTCCGGAGCAGCTTTAGGACTGTAACAAGTAATTTTTAAGTGGTGCTGAATCACATTATGTGACCCGTTTCAGGAAACTAGGGTAATGTCGCGGGTCACTACTTCATAGGAGAGCCATTTGAAAGTAAACTTTTTTGTTGTTGATCAGAATGTGTTTTTGGGCAGAAATATCTTCTTGAACATGTGAACTTTCATGTGCCTTAATAAACTTGTATGCTATCTGTAAATAAAAATAAACTTGTTAAATTATGAGCCTAGGTGGTTTAGCAAAAGAATAAGGCAACAACCTTCCCGCTAGCCATGATTGGCTGAAATATTGAGTGGGCTGGACATGGCGAGAGATGAGTTTGGATTGGACGCTTCTGTCTATTTGAGCTGGTCAGTATGTGTAGGTAATCCTGTCTAACGCAGCTTTTTTAAATGTATTGCGTAGTAAAACTGCATAAGTGTTGCTCTCCACTTTYTGGAGGACCGAGTTAAGTTTTGAAATCAGTGGAATTCGAGTAAGAGAGCTAAGGAGATGGAGAAAACACCTGTCTCTGGATTACATCTTCAAACTAAGTTCAACCATGGCATCCGTGACAGGAAGACTCGTCCATCCATGAATGATGTACACATGGAAGATAGTCCAGCGTTATGTGTATTATCTTATTATTCGCATCTCAGATGCAAGTAACCATTTCGGGTGCGTTCGTAAATTCAGTCTGGCCATCTACTRSGATTTCAGAGCACTCTCGTCTGAATGTGCCAGAGCGCAGAATAAATTATGTAATTAAAGGTCGGCAAAAAAGCATAATACATTTTTTGCCAGCAGCACAGTTAMAGTCACCAATGCTCTGGATAACATGAAAACAGCCTAACCAGCTCTGCTAGGGCGAGTAAAATGATCAGAGTTTCGGTGGGGGCTAAAGCTTAAGAGGGTGTGAACGATGTTGAATGGGTGTAGACCAAAAAGCTCTCTCCAGTCGGTACAAAAACATTAAAAGGCCATTTTCTCAAAAAGGGAGGTTACCATTGTTTCCCATTGTTCCTCACATGCAGTGTATGATATACCATTTTGTAGCTCTGTGTCTCTGCACAATTTCAAATTTTGCTACATAAGACCGAATCAAGGCGGTCGGTCACATACAGCCATGGCTCGACTATACTGTAGGCATTTGACTATAGTGTAGACGAACACTCTTTCGATATTATATATAGTATTACCAACATTTGTTGCGTATGTAATTACATGTCTGTTGATATTGAAAAAGTGGTGCTGTTCAAAATATAGCCATGGATCGACTATAGTATAGGCGTTCGACTATAGTATAAGCAAAAGCCCTTTTGATATTATATATAATATTGTTCAAAATGAGTTGCATACGTAACTATGTCTGTTGATATTGAAAAAGTGGTGCTGAATCACAATATATCCATGGATTGACAGTGACCTTCACAATTCAAACATCAGGTATTAACGAAAAGCCACATCACCGCTCTGTCTGTACGGTCTCAATAGAACAGCCTAGTATGTCATCCTGTTGAAAAGGCAATTTTCCTGAGATGTAATATAATATAATACAGGTATTCTWTTGGACGTATTTACACAATGGTGGAAGCTGTATACACTTGGTTCCAACCATATAAATAGTCAATACAAGCACATAGAAGTACTGTATGGGGAATCAGTGAATGAAATGGTTTAGAGTGGATACTACCAGTGTACCTTAACAGTGTGAAAGGCTATTCTGTGTTGCCTCTGTGTTGAGTTGATCTATTACACCATTCCATTAATACTAGTACACAGACTGTATCCTAGGGGATGGACTACTATAATCCAATCAGATCCCATCTAGGCTCCCGAGTCACGCAGCGATCTAAGGCACTGCATCTCAGTGCTTGAGGTGTCACTACAGACACCCTGGTTTGATTCCAGGCTGTATCACAACCGGCCGTGATTGGGAGTCCCATAGGGCAGCGCACAATTGGCCCAGCGTTGTCTGGGTTTGGCCGGGGTAGGCCGTCATTGTAAATAAGAATTTGACTTGCCTAGATAAATATAGGTTAGTTTTTTTATGTTGTGTGTGTGCGTGCGTGYGTGTGTGTGCGTACATGTGTGTCACAAAGGTGTCAGTGTACAAACATTGGATTAAGACTGTAACAATTCACTCTACCTTAGTTAACTGTCTAGTGTGAATACTCTGACACTGTCAAGTCAAGTTCAAGTTCAACACAGTGTGGACTGCCTTCCCTCTTGAAAACATATTGTCCACCAAACCCAAAAATCCTTCACCAAAACTCTACACACAGTCCTCAAGCAAAGATACAGGCAAGCAAGCACGCACGCAAGCACGCACGCATGCACGTACACCTCTATACAGCAACAACAACAACAATCATTACAAAGGCCCAGTGAATCTTTAACGCGGGCACCGCTCGGAAACAAAACTTTCCCATTTACTGTTGGAGGGTAAACCCAACACTCTGCTTGTCTCTGCCTGTTCTTACATCACTTCCAGCACTTYATCCATACCTCAAAAGAACATGCGACTATAGAAGTGGTGTGGAGTAAGCTGGTGGAGCATGTTGGTATACAGAGAAGGCATAGCCCAGGCACAGAAATKGAGTCCTACAGAATGGCTGAGTCACTTATTAAGAAGAATCCTAGCAAATTGGAGCGGGAGAGGGGAGGAGAGGGGAGGAGAGGTGAGGAGACAACCTGGACCCATGGTTAGATGTAGCATAGTAAATAAAAATCTGGGCCACTTAAATTAGTATGATATGTTACATTATGTATAGTATGTATTACTTTGTGGATGTCCATCATCCATTTTGTATGATATGTTGCGAATTACAATTCGTATGATATGGTACGAATTTGCGATTTGTTGTGGGTAACGTTAGCTAGGCTAAGGGTTAAGTTTAGGGGTTTAGGTTAGGGTTAAGAGTTAGGTTAAAGGGTAAGGTCAGGGTTAGGGGAAGGGTTAGCTGACATGCTAAGTAGTTGCAAAGTGGCTAAAAAGTAGTAAGTAGTTGCAAAGTGGCTTCCGGTTGAGCGATGTAGAAAGAAGATGCACGAGGTCTCTCCTGCGACAACTTTTTGTAACTAATCCTCAATTTAGCCTAAAGGTATACTTCTCATGACCTCAAAAGTTATTTTAATAACCCAGTAATAGACCTAAGTTAACATGAGCAAACTAGTCACACGCTTAGTAAAAAAAGATCGGGAAAAATGTCACACTCCACCAAATCAACATCAGCTAAAATGGCTACCATCCCACCTTCATTGAAGGCTTCAATAGCCACTCCGGGCAATAGTGCTAACCCGATAACACTGGAAATCCTTGTCAGAGAGCTGGCAAAATCACGTGWAAGTTTGGCAGCAGAATTCACYGAATTTCTGAATAACTCACTGGTGGCTGCTCTGGCTYCAATTCAGGCAACTATGGAAACCATCCGTGGTTCTGTGGCATGTCACACTACCACACTGGCCGAAGTTGAGACCTGAAGTTGAGACCAACTCACTACGCTGGAAACCAGGCTTGATGATGTGGCTGCCGCCAACAAGTCGCTGCAGCTACAAGTGGAAGACATGATTTTTTCCCCCGCCCTGGCGGCCGACCGCGTCCCGTCACAGTGCGGTTCCATCGATACAAAGAAAAGGAGCTCGTCATTCGGTGGCCAAGGGAACACGGCAACATCACTTTTCAAGGCAACATGATCAAGTTCTACCAGGATTTCAGCCTGGCGAAGAAACGAGCCGCATTCARCRATCTAGTCCACTCTTTTCAAARAGGGAATCCGCTTTGGGCTGATTTATCCTGCCCGTCTCTGTGTCACCTTCAAAGGCGAGGTCCATTTTATCAAAACTCCTGAAGAAGCAGAGTTCTTCWACCGACRGCRCATACATTGAATGCCTGGATTGGGATGATTTCTCACCTGCCTGTATTATGWCAGTAACATTAGTCCAAGTGACCATGTAGACACTAGGCTACATACATCTATGGCTATCTATCGGTCCGTTTCTCGTGAAATAATCCTGGCCACAGTACGTATGTTTGAGGCAGCACATAACTAGTTTGTGTTGTTGGCAATGGCATACTATGCTTTCTCACTGCTCTTTAAACTTTCATTTGATCTTGTTTAGTTTCTTAATCAAAGACAATCRCTGTTAAAGAGGTAGCATTTTGATGTATTCATTTTTACTAAGGCTTTGAACTTGCTGCTCCACTTATGGCAATCTATAGCCCACATGATAATTTGTCTGCCTTTAGGTTATTTCGGATACTAATGTTACTCGGTAGTTAGACTCCGATCCTGTCTACTGATATTTGCGTGATGTATATATATATATATATATATACACACAGTACATTTTTCATTGGGGGTCTTAATTGTATTTTTTTATATGGACATTCTGTACTACTCTGGTTTACGTTGGCCTTAATTGATGATGTTGGTCACTGATAGTCAGTCCTCAGTCACATTCACTTTATCTTGGACTCCACTATCACATTGGAGTCTAAAACTATCACTCTTCTCTTCCAATTGTACTCTTGTTTAATAAATYCTCTTAAGGACCCGCCCCTTTTTTACATTTTCACCTAAAATGACTTACCCAAATCTAACTGCCTATAGCTCAGGACATGAAGCAAGGATATTCATATTCTTGATACCATTTGAAAGGAAACACGTTGAAGTTTGTGGAAATGGGAAATGAATGTAGGAGAATATAACACATTAGATCTGGTAAAAGATAATACAAAGAAGAACCGTCATCTTTTGTACCGTCATCTTTGAAATGCAAGAGATGTATTATGTATTATTCCAGCCCAGGTGCAATTTAGATTTGGGCCACTAGATGGCAGTAGTGTATGTGCAAAGTTTTAGACTGTTCCAATGAACCATTGCATTTCTGTAAAAAAAAGTTTGATTAACAAGAATTTAAGCTTTCTGCCAATATCAGATATGTCTATGTCCTGGGAAATGTTCTTGTTACTTACAACCTCATGCTAATCGCGTTAGCCTACATTAGCTCAACCGTCCCGCAGGGGACCCACCGATCCACTAGAGGTTTGTTGCACTAGCTGAAGAGTTTAGACCCATGGTTCGTTTGCTTAATTGTACATATCCAAAATGCTAGTTGTTATTTAATAGTTTCCACCTAAGGATGTTTTGTAAWAATTTACCAAGACAGGGGCCGACCGTTTTCATAGCCTACTGGTTCATTTMGAATGTTTGTCATTACTCTGCCCTTTGGCCACACCTAGTGGACTACATTATATCATGGCCATTGAAATGCCACTGATTGCTGTTAACATTGTTAAATAACTAAAGCTGAAGGTTATACTCTTTGTTTAAAGTGTGACCGAAACCCAATTAGTGCACTTGCCTACTGACATATTTAATTTTTTCATGGGTGTATGTAACTTCTCTCCTAGGTCGGTTTGACCTCACAGCACATTAAGGTAATCAACGGATGCTGAGTAAGATAATTCCTGCTGCTCATCTTGTTCATAATGACGAGTTTAGGATTTTTTTTTCTTCTATAAATGGTATTGTACTATCACTTTTATATATATTTTTTGTCTATGCTGGGAATGTTGGGGGATCTGGGGGGGGGGGTGTATGTTGGCATTATCCAAAGATTCTTGTGCTCTGTTTCTGTTTCTCTAAAGGATTWTTATTTTTTTCATTCAGATGTTTTTTTCATGCTGCTCYTCTCTCAATCTCTCTTTTCCTCTTTCTTTTTCATTTGACTTCTCCTCTTATCAATAATTGAGTTTCAAGTTTCAGCCTCTCTGCGTATAATTCAGGGGATGGTGAAGTTGAATATTGCCGGTCTATTGTCATGAGTGCACGAGTTCTTGACGATGCAGTTCTTTGTTTGACATAATGAGCATTGTAAGAAATGATATTKTCCCTTAATACAACTTTGAACGTCTCCCAAAGAAGAGGGGGGGAGGTGTCGTCATTTTTATTCATTTGAATGAATACATAGGGTCGTGTTAAATCTTCTTTTTTTTTGCRTTCGGAGTAAGAGCTAAGTCCGGAATGTGGGGGGGAATGTTCTGAAATTACTATAGCAGAATATGTTGTTTTAACTGAGGGGAGAATGTTACTATCTAAAAAAAAAAGTTGTCTATGCACGAGTCGGTTTGATGAACATGAGAAAAGTAGGAGAAGTCCTTTGTGTCCGGGTGGAGGAAGCGCCATGGATCAACACAACCCATTTGGGTCATGAATGTAGAAAGTGCTTTTGCAGAAGTCCTTTCCAATTGTTCCTCAAATGCAGTGTATGATATACCATTTTGCAGCTCTGTGTCTCTGCTTTTATCCAAATGTAAAAAAAAAAACACAATTTCAAATTTTGCTACATAAGACTTCCACTGATAAAGCAGAGTTTCTGTTGCAACAAACTAAGGGGGCGTACTATGGATATGGTAACAAGGCCAGCCACCTTTTGGCAARCCAACTTAAACGCCAGTSAGCATCTCATCTCTCAGGKATATGACTCTTCCCATAATCTTACAAGTGATCCCCCTAATATTAACTTTTGTGTCATTATATTCTAACTTCTACAAATCCAAATCCCCATCAGATAATACAGCTATGGACAACTTTTTAGATAACTTGGATATTCAATCCATTGATATGGACATGAGTAAATTCTGGATAACCTTCTGCATCTAGATGAGATAACAAAGGGTCTAAAGTTAATGCAAACTGGCAAGGCCCCAGGCCCTGATGGCTTCCCCGTCGATTTGTATAAAACATTCTCAGATCAACTCGCCCCATTATTATTAGATATGTTCACGGACTCCATATCACAGGGCTCTCTCCCCCCGATGCTAACTCAAGCCTTTATCTAACTTATACTCAAAAAAGATAAAGATCCGGCGGAATGTGGTGGATATCGGCCCATTTCACTTTTGAACGCKGATGTTAAACTATTATCTAAGGTTCTAGCATGCCGGTTGGAACCCTGCCTACAGGATGTCATATCTGATCATCAAACAGGTTTCATCAAAGGGAAACAACTGTTTTCCAATGTATGCCGTCTTTTGAACATTAAATTCTCTCCTTCTGTCTCTCCACACCCCAAAATTGTTGTTTCTCTTGATGCGTAGAMGGCTTTCGACCGGGTGGAGTGGGATTATTTATTTAAGATTTTGGGAAGATTTGGTTTTGGGTCCAATTTCATCTCATGGATACGTCTGCTCTATTCTTCTCCTATGGCTAGGGTACACACCAACTCTCAACATTCAAAATACTTCCCCCTCTCCAGAGGGACCGGTCAAGGGTGTCTTATGTCCCCGCTCCCTTTTTGCAGTTCCGATAGAACCGCTTTCCATGGCCTTAAAATTATCATGATCATACACAGGAATCGACCGAATCGACCGACCGAGCTAACCCTGTGAACTCTGTCAATAACATACTGCATATTTTAGACACATTCGGATCATTCTCAGGTTACAAATGAAACATTCAGAAAAGTGAATGTTTTCCGATCAACCCCACTGCCAAGCAAATTCCCCCTGGAGCCCTCTGGTTTTCCCTATTTAGGTGTGAATATGACACATTCTCTGGCTACCCTCCATAAAACTAACTTTGCAAGTCTAGTCACATGAGTTAAAGCAGACTTAAAAYGCTGGGATAGTCTGCCTCTYTCCTTAGCTGGCAGAATTAATCTTTCTGCCGAAATCATTTTTTACCAAGTTGGATAGGCTCGTCAGTCATTTTATCTGGGCAGGCAAATCACCTAGGATACACATTGGATAGGCTCGTCAGTCATTTTATCTGGGCAGGCAAATCACCTAGGATACAACTTAAAAGAAAGAGACATGATGGAGGATTGGCACTTCCAAATTTACTGCTTTACTATTGAGCAACCAATATTCGAAAGATTACGTTCTGGTGTAATGCTTCAAGTAACAACTGGTGCTCATTAGAAGCACACTCCTGCCAATCATCCTCCCTTTCTGCTCTTACTTGTGCCTCACTGATCTGGGGATAATATCGTCAACATTTTAGACTTTCTGCCCCTTCTCTTCTAAGCCCTATTTGTAACAAGCACCAATTTTTTTTTTGCGGTGGAATCGGCAGGGTCTGATTTCTAGATTATATGACATTATGCTTTCCTCTGAACCCTCTCCAATAAACAAAATCAAGACAGACTGGGGTAGTGAACTTGAACTTGACCTTACTGGTGGGAGGAGGCCCATAGGGCTAACTCCACATCCTCATGTACTAATTAAGTTTAATTCAGTTACAGGTCTTGCACAGAATTCACTACACCAAAGAAAAATGTTGTAAATTCCTCCCAGACACAAATGACACGTGACAGATGTCCAATCACTCCGGCAACCCACACCCATATGTTTTATTCATGTTCTAAGCTGTCTGAGTCTAGGTCATCCTTTTTTTAATACTCTCCCTAAAATTCTAGATATTGACCTGCAGCCTTGTCCTTTGATTGCTATATTTGGAGTTCCATCTTTGTTACCTAGTCTCACTAAAAGTAAAACAGACGCTGTAGCGTTTGCTTCCCTCATAGCCGCCAGCAGATCTTGCTTAATTGGAAATCCTCCAAACCTCCCACTGTAACATCTTGGTACACTTTGAGAGGTTGTATTGATTACTTTTTCTTGAGATGGMAGCCTTTAATTTCCTTTTTTGAACAGTTGCCTTCTATTTATCAGGAGTAAGAATGTTGGCCAACAGGGGATATGAGAGGATGTGGGAGGGAAGGGGCAGTATGTTGTGATATTGTGTTATTTATTTTTGTGTGTGTATATGTGTGTATGTATGTATGTACAGTACMAGTCAAAAGTTTGGGTACACCTACTCATTCAAGGGTGTGCCTTGAATTCTAAATCAATCACAGACTGTGTCACCAGCAAAGCACCCCCACACCATCACACCTCCTCCTCCATGCTTCACGGTGGGAACTACACATGTGGAGATCATCCGTTCACCTACTCTGCGTCTCACAAAGACACGGTGGTTAGAACCAACAATCTCACATTTGGACTCATCAGACCAAAGGACAGATTACCACCGGTCTAATGTCCATTGCTCATGTTTCTTGGCCCAAGCAARTCTCTTCTTCATATTGGTGTCCTTTAGTAGTGGTTTCTTTGCAGCAATTCGAACATGAAAGCTTGATACACGCAATTTCCTCTGAACAGTTGATGTTGAGATGTGTCTTTTACTTTAACTCTGTGAAGCATTTATTTGGGCTGCAATCTGAGGTGCAGTTCATTCTAWTGAACTTATCCTCTGCAGCAGAGGTAACTTCCTTTCCTCATGAGAGCCAGTTTCATCATAGCGCTTRATGGTTTTTGTGACTGCACTTAAAATAAAAAATCGAAGTTCTTGACCTGGATTGACTGACCTTCATGTCTTAAAGTAATGATGGACTGTCACTTCTCTTTGCTTATTTGAGCTGTTCTTGCCATAATATACWAATTTTATGTCCCAKATTTTAATTTACTATGTTACGTCTAGTCTATGAGACCATGCYGGAGGAGAGGAGAGAGCCTGAATACAAAAAACAGCTCAGAAACACTTACTGAATGTAGACCTTTCCTGCATTCAAATGACCAAATCGGCCTCTATTGACCTCATGGTTGGAATGTTATTCATTTCAAACAGTTTTGTTATATTTCAGTCTTCTGTGATGTATATATAGTGCCATATTGGGATACAAACTCAAAATGGAATACATTTCAACTCTRTATCTRACATGGTACAGGTGTCTTTTTTTCTAAGCCCATAACCATGTGTGTGAGGTGTATACTTTGGTTTCAAAGKAGATGTGTTTAAGACTACCAAGAAACACTCTGTGTGACCCTGATTTAGCTCACTGCAGTAGTTAAAAGCACTTAAGTACCGTGAGCACCGAGGCACAAARTGAAAGTCAACGTGCACAAACACACATTCACCATGCATTATTAATGAAAAGGCTTTTGGAAGTTGGTTCTCTTCACCGCTCTGAACAGTTCTGYCACAGAACCAGGACCATGGTTGTGYGTGAGAGAAAGACATGATCAATAAATACTGTATCCAGTAAGACGTTTGTTTTCAAAGCTCTTCACTCCTACCTGCGCTCTACAGAAGACTTTTCCACTCTGCATTATCAGAAGGACAATGGAAGGAACTGTTTAAACACTTACTACACTCCACTATGCCGCGCAATTTCTKTCTTTCTCCTACGATCTAAAGAGGTTACACTGATTACATTGTAACTAGGGCACTGGTGAATAGGATCCTTTCTAGTTACCTGGATTTTATTTACCTCTATGAATATGAATCATGATGCAACCTCCTGCRTGTTTTGTTGAGCCAAAGTGCTTGTCCCTGTAAAGAGAGTATACTATTCTCCCTGGCTTTAAGACATTAGTCGTGTGTGTGTGTGTAATAGTCTCCATGGTGGTACAGTAGCTCTGGTGAATAATAATGGGTGGCCTGTAACATGAATAAGTAGATAATGACACAAAGAAAGAAGTCTCTTTTGGGGTTTGGTCCATAGAGGACTCTAGTCACACGGCTGATTACAATACCCCCTCATGGGAGCTGCTTAGCTAATGAGGGGACACATGCCCCTGACGTGGGTACAATGACACAATTACAGGCACGTGCACACACACACACACAGAAATTCACATACACACAGAGACAGACAGACACACACTAGCCCTGAACCCTCCTCTTAAGACTGGCTGACAAGATGGCACTGACACCTATCTCTCTCTTTCTAGCCCCCAGTCTCTCTCCCTCTCTGTCAGTCCATCTCTCCTTTGGCACCACACAATGGCCTCCATCCGTCCATTCATCTCTCCCACTGGTAATCAGCAGGTTTAACTTAGCGGTCCTCTCAGGGCCAGATGGCTCTCTCTCTCCTCTACCTACCTCTTCTCGGGGACATTAGTCAAGGGTAAAGACATACAGGGGACAGAGACATTAGCACCAGACCCCCGCCATACAGACCCCCGCCAGACACACACACACACACACACACCATCCAACCCCAGACCCCGACCACACACACACACACCCCACTCTGATTATCATCGTACTATCACACATTCGCACCATGCCTCCACAC
>NC_036868.1:25538737-25539909 GCF_002910315.2 Salvelinus sp. IW2-2015 | reverse complement strand
ACACACACACACCAATGTTTGGACGTGGCGAGTGACAGGCCGTTGTGCTGTATATTACCTTTTGGTTGACCTCTAATGAACTTGACAAGTTCAGTCACAGGCCAGCAGGACGCGCACACACACAAACAACCGCACTTACACACACTGACAAATAACCCCAGTCCTGACGGCCGCTGCCCAACTCTCTAGTCTGTCTGCCAGGCCCATTCACCCAGACCATTACATTTGCCATTTATGAATGGAAATGTATGCAGCTCCGGACCAGAATGTATTCCAGAGCAAATTTGAGTCATTCACATGTTGATTTACATGCTGACATCCAGGTTGTTACAAGTCACGTCATGAGGGGTTTGTTTTTCCCTAAAAATTCCCAACAACAGCCTAAATAATATCAGCAGGCAGGCTCACTATGAAACCCATTGCAGTTTTTCTCTGCTATTAATAACACAGAACCCCCTCACAGAGGGTGTAGAACCTGTGCGTGTTCTGGAGGGGTTGCATGTGTGTGTGTGAGTTGGTGTGTGTTTGCTGACTGAAATGGCTGATGTCTCATTTGGAGTCATTTGGAAGGAAGACAGTCCTGGAGGAATTGTCAGGCGAGACAACGAGACAACAGCAGAACATTGTTTGATTCTGAATGTTTGATACCTCCAGCACCACTAATTTCTCCACATCACACACCTGCAAAGCACACTGTTTAAAGAACGCACAGGGAGGAAACGTAGCTACAGTACTAGGAAACGTAGCTACAGTACTAGAAACGTAGGTAGAGTACTAGGAAACGTAGCTACAGTACTAGAAACGTAGGTACAGTACTAGAAACGTAGGTACAGTACTAGAAACGTAGGTACAGTACTAGGAAATGTAGCTACAGTACTAGGAAACGTAGGTACAGTACTAGAAACGTAGGTACAGTACTAGAAACGCAGCTACAGTACTAGGAAACGTAGCTACAGTACTAGGAAACGTAGGTACAGTACTAGAAACGTAGGTACAGTACTAGAAACGTAGCTACAGTACTAGGAAACGTAGGAGCTGCGGTGAACCAACAGCATGCTGAGCTGTACCAGGGGCAAGCCACACACACACACACACACACACACACACCACACACACACACACACACACACACACACACACACACACACCACACACACAGCACTGTAGGAGGG
>NC_036868.1:25520928-25535430 GCF_002910315.2 Salvelinus sp. IW2-2015 | reverse complement strand
GGCGAGCCAAATGGCGAGCCAGCGCGGCTGGTGGGACAGCATGGTCAGAAACGCCACCATCTGCTGACGACAGATCTGTGGAAAACACAGACAGTCCCTTTGGCAACACCCGCACGAGAGGGCTTCTCAAGGACTAGAGTGTGATCAACAAAAAGACACACAAACATGTGTACACAAATATCCATACTTTAAACATATAGTAACACATATACTGTGTAAATCTGTTCACATACACATATGAACAGACACAAAATATGCATGCTCATACACACACGTACATGCCCACACACACACACCACCACCACTATCCTAACCAGCTGTCATATTCAGCATGACCAAATGAACTGTGCTAAGTGCTTGTCCTACTTCACTGAGTTYATCCCAGTCTCTCCGGCAACACAGTCTTCACTCAACTCACCACAACACTTAAGACTCACACTATCTAAATCAAACATTTAAATGTCTCATCCTACTATACGGCCGGAGAACCAATGGCTCCTCCAAAGGCAAGTCTATAATTATTGGCTGTTCCATGTATGAATTACCTTGAGGGAAAGAGCCGTGGACACTAAATCCTTAACACATTGGCTGCTCCCAACGGCAAGTCTGCAATTATTAGCTTCTTCGTGTGTCAATTACCTTGAGGGGAAGAGACTTGGACGCTAAGTCCTCATCCCAGTTGATTGGCAAACAGCCTGTAAYGCCTTCAGCTTGACTGCCATGGTTTAATGACTCTAATTGGCCGTTAATAAGTATCTTTAATGAGTGGTTTCACATGCATCCCCATGCTATTGGCTTCACCCTACCGTTTATTGCACAGAAGTCGTAACACTGTATGGAATATGTTGACATACTCTCAATGTGTCTCCAACTACAGTACCGTGTGTTGTAGGATCGTACAGGCAATACAGCTTTCCTAATGCAACATCAAAAGTGAGATATGTCAATTGTAGTAAAACAAGGCTCACATACTGTATTAACTCCGTAGCAGCAAAAGAAAGTAGTAACCATATGAATAACCATTCCTTTCACTTGAATGTTGAAAATCGGATTAGCTCACAAAGAAATAGCCCATGAGCAGCCTAAGCGGGACTAAAATCTCTGACCTTGCCTCTGTCAGTCMATTACATACAGTAAGTCATTATACCTAGAGGTCGGAACCTCTTGACAAGGCTGACAGTGCTGTTCTAAGGATTCTACAATATATGTATTGTACACTCCACCTACAACAAACACCCACTCCTGCTCCCCTCTCACCTCTGACCACTATTGTGGTAGACTTCTTGGCTGGGTTGCCCACGTTGTTACTGGCCACACAGCTGTAGACCCCAGCCTCATCTGAAGTGATGGCTGGCAGGGTGAGTGTTCCACCCTTCACCACGCTCTTCTCAGGCAGGCTGTCAGAGCTGCTGACCCAGCTCAGCGTGGGGTTGGGCTCCCCACCCGTACTGATACACACCAGGGACACCGTCTGGCCAGGGTTCACCACGATGGGATCCTCCACCAGTAGCTTAATGGAGGGAGACGCTGGAGAGGAAGAAGAAGAGGATGAAGGTTTGCTGTTTTCTGATAAACCTTATGGTGCATGTCTTGTTGGTGTGTTTGAAGACTAACCTGTCTTGTTGGTGTGTTTGAAGACTAACCTGTCTTGTTTGTGTGTTTGAAGATGAACCTGTCTTGTTGGTGAGTTTGAAGATTAACCTGTCTTGTTGGTGAGTTTGAAGATTAACCTGTCTTGTTGGCAAGTTTGAAGATTAACCTGTCTTGTTTGTGTGTTTGAAGATTAAACTGTCTTGTTGGTGAGTTTGAAGACTAACCTGTCTTGTTGGTGAGTTTGAAGACTAACCTGTCTTGTTGGCGAGTTTGAAGATTAACCTGTCTTGTTGGTGCGTTTGAAAACTATGCAATGGTACCAACCTGTCTTGTTGGTGAGTTTGAAGACTAACCTGTCTTGTTGGTGAGTTTGAAGACAATGTTTCGGTCGGAAATGCCACAGACGTTCCTAACAGAAGCGATGCAGCTGTAGTTGGCGTAGTCCTGAGGACGAAGGTTCTTCAGCTTCAAGATTTTCGTCTCCCCCTGCAGCTCAGATACACAACCACAACAACACTAGTGTGCAAATGTGTGCAAATAGAATTAACACAATAATAAACACACTTCATGAAGTAACTCCACTTCATTCCAGGCTTGCAAAATTCTGGAAACGTTCCCATAGTTCACAGGGGTTTTCAGGAAATGTTGAAACTCAATGCCATACACATTTACTGTAAATCACGAAACAAGGAAGACATCTGCATGAAGTTCACTGTAAAACAAGTCATCATAATACATCAAAGCTTTTCCTTATTTCATCTGATGCCAAACACACCATGGATCACACAACGTGGTCCACATGCTACACCACTCCACATCGGACAGCGGGGATCTTTCAGTTTCACTGTGTGTGTCTGTTTGGTTGACTCCACCACCACCACCACCACACAGTAGCCTGACAAACAGAGACAGTGACTCCAGGGTTGTTCCATGTCATTTCAGCAAGCCATGSCACCCACCATCTCAGATTGTTCTGAAACTATTTATCTAGTTAGAAACAGGTAAGCATTCCTGAAACATTATTAAATTTTTTTATGTAATTTGAAATTTGAGAAATTAAGCTAATTGATTGCACCCAAATTGGCCATTTTAATATATAGGATTCATATAATATTCAATAAATATAGTACCTCACATCCGATTTGGACAACACTTTTAACTATAGCTAGGTTTTCACCCAAATGATGACAGATGTTCATGCGAATATTCTAAAATGCACATTAAGAAAATAAACTACATGACCAAAAGTATGTGGACACCTGCTCATTGAACATCTCATTCCAAAATCATGGCCATTAATATGGAGTTGGTCCCCCTTTTGCTGCTATAACAGCCTCCACTCTTCTGGGAAGGCTTTCCACTAGCTGTTGGAACATTGCTTCCATTCAGCCATAAGAGCATTAGTGAGGTCACCAATGTCGGGCGATTAGGCCGTGCTTGCAGTCGGCGTTCAAATTCATCCCAAAGGTGGGGTAAAGGTGGGGGCTCTGTGAAGGCCAGTCAAGTTCTTCCATACTGATCTCGACAAAACATTTCTGTATGGACCTCGGTTTGTACACTGGGGCATTGTCATGCTGAATCAGGAAAGGGCCTTCCCCAAACTGTTGCCACAAAGTTGGAAGTACAGAGTCGTCTAGAATGTCATTGTATGCTGTAGCATTAAGATTCCCCTTCACTGGAACTAAGGGACATAACCCGAACCATGAAAAACAGCCCCAGACCATTATTCCTCCTCCACCAAACTTCTAAAGTTGGCACTATGCATTCGGGGCAGGTAGCGTTCTCCTGGTATCCGCCAAACCCAGATTTGGCCGTTGGTCTGCCATATGGTGAAGCGTGATTCACCACTCCAGAGAACGCGTTTCCACTGCTCCAGAGTCCAATGGCGGCGAGCTTTACACCACTCCAGCCGACGCTTGGCGTTGTGCTGACGTTGGTTCCAGAGGCAGTTTGGAACTCGGTGAGTCTTGCAACCAAGGACAGATGATTTGTACGCACTGCACGCTTCAGCACTTGGTGGTCCTGTTCTTTGAGCTTGTGTGGCCTACCACTTTGTGGCTGAGCCATTGTTGCTCCAGGGCAGCTCCAGCAGTGTAGAAATTTGCCAAACTGACTTGTTGGAAAGGTGGCATCCTATGACTGCGCCACATTGAAAGTCACTGAGCTCTTCACTGAGGCCATTCTACTGCAAATGTTTGTATATGGAGATTGCATGTCTGCGTGATCCATTTTATACTCCTATCAGCAGGCTGAAATAGCCGAATCCACTAATTTGAAGGGATGTCCACATACTTTTGTATATACAGTGTGACTCCAAGTTTACGTCGATATCATGTTATTACATCAATATTTGTGCATAAACACTTTTCCACCGCCATTTAGTTCATTATTGATTTACAGACACAAAAAGATCCCAGCATGTCGAACGAACAAATGATCTGTCAGCATTTATAAAATAGTACCAAAACTTCCTGTTTTCATTACAGTTGTCTTGGGTTTTGTTTTATACGGTATGACTTTAATCGCATAGAAACTGTGGATGGAAACTTAGTGAGTAAGTAAGACATGAGGAATCCAAAGAAATTGTCAACCCACAGAACCCCCACACCCCACGCCAACCCTAACAACGAGTATACAGTATCAGTGCTCTATGTCTGACAAGTAGTATGGAGCTGAGGCCTGGAGTATTGTTTCTTCATCCTATGTAATGAATTTGGTGATGTCTTTCTTTCCCTGTTAAGAGAAATGACTCAGTCAATGTGTTAGTTTTATGTCCCATCCTGCATGCTGATATTACCAGGTTCTGACCCCAAATGGTGTTGTTCCTACTTTTAGGTGTTTTTTTAAGAACCCCCCAATCATTGTTAAAGGGATAGTTCACCCAAATTACAAAATTACATATTGGTTTCCTTACCATGTAAGCAGTTTATGGACAAGGTATAACAGCAACCCATGCTTTGGTTTTGTTTACCTGGAGACTGTTTCAWATGCTAACKTTCTAGCATTTATGGCACAAATCCARTGCAAATCAATGGTACCTACAGTATATTAGCATTTCCKTGCTTCATAAACAAATCATCTATAAGGAACATTATTGAGTTACACAATACATGTTTTGATACTTCAGGATGATTTGGACATGCTTGCATGCTAATATAGGTACCATTGACTTGCCTTGAATTTGTGCCACAAATGCTAAAAATGTAGCATTTGAAACAGCGGACAACAAAACTATTGCATGGTGCTGTCATACCTTGTCCATAGACTGCTTATAGGGTAAGGAAACCAATATGTAATTTAGGTGAACTATCCCTTTAACATTGAGGGGGGATTCTTTAACACTAGAACTGCTAAAGCAGTCATTTTGACTGCTCATTAATGAATTTTATTTTTAAAGTCATGCCACCCTCCATCCTTGACTTTCCCTAAATAAGTCTATATAACACACTGCCATTGTTAGAATCATAATATCACAAACAGAACTGGAGTTATAACCAGTTTTAGGAGGGCATGTCATTAWTTGAATGGTTTTCCGACAGTAGGGCCTGCTCCACTCACTCTCCCGACATTGGAAAGTGCAGTGCCCAGTTGATAATCACCCCAATAATTGCCTCGAAACTGAACCTAAACTATACCAAAATGTATTTCACACATAACAGATGAAATAAAATGAAGTAAAGTGCAATGGGTGATAAAGGGGGAGAAAAGGTGAGTTGATGAGTGAGGGGAAGTGAAAATATAATTATGTAATCACCAACTSTGAATGAAGAACAGGGCAGGCCATTCTATTGAATTGGTATATTCTAATTATAATCTCAAAATGGTGTGTACCCTATATCAGTCCACCAAATCCAAGCAATTTTATCAGTCTACTCTGGCCTATTTGGAGTACACAGTGAGAGCCTGCATAATGTAGAATGGCAAGATAACCAAGACGAATGGATGCATATGCTGCGTTAGCACCGCTACAAGATCGKAATGAAAATATCTCAGATGGTGGGGAACAAATTAATCCTGACATCTCTGATGACTATTTTTCTGATTCTGAGCCTCGACTTGAATAACCTACACCTCTGAGGCCTAAGCGCAAAAAAGCCAGAACAGTGCGCACTGAGCAGGTGCCTGCTCCACCACCAAATGAAACCGTGAGACAGGAAAGAGGGAGGGATGGCACCATTTGGATAGAACAAACCGATGACAACAGCACAACATGTCATCACCGAGASAGCAGGCCCTACACATCAAGCAAAAAACAACATCAGCAATGCACTCACCAGCTTTCGTTTTTTTATGTTACGAGGACATGCTACGATACATCAGAGACTGTACTGTAACTGAGGTGCACAGGGATCAAAGAGACACTGCCTGGGATCTGTTTCTGTTGATGAGCTGGGAGCGTTCATTTCAATGATGCATGTCTGTGGAGCATTCGGTGGAAAGAGCATGTATATGCAGCACGGTGAGCTTCTGGTCATACATGTACAGGATACCATTCTTTGGAGAAACCATGTCAGAGGATACCTTGAGAAAGATCATGCGTTACCTCCGTTTTGATGACAAAGAAATGAGAATGCGACGCCTGGAAACGGTTGGAAGAAGTTTGTACAGAACAGCATTGCATGTTACAAACCAGGAAAGAACATCACTGTTGATGAACAATTGTTCCCAACAACAGCTCGTTGTGGCTTTACGCAATACATTGCAGAGTAAACCCGACAAAGTTTGGAATTAAGTTTTGGTTAGCCACTGACATCGACACCAAGTACATGCTGAATGGCTTTTCATATCTGGGAAAACATCCACGTTGGGCAGCAGGTGTGTCGGAGAATGTGCTGATGAGGCTTGTGGAAACGTATGTTGGCAAGGGGAGAAAAGTCCCCATGGACAATTTCTTCACCGTCATTGGTGAACAAGTTGCTGGCAAATAAAACAAGCCTAGTCGGCACCATGAACWAAGCGAGACGGGAGCTCCCTCCCTCTGCGCAAAATAAGGCAGCTGCACAGCCATTGTGCTCCACARTGGTGCTGAAGAATGACAAGACAAAACTCWCACTATACCAATGCAAGGCAAGAARGAACGTTTCTGCAATGATCACCATGCATCCGACAGCTGCAACCTATACTATTASGCACTACAACCAAACAAARGGATGTCAATATTACTTAATAAGCACCGCCACATAAACTTATGCAAAATGATCCTACTGTTTTCTATTCTTTTCTGTTTCATATGTTGGTGTGGATATTTTGGATCCGATGGCGCGGCGCCTCTGTGAAAGGCGCCTCTGTGAAAGGCGCCTCTGTGAAAGGAGGCGCCCGCCGTTGGCCTGTTGCTGTGTTCTRTAACATGCTTGACTTGGCTRCTATTAAAGCACACCTGTTGTTCAAGCAGTGCATGAACAACACCATGCCCAGGAGAGACTTCATCATGAGTCTGGTATACGGGGCTACGTGAGASACATACTGTATGAGGGCCAAGGCAGCAGCAAAGATTCCACGTGAGCCGTTGCGCACAGCTCCCGGGGAGGAGACAGTGCCTGGTGGCCAGATGCACAAAGAACAGAACCCATGAAACATGTGTCACCTGCAAGAGACGTGTTTGTGGGGAGTGTGTCAAGCAAGTGAGAGTGTCGAAGATCTGTGTTGACTKTCAGGACAAGGGATAACCGCTRAATGAAATCAAACTGATACCAACGCGTGAAAGCAAGAGCTGATAATAATTAACGTTTTTTTTTACCGCTCTCATATTGACGCTTATAGCCAACTGACATTTACTCCTGAGGTGCTGACTTGCTGCACCCTCGATAACTATTGTGATTATTATTATTTGACCATGCTGGTCATTTATGAACATTTGAACATCTTGGCCATGTTCTGTTATAATYTCCACCCGGCACAGCCAGAAGAGGACTGGCCACCCCTCATAGCCTGGTTCCTCTCTMGGTTTCTTCCTAGGTTTTGGCCTTTCTAGGGAGTGTTTCCTAGCCACCGTGGTACTACACCTACATTGTTTGCTGTTTGGGGTTTTAGGCTGGGTTTCTGTACAGCACTTTGAGATATCAGCTGATGTACGAAGGGCTATATAAATAAATTTGATTTGATTTGATTTATATTCATTATAATACCATTATTGTTTTTAGGCTGATTTTCACCATTTATCAAGCACACTTGGAGCTTATAATAATGTTTAGGCTACTGTTTCCATCATTTGATGCGCGTTTTGCTGGCGTTCATCATTGTCGTTCGGGTATTTTGTAAAAAAAAAAAAGAAAACGAATAAAAATAACCTGTTACCAAGTTCCAACAAATATGCTTTCTGTTTCATAGTTATAACGAAGGCACTCCACRAATCATTAAAATGTTGTTTTTACATATTGCCTTCACTAACTTAAACTAAGGAACATTTTATTTTGTTATTTGAAATTTAAAAAATATMCAGTACCAGTCAAACRTTTGGACACACCTWCTTATTCAAGGGTTTTTCTTTATTTTTACTATTTTCTACATTGTAGAATAATAGTGAAGATATCAAAACTATGAAATAACACATAAGGAATCATTTAGTAACAAAAAAAGTGTTAAACAAATCAAAAGCTGTCATCAAGGCAAAGGGTATAACATATTTTTTTATTTGTTTAACACTTTTTTGATTACTACATGAGTCCATATGTGTTATTTTATAGTTTTGATGTCTTCACTATTATTCTACAATGTAGAAAATAGTAAAAAAAATGAAAAACCCTTGAATGAGTAGGTGTGTCCAAACTCTTGACTGGTACTGTATATTCTAATGTTACCTAAATTCCAAAACACATTCATGAACACAAACAAATTATTATTTTAGTGATAGCATATATGAAATGTATTAAATACACTGTTACAATGTTGCAGTCAGAATGACTGCTCATTAGCTTGAAGGGGCATCCCTCAAGGCCCAGCGGTTCTAATGTTAAAAAAGAAGAAAAATGGAACAGGACCATCTAATGGTCAGAACCTGGTAACATTAAGATGTAGGATCGGACATACAGTTGAAGTCGGAAGTTTGCATACACCTTAGCCAAATACATTTAAACTCAGTGTTTCACAATTCCTGACATTTAATCCGAGTAAAAATTCCCTGTTTTAGGTCAGTTAGGATCACCACTTCATTTTAAGAATGTGAAATGTCAGAATAATAGTAGAGAGAATGATTTATTTCAGCTTTTATTTATTTCATCACATTCCCAGTGGGTCAGAAGTTTACATACACTCAATTAGTATTTGGTAGCATTGCTTTTAAATTGTTTAACTTGTGTCAAATATTTTGGTTAGCCTTCCACAAGCTTCCAACAATAAGTTGGGAGAATTTTGGCCCATTCCTCCTGACAGAGCTGGTGTAACTGAGTCAGGTTTGCTGTCCTACTTGCATCGCACACGCTTTTTCAGTTCTGCCCACAAATTATCTATAGGATTGAGGTCAGGGCTTTGTGATGGCCACTCCAATACCTTGACTTTGTTGTGCCATTTTGCAACAACTTTGGAAGTATGCTTGGGGTCATTGTCCATTTGGAAGGCCCCAAGTCCCTCCTGCAGCAAAGCACCCCCACAACATGATATTGCCACCTCCGTGTTTAACGGTTGGGATAGTGTTCTTCGGCTTGCAAGCTTCCCCCTTTTTCCTCCAAACATAACGGTGGTTATTATGGCCAAACAGTTCTATTTTTGTTTCATCAGACCAGAGAACATTTCTCCAAAAAGTATGACCTTTGTCCCCATGTGCAGTTGCAAACCGTAGTCTGACTTTTTTATGGCGGTTTCGGGGCAGTGGCTTCTTCCTTGCTGAGCGTCCTTGCAGGTTATGTCGATATAGGACTGGTTTTACTGTGGATATAGATACTTTTGTACCTGTTTCCTCCAGCATCTTCACAAGGTCCTTTGCTGTTGTTCTGGGATTGATTTGCACTTTTTGCACCAAAATACATTCATCTCTAGGAGACAGAACGTGTTTCCTTCCTGAGCGGTATGGCGGCTGCGTGGTCCCATGGTGTTTGTACTTGCGTACTATTGTTTGTACAGATGAATGTGGTACCTTCAGGCGTTTGGAAATTGCTCCCAAGGATGAACCAGACTTGTGGAGGTCTACAATTMTTTTCTGAGRTCTTGGCTGATTTCTTTTGATTTTCACATGATTTCAAGCAAAGAGGCACTGAGTCTGAAGGTAGGCCATGAAATACATCCACAGGTACACCTCCATTTGACTCAAATGATGTCAATTAGCCTATCAGAAGGCTAATTGACATTTTCCAAGCTGTTTAAAAGCACAGTCAACTTAGTGTATGTAAACTTCTGACCCACTGGAATTGTGATACAGTGAACTACAAGTGAAATAATCTGTCTGTAAACCAATGTGTGACAAATTACTTGTGTCATGCACAAAGTAGATGTCCTAATTGACTTSCCAAAACTATAGTTTGTTGACAAGAAATGTGTGGAGGGGTTTGAAAAACAACTTTTAATAATGATTCCAACCTAAGTGTGTGTAAACTTCCGACTTCAACTGTAAACATAACTTCAATGACTCATTTCTATAAACAGGGGGGGCGGGGGGGAATCACTAAATTAACTGGGAATACATTACATAGGATGAAGAAACAAAACTCCAAGCTGCAGCTCCATACTACTTGTCAGACATAGACATGCTGGGGTGGGATTGGGTCCAAGGGTGGCTTTTGAACATTTCTKTGGATTCCTCATGTCTAACTCATTGTTAGAAAAAAGKTTGGCCCAAATCGGATGTTAGGTACCACATTTATTTAATATTATATGAATCCTACAAATTAAAGTGGCCATTAATTAGCTTAATTTCTCAGAGATCTAATTATATTTCAACAAAATAATGTTGCAGGCACGCTACTCATCTGTTTCTAACAGAAACAATTTCAGAACAATCTGCGATGGTGGGTGTCTCAATTATGTTTCTTCGACCCTCCACGAAGACCAAGCTCTGTGATGGGATGTGATGAGTCTTTAATCTCCTTCCTATCCACCAAGGGGTCAGATTAGGACTTCAGTCAGCCTGGCACATCAGTCCTCACTAGCCACAATCACAGTCCACAGAATTCCCAGTCACAGTCCTCACAAACCATAATCACTCATCTCTTTCATTCCCCCCAATGATCATCATCATCATATTGCATGACATTTATACGTTAATTGTATTTGATTGGGGATGGACTCAGTCTGTGGTTGCAGTCGTATTACCTCCTCTCTGGCTTTGGCTGATAGGGGGAGATGTATTTGGTGGGGATGATGATTCAGAGGCCAGTTTAACACAGTGGGAAACAAATAGGAACACATATCTATTTGGAAGACAAGGGGGTGGAGGGAGGGAGAGAGAGAGAGAAAGGAATGAAGGGGGTTGGAGGAAGGAATGGAGTAGGTGGGAGAGATGTAAGGGATTGGTGAGAGGGATGGACAAGGATATGAAAGAGGTTAATGAAAAGGATGGAGAAAAGACATATGGAAGTACGGATGACAGATTAAGGGTTGTGTGAGAAGTTTAACAGATTGGAGGGAACCATGGAAAGATGGATGAAGGATAGAGAGAGGAGGGGCTGTACGAGAGAGGGTTGGATGGAGGAATTAAGAAAAGGGACTTGCAGGAGCAATTAGGGTTAAGTGCCTTGCTCAAGGGCACATCAACAGTCGGCTCGGGGTTTCAAACAAGCAACCTTTCCGTTACTGGCCCAATGCTCTTAAACGCTAGGCTAGCTGYCTCCCCCAGAGATGATTGAATGGATGTAGAAACTGCTTGATTGTAGGTCTGGGTGTACAGACACACAGCTGTGTGATCAACACACTCACGCCAGAAAAGCTTTCAACAGCGACCTCAACAAGACCTGGTCACAGTGTTCTAGAATGACCTCCCAACACAAGTTAACACCACCCCCCTCTGCTCTCCACCCATAACACCATCCCTCTCTCCTCTCTTAACCTTCGCCAGAGAGAAACGGTAAGCTGGTATTTAGCAATGGGGGAAAAAACACTGCGACTTCAAACGCGTCCCCTGATCTTTCTGTTCTTCTAATGCTCGCCACAGGGAATAAGGCAGGGAAGAGGGGTAGGGAGAGAAGGGAGATCAGGAGGGAAGAGAGAGCAGGAGGGAGCCCTCAATGAAAGCGTGTCACTTCCTGGCTAATTACCAGGCCACATTCCCATGCTGGGTTTGAAATGCCACGCCTGTGTTTTATCTCTGCTCTGTACAAACGCTTGGTGGGCTGAGGGAAGGAAGTAGGATGGAGGGAGGGAAGAGAGAGAAGGGAAGAGGAGAGAAGAGGACAGAAAAGGGGAGAAAAGAAGAGGTGGACTAGGAGGGGAGAGGAAAATGAGGGAACTGGAGACTCAGAAGGGCAGCCAACTACTGTACCTCAGGCTCGMTTGCTTATATCATCTCTGATAGTGCAATCTGCCTGTTGCTCTCTCTCCTACCTCTTTCTGTCTCTCTTTCTTTCATTCTCATTCCCTCTCTCTTTCCCATAGCAGTCTCTGGGGACACACTTATTTATATMAATATTTTTCAGCCCACCCAGGGGTCACCACATTCAGAGTCTATAGTATATTGAGATCTCTACATTAACCCCACCCTGATATACAGTAATTGTATAGTATATTGCCTMCCCCTTACCTGTGTGAAGAATGGTTCGTAGATCTCCACTCCCTTGTCGGAGCCCTGTGAGAGGACGTCTCGTCCGCGGTGCCAGCTGTAGCGGACTGGGGGGTTGGAGTTGGCCACGCAGCGCAGGAACACTGTCCTCTCGTAATAGAACTGTTCTTTAGCCTCTCCTACACTCTGGTGCACCGTCACTAAAGGGTCATCCAGGTCTGGAGACAGAGAGGAACAGAGGAAGAGGAGAGGTACATCCATTGATGAATCAATGAATCAATGAATCAATGAATCAATGAATCAATGAATGAATCAATCCATCATGCATTCAGTTGTACAACTGACTAGGTATCCCCCTTTCCCTCAAAATCCAATGAGGATTCAATGAATCCATTGGGAAATCAATTGAATGGCTACCTAACCAATATGACATTTGTATTATTGATAATTAACACGGATGTCATACTTTATTTTATTTCAATGACACCAATTTCTCTTTTAGGCCAACTCTGGACAAAAGGGCAGAGTAAAATCAATGAATTGGTCACTCAGGCAAGAAATCAATCAAATAAATAATCAATCAAACGGCTCCATTACCATAAACAAGAAAGACACATTCAACACAAATATCGTCGTATTGCATATCGGTCACCTGCAGGCAGCCTAATAGAGGTGAAAAGTGARGGAAAGAGTGAGACAAGCTCGACAGTGAAGCAGAGGTCCAAACACGCACGCACCCAGGCTGCACACACACTCTCAGATCTCCTGCCTCCACATGAACTCCAGGATCAATACATCCCCTTGGCTTTCCTAATCGATGAGCTAGCACGCACAGCTTTCAAAGTGAAAGTCCTGTAAGAGACAGACATGGGAAAGGGCCGCAAAATAAATCTCTAATATCCTGCGCAAACACTTCCCTGATGCGCATCACTCTACTATTTAGTTGCCCTCTTGTCCCTAACAGGAGATCAGTAAATTAATATCTGTTTCCTTGCTCCCATTTCCCAACACATCAGAGGGAAGTTTTCCSCATCTGTCTGACAGTTAGCTATTTGAGCAAAGCACTCGCGGTTGATTAAACGGATTCAAAGTTAATCATCCTACTCGCCTGGCGATTAAAGCCTTTGGCAAATGGGTGTTYATCATAACTCTGTCTGTCTTTTAGCATGCTAATGCTCACCTTTTTAAGATCATGTCAAAGAAACTTAAAGGGGGCTAGTCCATTTCCCCTTTTCATCTCCCTCTGAGATGCAATCAGTTYTCAACGCAAGCGAACAGGCAATTTAAATGGAATTGATTAAGAAAAAACCAATGCAAGTTATCCCCTCATGCTAAAATACCCTAAACGATTACGGATGACCTTATGTGCTTATCTCTCAATCTCAATCTCCATGTACAACTATTTTCATTCCACTGCTAAACGTTTGCTGAGAAAACGATAYTAGGCATTGAATTGGAGAGGTTAATCAATGGATGCATGCCTTGAATTCAGACTGTCAGTATCGTCCTGTCCTCCCTCTGAGTTAAACCCCAGGACCTATTTAGGGAGCATGCTGGCCGCACCGCACACACGCAAACACACACACCAGKTTTTTTTTCTGGAACAAAAAGGGGTTTCGGTGGTGGGCGTGGCAGGGTKCTTGGTAGGGGGCGTGGTAGGGGGGAAGGTCAGTGGTTGGCCCGGGCTACATTTGAGGCCCCAATYTGGCGGTGTAGTAAAAATGTTGMATTTTTAAGCAAATTTTCTGCAATTCTACGAATTTTGCCATGCAGCTAAGATAAAATGTTACAGCTTATTTCCTGCGATTCTATGCATATTGCCATGGCTAATGCTGTGTTTGCCATGGCTAATTCATTGTTTTTTAATTCTCTGTCTAGCTTATATTTTGGTGATCTATATACATATACATACATTATCATTTCTACATACTTTATATCTGGTTTCAGTCATTTAAGTTTACATTTCAAGAGTTTTTCCATCACAAAAATGAATTAACCCCAAAAATATTATTATTATTATTTATTTTTTACACTGTTTGGACTTAGGCGGCCCGCCCAAGGATTACAGTGGCAGAAAAATCCCTGCACACAGGCACGGACCAGAATGCTGATTCCTCAGTTACATGCTCTGGCCTACAGCACCTTAATCAAACCCTAGCAGTGGTCAATACTTCATCCAAAAGCCATTACATTACTCGCTGTGTGTGTGTGTGTGTGTGTGTGTGTGTGTGTGTGTGTGTGTGTGTGTGTGTGTGTGTGTGTGTGTG
>NC_036868.1:25502518-25512453 GCF_002910315.2 Salvelinus sp. IW2-2015 | reverse complement strand
CATACATTTGATTATAATAGTTCCGCCCTCCCCTCCCCAATGTCCGTAGCACACACACACACACACGCACACACACACACTCACACACACACACACACCACACACACCAACACACACACACACACCAACACAACGCACACACACACACAACACACACACACACACACACACACAGCACACACACACAACCACACCAACACAGGCAGGCACCACACACACACACACACACACACACACACGCCACACACACACAACACACACACACACACAACAACACACCAACACACACACCACACACACACACACACACATACACATACACATCTACTAGCTACCCTCCTCATAACAGGATAGTTGACAAGCCCCAATCAGATTGTCATTCAGAGACACGTGTATCCATCCCAGGGTAGATACGATACGGCTCCTTCTGAATCACTGCCTTTCGTCACACTCCCTAAATTGACAGTGTCTAATCAGGCAGAGAGGAGGGGGACCAGGGAAGAGCTGGAGATAAGATGTGGGATTCAAACACAAACACACAATACACGCACACACAAGCTTGCATACCTACACACGTGTGAATACACACCCACATACACACACGCACACTCACACAAATACCAACGCCATCCTCCCTTCTTCTTCCATTAATGAATCAGTGTATTTATTTAGAGTAATGTGCACAGCCAAAACGTCTCCAGTCAATCGCTCTGTCTTTTCCTCGGCATGGCTGTCAGTCTCTCTTCTCCCAGAGTAATTGCTGCCCATAGCTGAGCTGAGGCCTCCCTGTAATGTTAATGACACACACGCACACGCACATGCGCGGACACGCGCACACCAACAACCACGCGCGACACACGCAAACACACACACACACCACACATTTAATAAGAATATTTCATTCATTCAGATCTAGGATGTGTTATTTTAGTGTTCCCTTTATTTTTTTGAGCAGTGTATGTGACCAATAAAATTGCATTATATTTCATTTTATTTGATCTTGTGGCTGAATGGAAGCAAGTCCCCATAGAAACGTTCCAACTTCTAGTGGAAAGCCTTCCCAGAAGAGTGGAGGCTGTTATAGCAGAAACTCCATAATAATGCCCATGATTTTGGAATGAGACGAGCAGGGATCCACATACTTTTGGTCATGTAGTGTATTTTGTCTTGCCCATTCACACTTAGAATGGCACACATACACAATCTATGTCTCTGTTGTCTCAAGGCTTGAAAATCCTTCTTTAACCTGTCTCCTCCCTTTCATCTAGTGGGGTGGCAGGTAGCCTAGTGGTTAGAGTGTTGGGCCAGTAACCGAAAGGTTGCTGGATAGAATCCCCGAGCTGACAAGGTAAACATCTGTAATTCTGCCCCTGAACAAGGCAGTTAACCCACTGTTCCTATGCTATCTTTGTAAATAAGAATTTGTTCTTAACTGACTTACCTAGTTAAATAAAGGTTAAATAAAAAATTAATTAAAAAAATAATAATCTACACTGATTGAAGTGGATTTAACAAGTGACATCAATAAGGGATCACAGCTTTCACCTGGAGTCACATGGTCAGTTTATGTCACGGAAAGAGCAGGTGACCTTACTGTTTTGTACACTCAGTGTATATTCCCACAGTATGAGGTTGGAATAATACTGTGAAATTGTGAAAATTATGATAATTCCATTTTGGTGTAATAAGAGCTGTTTGAAAAGACGGCCTGAAATTCCAGCCTGTTTTGGTGGGATGGAGTTTTTATTTTATTTTAATGGTAGAAAATAAACAAAAATGAGTTATTAGTTATTAGTCATGATAGGGTGGCCATACCAGGCCCACCCCCCAACTAATTTCTGCCGTCAAACTCTTGTGGCCATTGCTCCTTTGTCTCTTACGTGTCCCACTGTTTGCATTGTGTGTGTGTTTCCCACCTCTGTGTGAGGCACTCTGCAGACAGTGTCCATATGATCTTGCTCATTATGATCTAAAAAGCCAAACTGCTCCTAGATCAGCACTCCTACTCTGAGATGCTTTGCGGGCAGAGGTGAGCTTGGTGCTCTCTCTCTCACCTGGCCAGTTGTGAAGAGTCCGCTTACAATCCCACTGGCCTGCTATGTCCAGTGGGGATGGGGAGCCTACTGAAGGAGTTAGGCATTTACGGTGTTAGTCATTGAGAAAGGGCTGTAAAACAGCATGCCAAAAAGTCACCAGCAGGGAATTTGTAACCAAGTTTAGGCTGGGTGTTTTCTTTTAGTATATTGCTTTTACATTACAGTAATGTAGTTTTGTCAAATGAGTCAAGGATATCTTACAGCAGCATTGATCCCTTTATATTCCTTTATTGTATTCCCCACAGAGAGGATGATGACATTTGGGAGCAAACCACCCCCCAGAAAGCCCCCCCCCCCCACCACCGGTCAAGGTTTTTAACCTCCACTGCCAGATCAACAACCCCCACTGCTGTCTCTAATGCTGTCTCTACTGATGGTTCAAGCTCCACCANGTTAAAAATGTCTGTTTCTTTTTTTTGTTGCCATTTTAAATGAAAGCAATCACAGTAAGGTACTTAAAATGGCAAAACATTTTTTTTTTATTATTATTCTTTGCAAAGAGCAATTTTCAAGCAAGAACTTTGCWAGGACTGTGTGGGTGTGGTCTGAGTTGGGAGGGTAAAACTAAAAACTAGWTGTTATTGGCAGAGAGGTTTGGAACTCTCTTTCTTATTGGTCTATTAATAGCTAGTTTTCAGTGCAGTCAAAAATGTGATTTTCCTGTATTCCATATACACTGAGTGCACAAAACATTAAGAAGACCTTCCTGATATTGAGTCCTCTTCCACTACCCCCAGCCAGTTCATCTAGAGGTGGGGGGGGGGAGCAAAGGGGACACCTAGGCCTCAACAGAGAAGAGGGTTGAGCAGAGGTAGGGGCAGTAGAACCAGCACTGGACCCAGCACAACAGAGGGAGATGAACCTGAGGACAGATGTCATACAGTCATTGAACATTATGTGGAGCCAGTTCCACCCAGGTTCAGACCCAAACAACCTGTAGGCCTACAGTTGGAGGACACTTCGGAAAGCTTGAGGGAAGACTTAAAGATGTCCGTTGACACACCTGACACCCCTTACTAAAACGTCTGTAGAGTTCTAGCTGTTGTGTCTATCAATACAATTTGTTTCCCAGAAATTGTTAACTTGTTGTGGAAGCCAACTGATGTGTTAACCACTCTGTTCATCAGTAATTGACTTATGGCTTGTCCATGAAAGATGACTTTCAAAATAAGAAAAAAACAAAAAATGGTTCCCTTGCTTGATCTTGTGTGATCTGAACTGTGCTATTCCTAWATACTGTATGTTCTGACCATTTCCTTATAATCTCCCAGGTGTTTTATTTTCAATGATACCACGTTTATGCATTTCCTTATCATATAACTGCTCATGAAAAGCAGTTACTTCTGGGTATGTCTATTTAGCCGGAAATCTACATTTCTGCCATTACATTTAAGAGTAAAMAAAAATGACATCCCACTAAAAGGGAATTATCATAATTTTCACAATTTCACAGTTTTATTCCAACCTCATAGTGTGGAAATATAAAACACAGSCAAATCAAGTTTTTGACTGCACTGGGCCTTTAATAAATTGGAAGCAAAAAGAGGTGAAAAAGAGGTTTCTGCTGGCCGCAAAAGTGACGTGTCGCTCTGTGAAGGGARGATGGATGATTTCAGACATTAAGACTGGCTGGTGAAATTGTAACCCGAGCAAGAACAAGATTAAGTGTCTGTTCGAGGTAAGTTGGAGTGAACGGAAGGGACTTTGTCTAACCGAAGTCGGAATACATTTAGCTGATAGCTGTTTGCAAATGAAACCCACTACCTCAGCGAGACAGAAACACAAAAAACCATCGAATGAAATCACAGGGTAAATGTATCGGAGAAGATACGTTACAATCATCAGAACATTACAGCAATTAAAGAGAAGTRCCAGCTAAATGGGAACCTATACATTTAGACTGATGTTGTGACACGCATTACCTTTCATGGCATCAAGAAAGTGAACAAAAAAAAATCAGCAACGATACATAAAAACAAAGTGCACACGCTTCACAATTTGCTGAATGAGGTAGTTTTGTTCAATTACTCATTCATAAGGGCCATATACTGTAGGCTAGTATGCTCTATTTGTGAGATACATTACCCTCTGCCCTACCCAGGTCCCCTTATGAAATACCTGTATCCACCAAGCCATTTACTGTACACAATACCATAATTCCTTTCCCACCATCTCTCTGCTGCTCTCAGTGTCATGTGGTAACCCCTATCTCCTGGTCCATGGCTAGATTCAGTAATAACTAGCTGTATATCTATAATAGACGACTGGCTCTATACAACACTGCACAAACACACACACACTTTCCATTTCCTCCATGTCTGATAGAGATATTATTATTCTCCTCCTCCCTGACAGGCAGCATTGAGAATGGTGGATGACATAATTCACTAGAACCAATATCTGCTGTCCTAGAGATATTCAGTTCGCCGAACGAGACAGAGATATCTCTTTCACACAGGCGCCATCATTGGAACGGCGTGTGTGGATGGATGTTCTCTCCCCCCTTACTCAACCACAAAGTAAAATAAATGAGAGACAGCTGAGAATAGGTAAGCCCATTCAATAACGTTGATATTTGTGTGAAAGTCTCACAATCTAACACAAAACTCTCCCACAGTGGAGATAGAGGGAGAGAGAGACAGACAGATTGATWGATTTTTTTGTTGTTGAGTGAAATAGACAGTGCCAGGGGACAGTGGCTTAACACTACTGTAGAACTGCCCGGCATTTCAGCCTATAAGTACCCAATAGAGAGCATTGCCAGGCGTACCTTTAGCATATGCATCYGATGCAAATCAACCCATAAGGTGTGCAAACTCAAGCACCAACGCTGGATAAATTCTGCAAAAACTATTGTAAAGGATGAATTGCATGAAGAAATATTGTTGGAAATATATGAATAATAAAATATTTGTTTAGATAGAGTCAAGGATATGTTTTGTATAATTCTACAAAGTCCTATAAAAAAATTAGGCCTATAGCCTATTTTCGTTTCCCTTACAATAAAAACATTACAGTGTAATCTATTTGATTACCTTTATTTGTACAATAATTCACCTGTGCACCTGGCTGGTTACATTATTATGATCTTTTTTGTTTCTACTTTGTCAAAAGAACCTGTAACTGGACTTACTCTATCACTAATCTAATCTCTTAGGATCCCAGAAATCTTGCATACGCACAAAAAGCTTCTTTCTCTCAAATGTTGTGCACAAATTTGTTTACATCCTTRTTCGTGAGCATTTCTCCTTTGTTGATTAAAGAAGCTGATTAAACATCATGATTATTACACAGGTGCACCTTGTGCGGGGACAATTAAAGGCCATTCTAAAATGTGCAGTTTTGTCACACTGTTGTGCCATAGATGTCATGTTTTGAGGGAGCGTGAAATTGGCATGCTGACTGTAGGAATGTCCACCAGAGCTGTTGACAGATAATTTAATGTTAATTTCTCTACCATAAGCCGCATCCAATGTAATTTTWGAAAATTTGGCAGTATRTCCAACCGGCCTCACAACACCAGCCCAAAACCTTCACATCTGGCTTTTTCACCTGCAGGATCCTCTGAGACCAGCCACCCGGACAGCTGAGGAGTATTTCTGTCTGTATGAAAGCCCTTTTGTGTGGAAAAACTCATGATGATTGGCTGTGCCTGGCTCCCCAGCGGGTGGGCCTGGCTCCCAAGTAGATGGGCATATGCCTTCCCAGGCTCACCCATGTCTGCGCCCCTGTCATGTGAAATACATAGATTKGAGGCTAATGAATTGATTTAAATTGACTGATTTACTTTAACTCAGTCAAATGTTTGAAATTATTGCATGTTGCGTTTATATTTTTGTTCAATGCAGTATTCCTAAACAAAAGCACCAGTGCATCAAYAATTGTTAAGGATGCCCTTATACACGTGGCTTTATGCATTAATCAATTTCGTCTTCTCTTCATGCTTTGGGTCCACAGTCAGCACACAGCTTCGGGGCTTTGTGTGAGCAAGCCCCACAAACAAATCGGTTTCACTGCAGACAGTTTTCATGGGCCTTGTTTTGTGTGTACCTGCCGCAGGTGTCACAAAATCTCCCAGAAGTGGTTGCTTCCCATGGTCTCTCAGAAAAAGTACATCCTATACTTATCAGACCAAAATGACTACTTTCGACCGTATGCCCCGTGGACATACAAGAGTGCAATAAATGCTTTGAGTTCTTCCATAGACATGTCCCACGTACTGTTTCCTTTTCCGTGTGCATGAGCAACAGTACAATCTCTGATGTGCTGCAACATCTGCATGTCACATAAACTCGTCACACCTTTCTACCCAAACAGTGCCGTCCCTCCCAGACTCCTGTCTCACTGTGGCAGTTGGGATCACCTTCTCAGTTGGCTCTGTTCTGTTTTTTCTGTGGCGAGGATCAGGCATCGAAGGCTCGAAGTCAACATCAGAATCAGATGAAGACTCTTCATCAGCAGCGTCGATTTCAAGCTCAACATCCGATCCTCTATTTGACTCCAACTCATCTAAATTCCGCAACATTTGTAATGTTGTCAGTATGTCCATTCGCTTGGTTCGGCTTGCCATTGTGAACTACACACATTGTATGTTGTACTCAGTGTCTGATTTGAATCTCTGAGCGGAGATTATATAGACTACCATTTCCTAGCCTTTCATAATAAATAATTAGACAGCCCAMAACTCCCACAATTCTTCATCCTCATTCATCCTCATTACTCACTGGACTCCTATGATCACTCGGCTACGCATGTCAATATGCCAATATGCCTTGTCCATTGCTGTTCTGGTTAATGATTATTGTCTTATTTCACTATAGAGCCTCTAGCCCTGCTCAATATGCCTTAGCTAACCCTTTAGTTCCACCTCCCACACATGCGGTGACATCACCTGGTTTAAATGATGTTTCTAGAGACAATATTTCTCTCATYATCACTCAATGCCTWGGTTTACCACTACTGTATTCACATCCTACCATACCTTTGTCTGTACATTATGCCTTGAATCTATTCTATCGCGCCCAGAAAGCTGCTCCTTTTACTCTCTGTTCCGAACGTACTAGACGACCAGCTCTTATAGCCTTTAGCCGTACCCTTATCCTACTYCTCCTCTGTTCCTCTGGTGATGTAGAGGTTWATCCAGGCMCTGCAGTGCCTAGCTCCACTCCCATTCCCCAAGCGCTCTCATTTGTTGACTTCTGTAACCGTAAAAGCCTTGGTTTCATGCATGTTAACATTAGAAGCTTCCTCCCTAAGTTCGTTTTTTTCACTGCTTTAGCACACTCTGCCAACCCGGATGTTCTAGCCGTGTATGAATCCCTGCTTAGGAAGACTACCAAAACCCCTGAAATTTCCATCCCTAACTATAACATTTTCCGACAAGATAGAACTGCCAAAGGGGGCGGAGTTGCAATCTACTGCAGAGATAGCCTGCAGAGTTGGTCTGTCCAGGTCTATCCAGGTCTGTACCCAAACAATTCGAGCTTCTACTTTTAAAAATCCACCTTTCCAGAAACAAGTCTCTCACCGTTGCCGCTTGCTATAGACCACCCTCTGCCCCCAGCTGTGCCCTGGACACCATATGTGAATTGATTGCCTTCCATCTATCTTCAGAGCTCGTGCTGCTTGGTGACCTAAACTGGGACATGCTTAACACACTGGCCATCCTACAATCTAAGCTTGATGCCCTCAATCTCACACAAATTATCAATGAACCTACCAGGTACAACCCCAAATCCGTAAACACTGGCACCCTCATAGATATCATCCTAACCAACTTGCCCTCAAAATACACCTCTGCTGTCTTCAAACAAGATCTCAGCGATCACTGCCTCCTTGCCTGCATCTGTAATGGGTCTGCGGTCAAACAACCACTCCTCATCACTGTCAAACGCTCCCTWAAACACTTCTGCGAGCAGGCCTTTCTAATACACCTGGCCCGGGTATCCTGGAAGGATATTGACCTCATGCCGTCAGTAGAGAAGGCCTGGTTATTCTTTAAAAGTGCCTTCCTCACCATCTTAAATAAGCATGCCCCATTCAAAAAATTGAGAACCAGGAATTGATATAGCCCTTGGTTCACTCCAGACCTGACTGCCCTTGACCAGCACAAAAACATCCTGTGGCGTACTGCATTAGCATCGAATAGCCCCCGTGATATGAAACTTTTCAGGGAAGTTAGGAACCAATATACACAGGCAGTTAGGAAAGCTAAGGCTAGCTTTTTTCAAACAGAATGTGCATCCTGTAGCACAAAACTCAAAAAAGTTCTGAGCACTGTAAGTTCCATGGAGAATAAGAGCACCCTCCTCTCCAGCTGCCCACGCGCTGAGGCCTAGGAAACACTCACAACCGATAATCCACTATAATTTGAGAATTTCAATAAGCTGGACATGCTTTCCACCTGGCTACCCCTACACGGCTCAACAGCCCTGCAGCCCCGCAACGCAACTCGCCAAGCCTCCCCCCCATTTCTCCTTCAACCAAACATCCAGATAGGCTGAGGTTCTGAAAGAGTGCAAAAATCTGGACCCCTTACAAATCAGCTGGCTTAGAACATCTGGAACTCTCTTTCTAAAGTTATCTGCCGAAATTGTTGCAACCCCTTATTAACTAGCCTGTTCAACCTCTCTTTCGTAGCTGAGATTCACCAAGATTGAAGCTGGCCGGTCATCTCCCTCTTTCAAAGGGGGTGACACTCTAGTCCTATAACCTGTTCTACAGATACTATATCATAGCTCTACTCTGCCTTTATCTAAGGTCTTCAAAAGCCACAGTTAACAAAAGCATTACCTACCATTTCAAATCCACCGTTCCTTCTCCGCTAGGCAATCATGGTTTCAGATGCTGGTCATTTGGTGGCACCTCAGCCACGCCAAGGTCCTAACGAATCAATAACACCGATCGATAAGAGACAATACTGTGCAGCCGTATTCATCGAACCTGGCCAAGGCTTTCGAACTCTGGTCAATCACCACATTCTTATCGGCAGACTCAACAGCCTTGGTTTCTCAAATGACTGCCTTGCCTGGTTCACCAACTATTTCTCTGATAGGTTCAGTGTGTCAATCGGAGGCCTGTTGTCCGGACCTCTGGCAGTCTCTATGGGGGTGCCAAGGTTCAATTCTCGAGCGTTACTCTCTTCTCTGTAGACATTAATGATGTCACTCTTGCTGCTGGTGATTCTCTAATCCACCTCTACGCAGACCGACACCATTCTGTATACTTCTGGCCCTTCTTTGGACACTGTGTTAACTAACCTCCAGACGAGCTTCAATGCCATACAACTCTCCTTGCGTGGCCTCCAACTGCTTCTTAAATGCAAGTATAACTAAATGCATGCTCTTCAACGATCGCTGCCGCACCTGCCGCCCGTCCAGCATCACTACTCTGGACGGTTCTGACTTAGAATATATGGGCAACTACAAATACCTAGGTGTCTGGTTAGACTGTAAACTCTCCTTCCAGACTCACATTAAGCATCTCCAATCCAAAATTAAATCTAGAATCGGCTTCCTATTGTCGCAACAAAGCATCCTTTACTCATGCTGCCAAACATACCCTTGTAAAACTGACCATCCTACCGATCCTCAACTTTGGCGATGCAATTTACAAAATAGCCTCCAACACTCTACTCAACAAATTGGATGCAGTCTATCACAGTGCCATCCATTTTTGTCACCAAAGCCACAATATACTACCACCACTGCGACCTGTACGCTCTCGTTGGCTGGCCATCGCTTCATACTCCAAACCCACTGGCTCCAGGTCATCTACAAGTCTTTGCTAGGGTAAAGCACCTGCTGTAGCACGCGCTCCAGCAGGTATATTTCATGGTCC
>NC_036868.1:25468913-25502493 GCF_002910315.2 Salvelinus sp. IW2-2015 | reverse complement strand
TCATCGCACTGCCCGTCCAGCATCACTACTCTGGACGGTTCTGACTTAGAATATATGGGCAACTACAAAATACCTAGGTGTCTGGTTAGACTGTAAACTCTCCTTCCAGACTCACATTAAGCATCTCCAATCCAAAATTAAATCTAGAATCGGCTTCCTATTTCGCAAAACAAAGCATCCTTTACTCATGCTGCCAAACATACCCTTGTAAAACTGACCATCCTACCGATCCTCAACTTTGGCGATGCAATTTACAAAATAGCCCCTCAACACTCCTACTCAACAAATTGGATGCAGTCTATCACAGTGCCATCCATTTTTGTCACCAAAGCCACACATACTACCCCCCACTGCGACCTGTACGCTCTCGTTGGCTGGCCATCGCTTCATACTCCAAACCCACTGGCTCCAGGTCATCTACAAGTCTTTGCTAGGGTAAAGCACCTGCTGTAGCACCGCGCTCCAGCAGGTATATTCACTGGTCATCCCCCCAAAGCCAATTCCTCCTTTGGCCGTCTTTCCTTCCAGTTCTCTGCTGAAGCTGAAGCTGGAGACTCATATCTCCCTCACTAACTTTAAGCACCAGCTGTCAGAGCAGCTCACAGATCACTGCGAGCTGTAACATAGCCCATCTGCAATTAGCCCATCCAACTCCCCTCATCCCCATACTGTATTTATTATTTATCTCTGCTCCTTTGCACCCCAGTATTCTCTACTTCGCACATTCATTCTTCTGCACATCTATCACTCCAGTGTTTAAATTGCTATATTGTAATTACTTCGCCACCATGGCCTATTTATTGCCTTACCTCCCTTATCTTACCTCATCTGCAAACAATGTATATATACTTTTTTTCTACTGTATTATTGACTGTGTATTTGTTTATTCCATGTGTAACTCTGTGTTGTTGTATGTGTCGAACTGCTTTGCTTTATCTTGGCCAGGTCGCAGTTGTAAATGAGAACTTGTTCTCAACTAGCCTACCTAGTTAAATAAAGGTGAAATAAAATAAAAAACACTATTGTTCTAAATTCAATCATCCTCTTCAGCCTCATCATTCAGATCAATCAAATTGAAGTACCCTCTTCACCCTCCTCATCATTCAGTTCATTGAAGTCACATGCACCATTATCAGTTTCTATCGCCCATTCATCCATTGAGACACCATCACACCTCCTCCTCCATGCTTCACTGTGGGAACCACACATGCGGAGATAATCCGTTCACCTACTCTACGTCTCACAAACACACGGCGGTTGGAACMCAAAATCTCAAATTTGGACTCATCAGAACACAGGACAGATTTCCACCGGTCTAATGTCCATTGCT
Source organism: Salvelinus sp. IW2-2015 (assembly GCF_002910315.2). NCBI lineage: Eukaryota > Metazoa > Chordata > Actinopteri > Salmoniformes > Salmonidae > Salvelinus > Salvelinus sp. IW2-2015. The sequence continues at coordinate 25,501,163 of NC_036868.1, read as the reverse complement.
CGTGTTTCTTGGCCCAAGCAAGTCTCTTCTTCTTATTGGTGTCCTTTAGTAGTGGTTTCTTTGCAACAATTCGACCATGAAGGCCAGATTCACGCAGTCTCCTCTGAACAGTTGATGTTGAGATGTGWCTGTTACTTGATCTCTGTGAAGCAGTTATTTGGGCTGCAATCTGAGGTGCAGTTAATTATAATGAGCTTATCCTCTGTAGCAGAGGTAACTCTGGGTCTTCCTTTCCTGTGGCGGTCCTCATGAGAGCCAGTTTCATCATAGCGCTTGATATTTTCCTGCACTTGAAATAAAAATCTAAGTTCTTGAACCAGATTGACTGACCTTCATGTCTTAAAGTAATGATGGACTGTCATTTCTCTTTGCTTATTTGAGCTGTTCTTGCCATAATATGGACTTRGTCTTTTACCAAATAGGGCTACTGTATCTTCTGTATACCATCCCTACCTTGTCACAACACAACTGATTGGCTCAAACGCATTAAGAAGGAMAGAAATTCCACAAATTAACTTTTGACATAGCACACCTGTTAATTGAAATGCATTCCAGGTGACTACGTCATGAAGCTGATTGAGAGAATGCCAAGCGTGTGCAAAGCTGTCATCAAGGCAAAGGGTGGCTACTTTGAAAAATCTCAAATATAACACATATTTTGATGTGTTTAATACTTTTTTGGTTACTACATGATTCCATATGTGTTATTTCATAGTTTTGATGTCTTCACTGTTATTCTACAATGTAGTCAATAGATTTGACTAGTAATAGATTTACAGTAAATAAAACAGTCCCATAACAGCTTCTKTTTCCAATGYAAAATGTAAAAGAGAATGGTATCAACCTGCAAGGTGAGCGATCAAATAATTTGCAGCTGATAAATAGGCATAACAAAAACTCATCATTACACTATTGTCWTTCTCCATTAAATCAACCTYTTCCCCCTTCTTATCATTCTGTTATACCTAATTTAAATGAAATTGTGGAATAGGGTGCACAATTATCGCCCATTCATTCAATTGTAATTCATTCAGTGAGGAGAGAGAGACGCATTAGTGCCTGGCTGGGTACCATCTAGGGTTGAATGGCRGGAACCTGGTTACAGAGATTTACCCCTCAAAACCACTCTCTTTTCCCAGGATAAATAACTGCGAGAAAATCAATTATATGCAATGTCTTTATCTGGCTTCTCTACAGCCTCTCTGCATGATCCACCATCAACGCTCAGGGCGGGGACATACAGCCCATCTCAGTATGGAGCGCAGTTCACAATGCATGTACTGTAGATCTATCATCTTGTCATGGTAACTTTTTTTCTTTTGACAGGTAGGACCTACATTTGCTGCAGCATAGTGTCATGACTCTCCTGTGAGGAGAGTCTACAGAGCCCTCTCACCCGCAGGGGGGGGGGGGGATTGATGCGTTTCTTTTTTGTGACCTCACTTCGATTGTAAATTGTAATTCAGCAGACGACTCCTTTCTGGTCTCTAGTATGGGTGAATGGAATGTCTGTTTGTTACAGAAGAGTTTACCGCACAAAAGCTCAACATCGAGCAATGAACACTGGGACAATATATTTCAACATCCGAATATTGGGAATGATGAGAGATGGAAAATAATTGTCTATTTTGTGATGTCATTAAAAAAGGTTATAACGAAAACATTGTAACTTGAAGAGCTTTACACTGTGTTCATCAGGTTTACATCCTTTGCGTTGTGTAGAATATATCAAGGATAAAGATAATGTTTTTGTGACGATAGGATTGGGATTTTAGTTCTCTAACGAGATCATAGTAATTATGATACCTTGCCTCATAACTAGCCACGCCCCAGGGAGCCCAGAGAGCGTGCCAGCATGACGAAAACACCCCCTTTTTACCCGAAGGTATAAAAGATTGAGTTAAGAATTAATATATGGGACTAGAAGGACCACAAGCTGCAGCTACATTAGTCACGACCCTGAGAATCAGCACGAAGAAGACAAAGGAACCTCTAACAATCAATACTACGGTTGAGTAGCAGTTCTGGGTACTGTATCTAAGAAAGTGAATTTAAGTAGGACCATCCGGTTATTCTCTTCAAATCATCGTCGCCTACACTGCTCTCATCACCACTCTGGGGATCATCGACACGGCTAATCAGAAGACCACTCTTCCAGAACGAGTGCAAGTAAACAGACAAATAAGAAGAAGGACATTGTGACCTCTTGTGGACAATCAGAGACTTACACCTGAGAAYGAAGAAGGGCCAGTCGACCCTTCTCACACAGCGGAACCCTTTCCACGAAGGCCTGGGCCCAACAGAGATACCCGACGAAGACCTTCAACACGTAAATACATGCATTACTTCTTACCCAAAAGAGCGGCAGTTCGGGACAAGGTATTAGGGTCAGGAGCAGGACATGGCTTTTTGATTACACAATTAAACTTTAGTGGCTGTTGGCCTATGGCGGTTCTGGTGTTAAGAGGCAGAGGATCAAAGTGACAAATACTTCTCAAATACTTCACCATCCTGAGCAAAACAGACAGACAGACATACAGACAGAGTGAGAGGATAGAGGTAAAGAAAGAAATAGTGACAGACAGACAGACAGACAGACAGACAGACAGACAGACAGACAGACAGACAGACAGACAGACAGACAGACAGACAGACAGACAGAGACAGACATAAACCCTCTCATTGGTTGCAGCGAGTGCTGAGCTATGTGAAATGTGTGTGGATCTCTCTGGATAGTAATTATGGTAATGCGCACATGGCCTCTGTTCCATTATAGATTTAAATGTTATGATTATCATGCCAGACTGTGTAGTCTAACCCAGATCCAGTGTGGGCTATAACCATAAAGGAAGCCTTCTGAAATCCCCTAGGCTGATAAAGGACTGGCAATCTGCTCCCGGATGGAAATGTCAATGGCATTATATTGAATATTCAGGAAGTAGACAGTGGGCACATTCCAAATAGCACCCTATTCCCTATATAGTGCACTACTTTTGACCAGGGCTCTGGTCAAAAGTAGTGCACTATATCGGGTTTGTCCCTGGTCAGAGTAGTGCACTATATAGGGAATAGGTTGCCATTTGGGACGCACCCAGTGTTATCATCATGAACTTCATGTTCAAGGGGATATTAAATTGAAAAATACCTACTGATGTGTTGTGTGACACCTGGCAAACATTTATTAACATTCACAAAAACGCTGTTCAAAAACGATGTGAATTTACAATGCCATTTATGAATTGAATGAACCTCATTAACTTTGTGAATGGCCAATGTGATTTGTATTCAGGATTTATAAATACCAACAAATGAATAGCAATGTTTCTGTCTGATGTTATGCAGCTCCGCTATAATTGCAAGGAAGCCGAAACCTTCTACGCAGTTTACCCTTTCAAATAAAACAATACCCTTTTGTAAGGTCGTGTCCAAGATTTTGGAGTCCGTGTGTGTGTGTACGAGGAACTTTCCCAGTCAGAGTAAAGTGTTTGTCTGTATGTACGTGTGTGGAGTTGTGAATGCCTGCGGGTATTTTCTCCTTGCGTGTACACAGGTTGGAATACAAGGGCCCGTTGGGTTGAAGTTCAGAAGGGCACCCTGGCACTCCTGCCATGTTTGCCGTTTGGAATGCTGTCCTGCTGCTTGTAACAAACACACAAACAGACACACACACACACACTGTTTGGCATGCTGTCTTTCTGCCTCGTAACAACCTCTGAATTATTCAATCAGCATCTCAATCCCTCTTTTCACCTGAAAGACTTCAGCTTTGATGGTGCAGGAAGGGAGGGAGGGAGGAAGAGAGAGTAGGAAAACTCTCTCTCTCTGCCTCTCCTCTCCCTCTCTCACCTCATCTGCCTCCCTCGTGTCATAGGAGTAAGATGACGCTGTCCCTTACCACTGAGCTAAAAGTTAGAATTGAAGGAGAGAAAGCTGATCYTAGATCTGTACATATAGTTAACTGCTACCTGCAGCCTCTTCGTTAACAGGAGATGAGCTGTGCATGGACGTCTATGGGAGCACAGCACACATCATAGTCATCAGCCCTGGTTAGATGTAATTAGAACCGATTATTGTGCTGATGCAGATGGACACAATGGAGCGTTAGGTAATGTACTGCTCGTGGTGTTTTAGTGGCAGCGCTGAAAGGGATATAGAGGGCAGGCATACCGTTAACATTGGAAGGTATATTCTGTTACACCGCAAGATAAAGGCACACATAATGACATGCATATTAATCCCTGCAATAGACATCATGTAGTGGTTGCTAGTCCCTAAAGACTAGACATATAAAGTGTGCACTAGTCCATGTAAACTTGAATTAATCTAATGTGTGCTAGTCCATATAACATTATGAAGCGTGGACTAGTCGCTAGACCAGACCAAATGTGTCTAATGCATGTGCATACCTGATTAGATAATACTGTAACTTAGTTGCTACTATTGTTTAGGTGCACAGACAGTGCATCCACACGGTCTTAGTGAATTAGCTCTTAAGAACTTAATTAAAAAGTTTGAACTCCAGTTAAAGGTTCGAACTCCAGTTCTAGCCAATGTTTCATCTACCCAAACTATAGTGTCTCAGCTTTGAGCTAGTATCCTACAGTGTAGTAGCTCACCAGTCTCTGCTCTGTTGTTCTACTCATTGCTGTGTTTCTGGGAACTGGATCACCGGTTCAGGGTGGCTCATTCTACTTCGAACTACTCTATCTCTATCTTCCACAGTGCTGCTCTCTTTCGATTAGGCTGCCTTTTTGGGGTGTGTGGTGTGCGTGAGTTTGTGAAAGTGTTGTGTGTGTGTTAGTTAAGGTGTGTGTGTGTGGGAGAGAGAGTTAATGAGACGTCAGCGGCCCACTCTTTTCCTCCCAGTGGGGGAATAGTGAGCCCCAATAGAGATGTGTGTGTGTGTGTGTGGGGGGGGGGTAATGGAGACACACAGACCCCTACACTGGGTAGTTAATCTCCTCTTCCTCGGCCCATCTCTTCTCCCAGTCATCTCGCCACAAACCCAGCCCTGTTCTGTTCTGTACGCTAAATAACAACACCCACTCAAGACGATCCAAGCAACAATCSTACAGCTAAATTCAAGGATACATGTACGGTAGACGATCTTCTGTTAAAAATGCTCCAATAGGAATTCTAGGACGAAGCATATTTGTACCATTCTTTTCCATATTTGTCCCCTCAATCCTGGTCTCCTGGTCTCCTTAGGTATTGACTTCTACATTTCAACCAGTCATGAGTCTCCAGTAATGGCCTTTATGATTCTCCAGAGACCTCTTCAGTCAACACTACTACATGTCCCTTTCGCAATAACACACCAARCACTGTGTAAATAAACCATTATCGATCAGAAATAGATTTCTTCATTGTGTTATTGACTGTACGTTTGTTTATGTGTAACTCTGTGCTGTTGTTTTTGTCGCACTGCTTTGCTTTATCTTGGCCAGGTCGCAGTTGTAAATTAGAACTTGTTCTCAACTGGCCTACCGAGTTAAATAAAGGTGAAATAAAAATAAATGATGTGATTGTGATGATTTGGGCTTATCTTTATGTTGTCCAGAATCTAGCTATGGACATTCAATCACAAATCATACTGTACGTATATTCCTATAMATTTTTTATCCTTCATGTAATTCAATGTATATTTGTAGCCAAAACACGCTGTTATCGTGTATGTATAAGTCTATTGTATGTTCTAAGTTTCATATGGAGAATGGGATGGACAACGTATCTACAGACAACAGATTAAGTTCACTGAAATCAAACTACAATACTTTCCTAAACCAAATGACTTATAGACAGCGATGTGGCTCGTTTACTGCTTGTAGTATAAGTAGTAGAGGAAGGACAAAAGTAGTGCACTATAAAGAGATATGGTGCCATTTGGGACACAGACATTGTCTGCATGGACAGCCGCAGAGGGATCCTGTCGTCCACTGATTAAAGGTCCTCCTCCCTAGATCCTCAGAGCAGGAAGACCTTGAGAGATTAATGGCCAATCGTGAACCGGCCTTACCTCCATTAACCACGGCAGCAAACATTTACATAATGTACACATAATGTTGACAACGTGCTGATTCATCCTGTGCTGATTCTAACAGGCCTCAGATAAGTCACCAGGGCCTGGGTCTCAGCATTCAACATGCCAAATCATTCTACATATAAAACACCTTCRAGGCCAAATACATCTCCGTCTCGACATACATACATCATCTGAGCGGATCAAAATATCTCCCCCATTCAATATAGTTCAAATGATATCGTAGAGCAGAATAGAATATGTGTTTTTGTGAATCAAGAAGAGTGAGATGGTAAGCAACATGACATCATAGCTTTGAGGGTTAATATTTGGTGGGGTTTCTTTATGCTGCAAAGGAAATCCTTCAGATTCATAGTTGTGTCATCTCCCAAAGGGTCAATTAGCTTTGTAGGAATAAACACAATATACAGTGCCTTTGGAAAGTATTCAGACCCCTTGACTTTTTCCATTTTCAAYATTYTGTTACGTTACAGCCTTATTCTAAAACGTTTTTTCCCCCCTCATCAATCTACACACAATAGCCCATAATGACAAAGCAAAAAAAGGTTTTTATACATTTTCGCAAATTCATTACAAAAAAAWWAWAATTATATCACATTTACGTAAGTATTCAGACCCTTTACTCAGTACTTTGTTGAAGCACTTTGTTGAAGCAGTACTTTGTTGAAGTACTTTGTTGAAGCACAAGCTTGGCACACCTGTATTTGGGGAGTTTCTCCCATTCTTCCCTGCAGATCAAGATCTGTCAGGTTGGATGGGGAGCGTTGCTGCATAGCTATTTTCAGGTCTCTCCAGAGATGTTCGATCGGGTTCAAGTCCGGGCTCTGACTGGGCGGCTTAAGGACATTCAGAGACTTGTCCCGAAGCCACTCCTGTGTTGTCTTGGCTGTGTGCTTAGGGTCATTGTCCTGTTGGAAGGTGAACCTTCGCCACAGTCTGAGGTCCTGAAAGATCTGGAGCAGGTTTTCATCAAGGATCTCTCTGTACTTTGCTTTGTTCATCTTTGCCTCAATCRTGATTAGTCTCCCAGTCCCTGCCGCTGAAAATCAAAAATCAAAATCATCTCAGAGCATGATTATGCCACAACCATGCTTCACCGTAGGGATGGTGCCAGGTTTCCTCCAGATGTGACGCTTGGCATTCAGGCCAAACAGTTTTATCAGACCAGAGAATCTTGTTTCTCATGGTCTGAGAGTCTTAAGGTGCCTTTTGGCAAACTCCAAGCGGTCTTTCATGTGCCTTTTACTGAGGAGTGGCTCACGTTTGGCCAATCTACCATAAAGGCCTGATTGATGGAGTGCTGCAGAGATGGTTGTCCTTCTGGAAGTTTCTCCCATCTCCACAGAGGAACTCTTGAGCTCTGTTAGAGTGACCATCGGGTTCTTGGTTACCTCCCTGACCAAGGCCCTTCTCCCCCGGGCTTGGTGGTTCCAAACTTCTTCCATTTAAGAATGATGGAGGCCACTGTGTTCTTGGGACCTTCAATGCTGCAGAAATATTTTGTTACCCTTGCCCAGATCTGTGTCGACACAATCCTGTCTCGGAGCTCTACGGACAATTCCTTCAACCTCATGGCTTGGTATTTGTTCTGACATACACTGTCAACTGTGGGACCTTATATAGACAGGTGTGTGCCTTTCCAAATAATGTTCAATCAATTGAAATGTACCACAGGTGGACTCCAATCAAGTTGTAGAAACATCTCAAGGATGATCAATGGAAACAGGATGCACCTGAGCTCTATTTCGAGGCTCATAGCAAAAGGTCTCAATACTTATGTAAATATGTTTTTTTCTGCTGTTTTTTTTAATACATTTGCAAAAATGTCTATAAACCTGTTTTGGAAAGGAACAAAATGCGGAAAAGTCAAGGGGTCTGAATACCTTCCCGAAGGCACTGTATGACTGATACTTAGTCTTTCAAAAGTGGGCAAGGCAGTGAGTTGGACAGCTGATGATGATGTAGTCTTCCATTCTCTACTCCCTCTATTGAACCTACATCTTAGATCTCCTGCACGCACGCACGCACTGCACGCCACACACAACAAACACACAACACACACACACACACCACAACACCACACACACACACACACACACACAACACAACACACACACACACACCACACACACACACACACACACACACACACACACACACACAACCCCACACACACACACACACCACACACACACACACACACACACACACACACACACACACAAACACACACACACACACCTCCTGCCTCTACATGAACGCCAGGATCAATACATCCCTTGAGAGCCTCCTACTACACACACACACACACACTACAATCTGCATATAAATAAATAAAATATCATTTTTATTAGTCACATACACATGTTTAGCAGATGTTACTGCGGGTGTAGCGAAATGCTTGCGTTTCTAGCTCCAACAGAGCAGTAAAATCTAACAATTCACAACAATACACACAATACACACAACCTAAAAGTAAACATTATTAAATGTGTCTTGTGTTCCATTATTGAAGTGGCCAGTGATTTCAAGTCTATGTATATGGGGCAGCAGCCTCTAAGGTGCAGCGTTACGTAACCGGGTGGAAGCCGGCTAGTGATGGCTATTTAACAGTCTGATGGCCTTGAGATAGAAGCTGTTTTTCCAGTCTCTCGGTCCCAGCTTTGATGCACCTGTACTGACCTTGCCTTCTGGATGTTATTAACGGGATGAACAGGCAGTGTCTCGGGTGGATGTTGTCCTTGATGATCTTTTTGGCATTCCTGTGATCAGGTGCTTTAGGTGTACTGGAGGGCAGGTAGTGTGCCCCCGGTGATGCGTTGGGCAGAGCGCACCACCCTCTGGAGAGCCCTGTGGCTGTGGGCAGTACAGTTGCCATACCAGGCGATGATACAGCCCGACAGGATGCTCTCAATTGTGAATCTGTTTGTGAGGGTTTTAGCTGTCAATCCAAATTTCTTCAGCCTCCTGAGGTTGAAGAGGCGCTGTTGTGCCTTCTTCACATCACTGTCTTTGTGGGTGGACCATTTCAGATCGTCAGTGATGTGTACGCCCAGGAACTTGAAGCTTTCCACCTGCTCTACTGCGGTCCCGTCGATGTGGATAGGGGGGTGCTTCCTCTGTTGTTTCCTGAAATCCACGATCAGCTCCTTTGTTTTCTCGACATTGAGTGAGAGGTTATTTTCCTGGTACCACACTCCCAGGGCCCTCACCTCCTCACTGTAGACCGTCTCGTCGTTGTTGGTAATCAAGCCTACTACTGTCGTGTCGTCCGCAAACTCGATGATTGAGTCGGAGGGGAGGCGTGCGTGGCCATGCAGTCATAGAAAGATAGAAGCTGTTTTTCAGTCCCTCGGCCCCAGCTTTGATGCACCTGTACTGTCTTCGGGGCGAACGGGGCGAACAGCGGGGCGAACRGGCCTGTGACACCGGGTGCTGTCCCCAATTCTTCGTTATGTACACRGTAACCCAATTATCCCTGCAGTAGGATGGACAGTAAATGGACTCCTGATGAGATAAGAAGCAGCACACCTCCTGACTGGCTGGGATCTAAACCCGCCGCAGGTAAAGCCACTAAACAAACACTGTCCCTGACCGCATGGCCTTGGCATTGACAGATGAACTCAACTCCACTCCGATGCTGGACGCTAGGTAAACATAAAACAGAGGAAGCTCTTCTACAGCGTTGGACACACACACACACGCACACACTGTCCTGGCTCTGTGCTGTGTGTTAGCCTACATAGCTGAGGAGACGTGTGTGTGTCATGGCGTCTTAAGCCTTTTGACACGTGTGTCTGAGTCAGGACCTCTGAGTGTGATCATGCATAACCATTGGCTTGGCTTCAGCTCTATTGCGAGCAGCTCGAATGTTATTCTCTCAACMCTGTGTTTCTGCCAAAGTCTCTGGCTCACTCCATAACAGGTACGGAATATGGAGTGAGCAAGACCTTGCATGTGAAACTAAATCAAGCATGATGCTACTCAGATGTATTCTTTGGAGGAGAGGAGTTTATTGAAAGAGAAAAGAAAACCATCAAGACGACACAGGTGAGCCACATCAGAAAAGAAAGATTTGAAAGAAAATACGGCAGAAAAGCTTGAAAGATGTCAGTAAAACTTCACACTTAGGTTGGAGTCATTAAAACTCGTTTTTCAACCACTCCACAMRTTTCTTGTGAACAAACTATAGTTTTGGCAAGTTGGTAAGTAATTTTTCCAACAATTGTTTACAGAMAGATTATTTCACTTATAATTCACTGTATCGCAATTCCAGTGGGTCAGACGTTTACATACACTACGCTGACTGTGCCTTTAAACAGCTTGGAAAATTCCAGAAAATGATGTCATGGTTTAGAACTTCTGATAGGTTAATTGACATCATTTGAGTCAATTGGAGGTGACCTGTGGATGTATTTAAGGCCTACCTTCAAACTCAGTGCCTCTTTGCTTGACATCTGGGAAATCAAAAGAAATCAGCAAAGACCTCAGAAAAAAATGTGTAAACCTCCACAAGTCTGGTTCATCCTTGGGAGCAATTTCCAAACGCCTGAAGGTACCACGTTCAACTGTACAAACAATAGTACGCAAGTATAAACACCATGGGACCATGCAGCCATCATACCGCTCAGGAAGGAGACACGTTCTGTCTCCTAGAGATTAACGTACTTTGGTGTGAAAAGTGCAAATCAATCCCAGAATAACAGCAAAGGACCTTGTGAATATGCTGGAGGAAACAGGTATAAAAGTATCTATATCCACAGTAAAAGGAGTCCTATATCAACATAACCTGAAAGGCCGCTCAGCAAGGAAGAAGCCACTGCTCCGAAACTGCCATAAAAAAGCCAGACTACGGTTTGCAACTGCACATGGGGACAAAGATCATACTTTTTGGAGAAATGTCCTCTGGTCTGATGAAACAAAATAAGAAATGTTTGGCCATAATGACCATTGTTAYGTTTTTGTTATGCAAGTTCCATGCATATGATGAAGCAGCATCACAGGCAGCCCAGGTCTTGATTCCCTATTTTGCGGGTTTAGACGGTATGTACTGCCTGAAGGGGCAGCGACCCCTAAATGGCATAAGCTGCTCATCAACAGTAACATTAGGCCCAGAGTTGTAAAACAGGGGAAGGCGGTCCACCCACTTGTCCCACACTGACCTGTTTGCAGCTAGCTTGTCTCTCTGCCGCTAAGCTGGTCTGGTGTCTTGGTTATCGAAGCAGATATGTTTTCCAGAGACATTGTTGCACAGAAAAGTTATCAGCCAGTTTCTGCATCACACAGGTATTCTGTTGATTCCCCATTGGATCTGAAAACACCAGCAAGGATAAGAACCCCAAAGTATGCATGTAAATGAGTTGGTTCATCTCCTTCCACCTCTCTCCAAAAACACGCCTTCCCTCCAAATTAGTGCAGTCCAGAATGATTTTCTGGATGGCGTCTGGGATGAACAGTTCAAAAGAAGACTTTTTGTCCTGCACATGTGTAACCACCATCCGTGTCGGCCCTAGTTACATCCTTATCACATTGGCAGCCATGCGAGGTGGCTCATTCCTCTGCAAAAAAAAATTCTAAAGCCCTCTGAGCAGAGAGTCTTTTTGCCATACTGATTGATTGTGGTAAGGAGCCACACATGCAAAGCTATTCATTTGTTGTGTTCCTCCCCCAATTTGCACCTGGCTGGGGTAGAGTGTGGGAAAACACAGCATTTTTTACAATGTATTGAAATAATGTATAGAAATAATGTATTGTAATAACATTGTGCAGGTTCCCGCAAGACATTGTGTAGTTTCACATACTACAAAGGGTAAAGAGTGTGAGAAAAGTGGGAGACAGGCAGACATGCATGGAGACAGACAGGTTATTGGTGCTATGTTGAAACAGCAGGCCCAGGGAGGAGGAAGACAGAGTGAAGGCACACAGCAAACCTTTTTGTTTCATTTTTACTTGTTTTCACCTACACACACACTTTTCCACACTTGTATTACCCTCAGGTCCAGTGGACCTGAACACAATAGTGTGCACTCAATGGAAATCGGTTATTTTACATGTTCTTCACAGAAAATGAGCCAAGGCCAATGAGTCTCAGGTTGAAAAATTAATCCATTGTATCATTTTTCTTTTAGTAAACAATGAAAATGGGTCCCACAGACCCGAACACCACACAAGGGTTAAGTAACGGTAATTTCTGGTTGTAGTAACATTTTGAGGCTGAGCCATTAAGAAGGCTGTTAAAGATGAGCAATGGGTTGTTTATGGAACTGTCAGAAGGTGATTTACAAAAGTGGCACTAATTGGTGGGTGACTCATAGCCCACAGAACCCTCCAGTGTAAAAATGATCTCTTTGATCATTTGCCCACTTTAAAGTGTCCTAGAACCACTTCCATGGTCACATTGGTGGTATATACAGTACAGTGCCTTTGGAAAGTGTTCAGACCCATTGACTTTTTCCACATTTTGTTACTTTACAGCCTTATTCTAAAATTGATTAAATAAATAAAAATCCTCAGCAATCTACACACAATACTCCACAATGACAAAGCAAAAACAGAAATAGCTTATTTACTTAAGTATTCAGACCCTCTGCTATGAGATTTGAAATTGAGCTCAGTGTCACATCCTGATCTGTTTCACCTGTCTATATAAGGTCCCACAGTTGACAGTGCATGTCAGAGCAAAAACCAAACCATGAGGTTGAAGGAATTGTCCGTAGAGCTCCGAGGCAGCATTGTGTCGAGGCACAGATTTGGGGAAGGGTGTCTGCAGCATTGAAGGTCCCCAAGAACACAGTGGCCTCCATCATTCTTAAAATGGAAGAAGTTTGGAACCACCAAGACTCTTCCTATAGCTGGCCGCCCGGCCAAACTGAGAAATCGGGGGAGAAGGGCTTTGGTCAGGGAGTTGACCAACAACCTGAAGGTCACTTTGACAGAGCTCTAGAGTTCCTCTGTGGAGATGGGAGAACCTTCCAGAAGGATAACCATCTCTGCAGCACTCCACAAATAAGTTMTTTATGTTAGAGTGGCCAGACGAAACCACTCCTCAGTTAAAGGAACATGACAGTCTGCTTGGAGTTTTCCAAAAGGCACCAAAAGACTCTCAGACCATGAGAAACAATATTCTCTGGTCTGATGAAACCAAGATTAAACTCTTTGACCTGAATGCCAAGCGTCACGTCTGGAGGAAACCTGGCACCATCCCTACGGTGAAGCATGGTTGTGGCAGCATCATGCTGTGGGGATGTTTTTCAGCGGCAGGGACTGGGAGTGCGCAGGACAGACTGGGGGCAAAGGTTCACCTTCCAACAGGGCGACGACCCCAAGCACACAGCCAAAATAATGCAGGAGTGGCTTCGGGACGAGTCTCTGAATTTCCTTGAGTGGCCCAGCCAGAGCACGGATTTGAACCAGATCTAACATCTCTGGAGAGACCTGAAAATAGCTTCGCAGCAACGCTCCCCATCCAACCTGACAGAGCTTGAGAGGATTTGTAGAGAAGAATGGGAGAAACGCCCCAAATACAGATGTGCCAAGCTTGTAGTGTCATACCCAAGAAGATTCTATGTTTTAATCGCTACCAAAGGTGCTGAGTAAAACATCTAATATAAATTAGAAAATAGTTTTTTTTTGGACTGTTTTTGCTTTCTCATTATGGGGTATTGTGTTTAGATTGATGAGGGAAAAAACGATTTAATACATGTTAGAATAAGGCTGTAACGTGACAAAATTTGGAAAAAGTCAAGGGGTCTGAATACTCCCGAAGGCCCTGTAACGTCGACTCCTGACAAGTGCGCTTCGGATAAGTACAAACTCATTTCAAGTGCACTAARGTTTTCCAGTCTCGATTCAAGTACATGCTCTTTAAATGCTCCTGATAAATGCATGGGCACACGTGAAGAACATTAGTCTTTTGTACTTCATTGGAGTCCATTGTACTCTCCTAGTTCTTTTCACGTCAGAAATGTATAACATTGGAGATGTGAATTCCACCTGCCGATGAAGTAGTTTAATGTCAGCTATAAGACCCTGCTGAAATACTTTAGGCCTTTGTCTACTAGATATAGCAATGCAGCTTCACACACAGCAATACAGCCCAGATGAAATGAAAAACTTTGTAATAAATAGACCCTTCTAGGAACTGAAGAAGAAGAGGCTCAAGGCTTCTCAAGAAAAGCAAAACTACCAATCGATCAATGGAGGAAGTTCTTTATTAACTTCTGTGTGGGCATCTATTCCTGCAGACCTCACAATGGACAAACACATCTTCTAAGGCGTCAGCATGTAGAAATGTGCTTAGATGGGGGCTTCGCCGAGCTCGGTGGGTATTTTAAATGAGTTATAGTTGGGTCTGCTAGGCCTGCTAGGGCTAATATCAGCTCCTCTGCACTGCAGAGATAAGTTTACCATTAACCCATCCTGCAGTTGTCTGTCTTTCTGAGTTAGTATAGCAATGCTAAAGCTAGACAAGCCACCTGGGCACCTCCCTTCTTTCATTTCATTCATTTTCTAACCTGGGCAATACATTTAGAGAATTCTCCCTTTCTCTCTTTCCTTCCTTCATTTAATTTCATTCTGTATCTATTGGACGTTGTGAGTCATGGCCGCTCCAGCAGTCTCTTTAGAAGGGGAACGGTTAGGAGAGGAGTGCACGTTGATTTTATAAGTATGCTTGTATGAATAAATAAATCTGGAAGTACCTGTATTTACACTCMAAATTTAAAAGAAGCCACCTGAGCCCTATAATACGAATGTAGTTTGAGGAGTTAGCGAGGTAACTTTGGTCAACTCTGAGTTCAACTCGGGATAACCGGTACCATGAAAGTGGCTCACCTTTTAGCCAGCTAAATTTCTATGGCAACGAATCCWTCAGATCTAACCTGCTTCGAGGCAGGCTAACTCAGGGCAAACTCCAATATCCCTAATGAGATGGTCTGAGCCACAAGTTGAGGACCAATGAAATCAGATTCCCTCCCTCTTGCGTCATCTTCCCTTTAAATTTGTGTGCAAAAAATGTGTACCGTTAAAATACCTATCACATTAGACATTTAGTAATGACATAAAGCAGTTGAAACTTCACACACAGTAAAACCTTTGTATAATTTTATCGATAGTGGGA
Source organism: Salvelinus sp. IW2-2015 (assembly GCF_002910315.2). Classification (NCBI taxonomy): domain Eukaryota; kingdom Metazoa; phylum Chordata; class Actinopteri; order Salmoniformes; family Salmonidae; genus Salvelinus; species Salvelinus sp. IW2-2015. The sequence goes on along the minus strand of NC_036868.1, from coordinate 25,486,005 downwards.
AAAAAGTGMTTGTGCATTGATAAGCACACCAAAGACGGCACTAATAATAAGTAATAAAATAAAAAGCCTAGTCCACACCATAGCCTGCTGAATTTGCAAGAAAACTTTAATTTCATTTTGATTTTGGCACAAATGAGAATGTGTCACTGACTCACCCATGGATTGATTGATCGTCTCAATAAAGAGTTTGGCGTTCGGCTAGCCACGTGCGACAAGCACGCGCAGTTACAAGCCTGCTAGAGTAGGCGGCAGGGTGACAGGCAATATCCACCGTCACAGTACGGATGAAGCCTGAGCTGGAATGTGAAGCTAACTGCAGCTGGCTAGCTTCAGAAAACCCTGAGTAGATCTAGCTTGCTTCTTAGTATACCCCTCTGGTTTCAGAAGGACTGGGAAGGAAAAGCAATACATGTTTTTTTTTAAAGAACAGAAGAAAATACTTCACTTTAGAAACAAGATATTCACATTGAAATACACGCCCTCCTAAATTCCTGTCTCTCTCATTTCACATTTACATGTTTCTCTCTCATATGTGTATCGTCCCTCAAGCATAATAGAAGTGTCCATCCTAACTAGCGGTTACACTTCTGGGTAGTATAAACACATTGGTATGAATAAAAGACACACCGGTGCAACATCTGAAAAACAGACAGTCAACACAATTTGTCAAGGTGTTTCTGTTGAGTCCTGGTGCCCAAACAGCAATTCTAATGCAAATTAAAAATCAAGGCTGCAAAGCACTAAAAATAGTGAAAGCTGCAAAAGAGGCCCATCAATAAAATCCACCCCTGGGGGACAGCTATAACATTTCTATGGGGAAAGCCAGTGTTTTTCTGCTGGATGTGCAATACAACATTCTGCTAATGAAGTACACATGCACTACAAGGCCAGAGACAAGGGCATCCACACAACACTTTAAACGCTGCTGCTGTTTGAATAATGTCATATAAAGTCCTGTTTTAAGGCTCTACAATATGAAGGACATAGCATTACATATTTCGKGTATACTCAATGATAAATATGAAGAGTTTACAAGATGAGATAATGATCTATTCAAGCTTGAAAGGCTAAAGTACTTGAAAGTATTGTACAATGTCTTTGACAATTGATTGTCCCTTTTAATCCCCTTCCAATGGACACAGAGTGTTTCTGGAGAGCACAACTCAGGACCTCATTGGACAGGGAGCCAACTGGAGAGAGCATTGGATGACATCATTGGTTGAATGAATGTCACAGCTGATGTTTCTGATAGGCTCAGCAAACCTCCCATGGTGGCTATTCAGGATTAAACTGTAAACACTGCCATGGTTAGGGCTGTTATGAAAGGGGGGAAGGGGGATACCTAGTCAGTTGTCCATTTGAATATATTCAACTGAAAAGTGTCTTCCGCATTTAACCCGCATTGAATCAGAGAGGTGCGGGGAACAGTGGGTTAACTGCGGCGCCCGGGGAACAGTGGGTTAACTGCCTTGGTCAGGGGCAGAACGACATATTTTTACCTTGTCAGCTCGGGGATTTGATCCAGCAAACTTCAGGTTACTGGCCCAACGCTCTGTGGTGACTGTGTTACCGCCACACCGGCATTCATGAGTCATGACCGCAGTAAAATTCTACATGACCATTTAGTCACGGTAATCTCCTCTTATGCACTCTGGATATAAATTAGTAGTAGCCTACCCAACTCGCTAACGATCATCAGGTCGCTAATGGCCTGGTACTCAGGGCTCTATTGTCCCTCTTACCACTCTGACATCGAAAATCACATCAAACACTTATCATCAAAACAGTAGGTGCTTTTAAAACTCACCTCACTGTGATTGGTCAATTTGAAGAAAGAAGTTGAACAATAGGTTGTAACTGAGTGGAAAACATTTGTTGTGGATGTTGTTTCAAAGCCTAACACAACGGAACGGACAGTGCTTTCTAAGGTGATGAAACCTCTTAAGGATCGGACCCATCATCTCAATTTCCTCCATCCTACCAGCGTTTTCCCCCTTGCTCCTGCCTTGTCTATTTTCCTGTTTTCTAGTTTTCCCGGTTTTGTCCTTTCTGCCTRCCCTGACCCTGAGCATGTCTGCCGTCCGGTACCTTGCCACACTACTCTGGATATAGAGTGTCTGCCTCAATCTGCCGTCTGCCTTTTAGGTTGGGTTTCTGTACAGCACTTKGAGATATCAGCTGATGTACGAAGGGCTATATAAATAMATTTGATTTGATWTGAAATTTGATTTGATATACTGACCTCTGCCTGACCTGACCCGGAGCCTGCCTGCCTGCCATCCTGTACCTTTGCCTGCTGTGTTCGAATTAATACACCTTTGTTACTTCGACATTGTCTGGACCTGAGTCTTWCCTTCAAATGTGATAGTACGAACTGGCCATGACTGACCCAGCAGACTTGGACCAGCTCCGCAATGCCATCTCCTCCCAAGGAACCATCATTAGTAGACACGAGGAGTTGCTTTGTGGTCTGATGGAAGGGTTCCAGGACGTGGTCGAATGTCACAACCTAGCATTGGACGCATTGCGGGAGCAATTCCGTGGGTTGCCTACCAGGCAGCCTACCACGACGGTAACCTCCCAGCCCCTCAGTAACCTGGCTGGTAGCAGCACTGTCACCCCGGTTTCCCGGGAACCCCGCTTACCTCCCCCAGAGCTCTACGATGGAGATTCCAGAACCTGCCGGGCMTTTCTCTCCCAGTGCTCCCTCGTTTTTTGATCTGCAGCCTTCTTCGTTCCCCTCGGACCGCTCGAAGATAGCGTACATTATTATGCTGATGTCTGGGAGTGCACTCGCCTGGGTCACGGCGGTGTGGGAGCAACAATCTGCCGTCTGCCTCAGTCTGGAGGTATTCATGGCGGAGGTGAGAAAAGTTTGAGGCTCCGGTGTCCAGGGGAGAGGCTTCCCGGAGKGTACTCCAGCTTTGGCAGGACACCCTCCGGGTGGCAGACTATGCGGTGATGTTCCGMAGGCTAACAGCAAAGGGTACCTGTAATCCGGAAGCGCTGTTCGACACATTCCTGCACAGATTATCGGAGAAGGTAAAGGATGAGCTGGCAGCCCGAGAACTACCAACAGATCTCGACTCACTAATCACTTTAACCATCCGGATTGATGGTTGGCTACGGGAACATAGGAGGGAGAAGAGGTCCGATTGCGGTCCCAATCGCTCACTCAAGGATCCCACTTGACATCCGATGAACTCTGGAAGTCCCMGAGAGGATCCGAGCTTATCCGAGTCCCTCCAAGAGCCTCCGGAGACTGCCGATTCACCTCTTCCYGAGCCGATGCGGCTCTGCAGGGTTAGGCTGTCTCCAGCCGAACGCGTRCGCAGACTTGAGACCCAGAGTTGTCTGTACTGCGGTACCGCCGGTCATAATGTGTCTACCTGTGCTTTCAAGAGACCTAGCTCRTTCGTTGGTGTGATTACTATGGTGGGCCTTAAAGAAACATTTCCATCTCCCCTTGCTCGCCCCCCTCRCTGTGCAATCCTGCGGTGGGGCGACCAGTCCAAGTCTCTCCAGGTACTCATCGACTCGGGGGCTTGCACGCAGCTATAGTGCCACGGCTACAGAGACCTTTCCCCCCGCTCCAAGATCATTAGCCCCTCTGCTGTTCGTCCTTTGTTGCCCCGTACCCTCCGTATTAGTCCTACCTTTTCTGCGTCAATTTAAAACCATGTCTGACTCTCCCCTGCCGTCCTGTACCTTTGCCTGCCCGTGTTCGAATTAATAAACTTTTGTTACTTCGACATTGTCTGCACCTGGATCTTACCTTCAAACGTGATACACATATCTATAAACATATATTCTATAAAGTATGTAGAACACAATCCCTATAATGAAATATGTGGACCAATAGACAACAAGACGCTCAAAAACCACAGCCAGAACATGTCATAGCCAACATAACATACACATAACCTATACTTATATATTGTATGCCTCAGGTCTATATATTGTATTTATATATATAGAAATCAAAGACAAATACTTTAAATTAATATGCAACCATTTAAACAACTGGATTAGTACGACAAGCAAAAACATATTTTACTTACTGATCTAAAAGTACATTCTCCTTCCAATCTCTCTTGTGAGCAGGACTCCTTGTGTCACTCTCCTGGTCAATTTCTGCAATAATCTCATCGAAATGTTTCTACTCTTAGTAGCCATGTTGTACTTTTTCAGTTTTTCCATTCCCCTGCGTCCTGTGGATTTTCAATGGWGAATGAATTGCGTCGCTCGCAACCATAGGACAATGGCCGTTAGTCCTACAAAGGGCCATCACATACTCATGTAAAGCCCAGCTCATTGGCTATCTAGCTAGCTATGTTAGCTAGCTATCAAAACAAAAGGTGGTCATTGGACCAAGACACTGTCTATCAAGTGAACACCATCCTTCTCATTGGTGCATAATGATGGCTGACCTTCATGGGCTAATTGACGTATTGTGTAGCCAATATGTAATGTAGAATGATGAAACAAGGTTTGGTTGTCGTCTAAAGTGTCTGAGGCGCAAAAACTGAACTTGACTGGGTGAGACAAGGTTTAGAGTATTACATTTCATAAATTGTTTTGTTGCAAGTTGAAAAAGTTGGAATTCATGCGAAACACTGTACACAACATGGATTGTGTTAGGATATAAAAATAGATTTTATCAAAAAACTATGCTACATTTTATTTCTGGGACCCTCAGGATGACAAATCAGAGAAAGATTACTGAATGTAAGTACATTATTTACAGTCAGAGGTGAATGTATCAAACCAGTTGCCTGGATAAAAGTGTTTTGTTGTTGTGCGCTCTCCTCAAACAATAGCATGTAATTTTTCCCGCTGTAATAGATTCTGTAAATTGGACACCGCATTTAGCTTAACAATCATTTAMGCTTTCTGACCATATAAGACATGTCTTTGTCCCGAAAAGTTGGCTTTTGTTTATAACGACATTCTAGTCAAATATCGCATATTGAGCAGCAACTGTCACGAAGGTTCATTCAAAACACCCATATTAGCGCTTATGCATAAGCATATGCCTATATATGAGCCCAAAACCTTGAATTAAAATAATGATTGTTCCAATATACAATACATAGCCAACTGCATATTACACATGACAGAAAAACATTTAAAAAATACTGATTTAAGATATCTTTGCTACATAATTGGTTTWGCCTAAATTAAACCAATTTAGATGTAGCCTACAATAATCTTTTTTTTTAGATGTTGAACAGCCTAGTAATAGGGCCTTTTTTAATTTTCATAATTAATAGATTGACACATTACCTTTAGCTATACAGAATATCTCACCACCGTGAGTTTCTATGTCCTCCCCTCTCTCCTTCATTCCTTTCTCCAGCACTGCGTCAACAGAGGTGCTGTCAACAGTTTCATGAAATGAGTTTTGTTGTGAAAAGKTTACTATCGATGTTCCCAAACAAATTTCCCTTGATTTCCCAAATTAAGCACTGGGTAGCTGCAGGAACAGGATTGGAGAGCCAATGGCATACAGAGTTTGGGCAGAATATCACCTGTGGTGCTGCGAAAATTACCGCAGTAGCCTATCCAACATGAGTGAAAAACGTACCYGCTGGAAAGCAGCCTCCATTCACTATTCCAGTGCATACGGATGATATGTATTTTTCCCCCTGCCCCTGTTCCTGTAAATTTGATCATGGGCCATTCTAAATCGAAACGTATTTGACATATTAGTAAAAACAAGATTMAATTGAGAATAGTCTGACKGGTGAAAATATGATCACTTGATGAGAGAACAGCGTGTACAGCCTGAGGCAAGGAACAGAGCGCAAGCAATAGCCTATAGTCGCATCATGCAGCCCATAAATCCATTGACTTCTAAGACGTTCTAAGGTTTGTATAATTCACAACTAAAGTTGCCAAATAACTCTAAATCTAGATCACTTTTACACTCAAYATAGCCACCTCAACTTCTGAATGGGACAAGTATCCATTATATTTTATTCAGCTAAGTTCAATTATATTCTTCTTACTATAAAAWCATACAATATAAAATAATGGCACAGGACTTATACGCATATCTTGTCTGATAAATGAACAAGCCTAGCGCATAGCCAGATAACATACAGTAGGCCAACTCATATTCTGCTCTTATGAAATACATTTTCTACATATCATAATGTTTCTTTAGGCCTGCCTACCATAAATAATGTATTTATTGTGATGGTGTATATTCAATTGATTTATTCAACAAGTTTGAAATGTAGATGTTCCAAAGGCGCACATCAGAGGCTTGTACGAGTGGAGCCTGGAGATGCTAAACATGTTGATGTTAATTAACGATCAATTGCCGTGAGACCCGGCAGTCTTTTGCATGACAATAACCGGCTGACAAAATGTCATGACCGCCACAGCCCTAGCCATGGCAACCCAGAGAGCCACTGGTCAACTCCGTTAATCATACTGTTATCAAGCKAAAACAGTGACACTGGGATGTTAGTCGCTGTCCGTCCAGGGCCTGTTGTCTGTCTCAATAGTTTACAGTTAACAGTGTGGAAGAACTGAAAAGGAGAAAGCAAATGTCTAGTATACATCCACCACCAAGCCTATATGGCAGTCCAGTGCAGATGAAGGAAAGGAGACAAGGAGAGAGTCAAATACTCCTCTTCCCCCTCCTTCCTCCAAGTCCAAAGCTTTCTAACCATCCTCTATTCCACAGCCCCTGCTCAAGTCAGTATTGATAAACAGGTACAAGGGCTGAGAGCCACACAGACACTCAGGGTCCAGAAGGAGGCAGGTAGAGAGAGTGAGAGAGTGAGTGAGTGAGTGAGTGAGTGAGAGAGTGAGAGAGTGAGAGAGTGAGAGACTGTGAGAGTGTGAGAGAGAGAGAGAGAACGGAGACAGAGGGAAAGGCAGAGAGAGAGAGATAGCAAAGAGAGAGAGAGAAAGAGAGATCAGAGAGAGAGAGAGAGAGAGAGAGAACGGAGACAGAGGGAAAGGCAGAGAGAGAGAGATAGCAAAGAGAGAGAGAGAAAGAGAGATCAGAGAGAGAGAGAAAGCGAGAGCAGGCAGAGAAAGAGCCTTGGCGGCGGTGAGGCTAACCACCAGCCACACAGACAGACCCGAAATGTCGTGACAGACTGACAGGAGTCACTGGCAGCTGGAGCAGAGGCTTTAGATGTCAGATGAAAGCGATTCCACTTACTTTGGTAACCCCTGCCTGACCAAGGAGAAGAGAAGAGAGTAGAGGCGAAGGCAGAGGAAGAGAAAGAGGCAGAGGCCGGCGAGAGGTGGAGACAGACGAGAGGCAGAGAGGAAAGAATGAGACWGGACTGCAGACTGCTCTGTGTTCTGCCACAGAGAGAGTGGGAGAAGAGGAGAACACAGGCCAAAAGGTTTATCGCTTGCGATGATGTTACAGAAGGGAAAGTGCTGGTTTAATGTGCTTGTGTCACAGAGTGGTGGATCTGGGGAGGTTCTGGCTGGGAGCTATATAATGTTTGCTTGTCCAGGGTTCAGATGAGACAAACCGTCCTCCATTTAAGCGCACGTCTGAGGAGTTGTTGGGTGCCCCAGACAACTCCAATCAGACCTCACTATTGTTTAATGGCTAGGTTGACTAGGGTGGAAGCTACTGGGTTGGGTTGTTTATACTGTTGTCTACTGTACAGCCCCCCCCCACACACACACAGGATGTCTAGATAGGGCCCCAATTCAACATTTATTATTGACTGACATTTCATTGAATTGTGCAACAATTGGAATAAACCACACCTTAAAAGCTTATCGTTAACTTATGGTTGAATTCTAGTTTAAAGATGAACTATGCAGAAATCACTCCGCCATTTCCTGGTTGCTACAATTCAAATAGTTTTCCTAATATCAGTTTATGTGACAAAACAAGCAAGTATAGTGTAGAGAATCATTGTACCATCTCAACCGCAGTGGAATATCTTTTCCATAAGCAACATTTTTGTGTTTTCAGCTGTTTGAAAGTGGTGCAGAAATCCGAAAGTAAAAGACGCAAAAACAAAACTTAAGGGAAGCATTGAAATAGCGCACACATAGAACCGATCTACCACTTCTTAGATTTGCTTTCGATGAGAATGACAGATCTATAACACAAATGTCTATGTGTATTTGGTCGAGTCGCCCAAAAAGGGAAAAGGGGAAAAAAAATCAAAAGGGAATGGTATACTAACTAGCCACGTTGAATTTTATGCAATGTTATTACGTTGAGGAAGTACATTTGAATAACAAGAAAACAACCTTGACCCAACCACTGTGTCCGAAGGTAATGTACAGTACTTACAGTAGACGTCGACCCGTATGGACTTGATGGCCGGGGAGCCCAGGCCGTTCTCGGCCTTGCAGTAGTAGCGTCCTCCCTGGTGTCTCTGGATCTTGGAGATGTGCAGCGTCTCGTTAAACACGCTGGAGTCCTGGAAGCGATCCGACACGCTGCCTGCTGTCTTGGTCCATCGGATCTGTGTAGGACACGTGGTTGGTTAGATGACCTACTTGACATAAAGCCCTTGGCTTCTTTAATTTAGGTGCATAGGCCACTGATGAATGTCTTCCATGGCTATTAAAGGGGTAATTGTGGCACAAGGACTGGATATAAAGAAATGATAAAGAAATAGCAACGAAAAGAAAGCACATGTCTGCTCACTGTTTGTTGAATTTAAAAAAAATCTTCTAGCTAGCTAGAGTTACAACGTTTGGAACCAATCCTGGTCTTTATCAGGTTACTGGGCATTGTTAACCTCCATCAGCCCTGGAAAGGTGAGCCCCTACTCTCTACCAATTTCCTTTTTTTATTACAACCACACTTTATCACCCAATATATTGTGTCTGACTCTTACCGCCCTCAAAGGAGATCTGATATCTCTATCTGATAAACCCTCATTCACAGCTTCACTGTCTTTCACTAACTGGCGCAACAACCWTAACCATGTGGCAGGGGGTGGTGATGAAAGGTGAACTAGCGTTCAGTCTTTTCCTCTGGTCTACAACATGGAGGTGTAATTGACCCTCCATCATGTATCTCTCTCTCTCTCTCTTTTTCTTTCTCTCTTTCTCAATTTTCAATTTCACTTGCTTCATTTGCATGACGTAATGACGTACATATTGCCGAAGTGTACTTTGGAAACGGAGTGATTCATTAACAATATCAATAACATCATGAGAAATAATCAACATTGTCACGAACAGGACAATCAGTAACMGCAATAGTCAAGGGTGCGGGGGGTGGGGTTGTATTGGAAATCAGTAAATAAATAAGCATATAACACAAAGACATGTGCAGGTTGGTTGATCTGTCAGACACAATCCCTCATTTYATGGCAGGCAGCAATGTAGAGCGCTGCCAACCCACAGCTCTCTGCGTCCTCCCCCAACAGGATGGGTAATCTCTTCTCATCAGAGAGGTCTTGGAAACCTTCAATAACGATTTCACATTTGGGGAAATAAAAACACTAATTGCTTTATATTTTTGCAATTTTGTCAGGAAATGTAGCTATGTGTCCATTTTTGCCGTGGTGCACAGTCTTTCCTCTACAGGGAGCCAGGTTTCCCTGTGTCTACCTTTCTCAATGACAAGCCTATGCTCATTACGTTTGTACTTTGTCAAGGTTTTTCTAAGATTTTGATCAGTAACAACGTTTAAATCATTTGTCATAGTATACTGTCGATTTATGGCTAGACATCACTGCATTTTGCTTTGCGCTTGTGTATCCTAATAGGTGATSTACAGATGTAGGATCTGATCCCCMTGTTGCAGGAAAACGTTTCGTTTATTTGAGGATTAAAAAGGCTTCCTGTAATGTGTACGCTGGGAGTCAGGAAGCAAGTTCAGGGAGTGAATCATTTAATATAGAAACGAACATGGACAAAACAAGAAACACGAGTAGTGTACAGACATGAAAAAGAAAATGGAACAGAAACAAGGGAAAGAACCAAAGGGAGTGACATGTATAGGGAAGGTAATCAGGRAGGTGATGGAGTCCAGGTGAGTCTGATGTGGCGCAGTTGCGCGTAACGATGGCGACAGGTGTGCGTAATAATGAGCAGCCTGCTGACCTCCGAGCCGCCAGAGAGGGAGATATACGTTGAAATTGGAAGATGTTCAGGACTATGATTTTCCCTGACTTACAAAGATTCATATGCAACCCTCGTACAAAAAGCATCCATTAATCTAATATATTATATATACTGTACCATCACATAAATAGCTTCTCACACAGAGTGAGGAGAGAGAGAGAGAGCAGAGGAGAGAGAGAGAGAGAGAGAGAGAGAGAGAGAAGAGAGAGAGATGAGAAGAGAGAGACGAGAGAGAGAGAGAGAGAGAGTAGGAGAGAGAGAGAGAGAGAGACGAGAGCGAGAGAGAGAGAGAGAGAGAGAGGAGAGAAGAGAGAGAGAGAGAGAGAGAGAGAGCAGAAGAGAGAGAGAGAGAGAGAGAGAGAGAGAGAGTAAGAGAGAGAGGAGAGAGAGAAGAGAGAGAGAGAGAGAGAGAGAGAGAGAGAGAAGGCATTGCAGCATATCGTGTATCATTATCACCCCTGTCTCATTATCACCCCCCTTTACCACCCCCTGTTTCTTCTTAGAGTATGTGTGTGCTTGCATCAGAGGGGGTTCAAAACCCCATACATTAGACAAGTAGATACAGAAGCATTGAACCAAAAACAATTCTCAACTCAGCAAGCTATCAATGGTGAAGCTCAGCAAGCCTGTCACTAAACACTGAGTACATTTCTTCCCTATTATACAGCTAAGGAACAGCATGAGTTAAAAAATAATAAAACTCTCCTCCTCAGAAGTTAATTAATAGAACCAAAGTTTCTTGAATTCTCTTTCTTCCATCCTTCCTTTCTTTCTCTCTCTCCACTTCTTCCAGATCTCCCATCATGCAAAGACAGAGAGTAGAGAGGAGAGAGAGAGAGAGAGAGGTGAGAGAGAGCGGGAGAGAGGTCGAGAGAGAGAGAGAGAGAGAGAGAAAGAGAGAGAGAGAGAGGAGAGAGAGAGGAAAGAGAGCAGACAGAGAGAGAGTGAGAGAGAGAGAGAGGAATGAGAGACGAGAGAGAGAGAAGAGATGTTGCCACATTGTTACAAACACCTGCATATATATCAATATGACATTTGTAATGTTCTATTATGTTTGTAAACCTTCTGTTAGTGTGTAATGTTTGACTGTTCATGTTTATTGTTTATTTGACTTTTGTATATTACCTACCTCACTGCTGTTGGGCAAGTAAACACATGTTTCCCATGCCAATAAACGCCCCTTGACATGAATTTGAATATAGATAACAAGTTGAATTGAGAGAGAGAGAGAGTGAGAGTGAGAGAGAGAGAGGGGAAAGAGAGCGACAGAGAGAGAGGAGAGAGAGAGAGAGAGAGAAGGCCAAGGCAGCATATCGTATCATTCTCACCCCCCTTTTGTGACTGTGTGTGTGGCGTGTGTGTGTTGGTATGTGTGTGTGCATGTGTGCTTCTTTGTATGTGTGTTTGCATCAGAGGGGTTTCAAACCCTACGATTCCATCTTACTCCGAAGGATCTTGTCCAAGCCAGCGGCCAGAAGCAGAGACAGGGACAGGAGAGAAGAGTCTTCAGATGGAGCCATGGAGTTTAGTATTAGCCTGACAAGAGTCCAGTTGTTCATAGAGGGCGAGGAACCAACCAACTAGCCCCGGTCTCTGTACGTCATACAAACTAGCCAGGTCTCTACGTTGCATTAAAACTGAACTATAACTCACAGATCTGACCTGAAGCGCACACACACACACAAAACCACCAAACACACACACAACACACCACACACCACACACACACACACACACACACACACACACACACACAACACACACACACACACACACACACACACAGGGCTACCTCTTCTGTGTACAAGACTTTCATACTGACTTAAAGAGGTATATTAACGTCAAAACTAAAGTGCTTTTTGGAAGAAAAAAAAAATGTGACAAGTAATACAGAAGCACTGAACCAAAAAAACCTCTCAACTCAGCAAGCGATCGATGGTGAAGCCCAGCAAGACCTACGTCACTAAACAACCTGAGTACATTTCTTCCCATTTATGCCAGTTAAGGACAGCATGAGTTAATAAAAACAACCTCTCCTCCTCAGGAGTTAAATAAGTTATGAGCATAAATTAGATAGAGCCAAAGTTCTGTCTGAATTCTCTTTCTCCATCCTTTTCTCTTCTTTCCTCTCCTCCACTTCTTCTCGCAGATCCCCCATCATGCAAAGACAGAAAGCAAAGAGTGAGAGAGAGAGAGAGAGAGAGAGAGAGAGAGAGATGGAGAGGGAGAAGGGGAGAGGGGGAGAGAAGAGAGAGATGGAGAGGAGAGGGGGAGAAGAGAGAGAGGAGAAAGAGAGATTGAGAGGGAGAAGGGGACGACAAGGGGGGAGAGGGGGAGAGAGAGAGAGAAAGAGAGAGATGGAGAGGAAGAAGGGGAGAGAGGGAGAGGGGGAGAGAGAGAGAGATGGGAAAGGGGAGGAGGGAGAAGGGAGAGAGGAGAGGGGGAGAGAGGGAGAGGAGGGAGAGGGAAGATGGAGAGGGAGAGGGAGAAGTAGGGAGAAGGGAGAGAGGGGAGAGAGGGAGAAAGGGAGAGGGAGAAGGAGAAGGAGAGAGAGGGAAGAGAGGGAGAGAAGAGAGGGAGAAGAAGAGAGGGAGAGAGCGCGGAGAGGTGGAGAGAGCGCAAGAGAGGGAGGAGAGGGGAGAGAGGGAGATCAGGGAGAGGGGAGAGAGAGGGAGAGGAAAGAGAGGGAGAGAGTGCGAGAGAGCGCAAGAGAGGGAGGAGAGGGGGAGAGAGGGAGAGAGGGAGAGAAGGAGGGAGACAGAGAGATAGCTTATGAAGAACTCAGCTGAATTCAATATTCTACCAGCTTATATCCTCCCATTCATTTCCTCTCCTTTGCCATTTGTGTAAAGASCTTTTGAGTTCCAGCACAGCGCCAATATCAATAAGTGTATTGTTCGAGTGACACTAAGAAGTGGATATTCAAATAGCCTCTGTGGTTTTCAAAGGGAAAGTGCTACTGTTTGTTTCRCATGGTGGTAGACCACATTATCTGACTGACTGGGAGGCTTTGTAAGTTTTTCCTGGAGCCCCACGGCCATTTTGCTCTCATGTCTTTGCCTTACTTTCTTCGTCTGGGTGCTAGAGATTGTGTGTCTGGGTGGGTGCTATACACAGAGCCTTCGGAAAGTATTCAGACCCATTGACTTTTTCCACATTTTGTTAGTTTACAGCCTTATTCTAAGATTGATTTTTTTTTTTTTTTATCATGAGCAATCAACACACAATACCCCATAATTGTAACGCTCGTCGTGGGTGGAAGAAGAGGAGGACCAAAGCGCAGCGTGGTAAGTGTTCATCATTATATTTAATAAACAGAGAACACTAAACAAAATAACAAAGGAGAACGAAATGCAACAGTTCTGTCAGGTGACAAACACAGAACAGAAAATATAATCACCCACAAAACACAATGAAAAACAGGCTACCTAAATATGGCTCCCAATCAGAGACAACGACTGACACCTRCCTCTGATTGAGAACCATACTAGGCCAAACACATAGAAAATGAACAATAGAACAAAACATAGAAAAACCAACATAGAATGCCCACCCCAACTCACGCCCTGACCAAACTAAAATAAAGACATAACAAAGGAACTAAGGTCAGAACGTGACAATAATGACAAAGCGAAAAAGATTTTKGGAAAATTGTGCTAATTTATAAAAAGCCTAAAAAAGAAATACCTTATTTASATATGTATTCAGACCCTTTGCTATGAGACTCAACATTGAACTCAGGTGCATCCTGTTTCCATTGATTATCCTTGAGGTGTTTGTACAACTTGATTGGAGTCCCCCTGTGCAAMATTCAATTGATTGGACATGGTTTGGAAAGGCACACAACTGTTTATATAAGGTCCCAGAGCTTACAGTGCATGTCAGAGCAAGAACCAAGCCATGAGGTTGAAGAAATTGTCCGTAGAGTACCCAGACAGGATTGTGTAGAGGAACATATCTGGGGAAGGGTACCAAAACATTTCTGCAGCATTGAAGGTCCCCAAGAACGCAATGGCCTCCATCATTCTTAAATGGAAGAAGTTTGGAAACACCAAGACTCTTCCTAGACCGGCCAAACTGAGCAATCGGGGGAGAAGGGCCTTGGTCAGGGAGGTGAACAAGAACCCGAAAGTCACTCTGACAGAGCTCTAGAGTTCCTCTGTGGAGATGGGAGAACCTTCCAGAAGGACAACAATCTCTGCAATACTTCACCAATCGGGCCTTTATGGTAGAATGGCCAGATGGAAGCCACTCCTCAGTAAAAGGGACATGACTCCTCAGTAAAAGGGACATGACAGCCCCCTTGGAGTTTGCCAAAACTCTGAATGTCCCCGATGGGCCGATTGAACCATAATGAACATCTCTGGAGAGACCTGAAAATAGCTGTGCCGCAACGCACCCCATCCAACCTGACAGACCTTGAGAGGATCTGCAGAGAAGAATGGAAGAAACTCTCCAAATACCGGYGTGCCAAGCTTGTAGCGTCACACCCAAGAAGACTCAATACAGTTATCGCTGTCAAAGGTGCTTCAACAAAGTAATGAGTATAGGGTCTGAATACTTATGTAAATGTGATGTTTTTTAGATTTAGTAAATTAGCAACCATTTCTAAAAACCTGTTTTTGCTTTGTCATTACGGYGAATTGTGTGTAGATTGATGAGGGGGGAAAAACGATATAATCAATTATAGAAGAAGGTTGTTACGCAACAAAATTGGGAAAAGATCAAGGGGTCTGAATACTTTCTGAAAGCTGTGTATAGCCACTGGGGGATTCTGTAAGAAGTAGAGTATGCCCGAAAGTACGGTTTGACACTCTTTCTTGCCCTAAGACAGACATTGGGGATTTGAGAGGAGTGGATGGGTTGGACCATACTCGCTATTATAATAAGATGAGTTTCCATTTTTGCTTATACCCATGTAGTTCTCTCAAATAATGTACAATTATACAATTAACAATGTATATACAATTAACTATGTATAATTAGACGGGGACTTAGACGGGGAGGTCAGGAGTTTAATCTTAGAAATTTTTTTTTTAGAAACCCATTTTTTGGGGGGGTTTACAGCAGGGAAGAAGAACTGAGAGAAAGTCATTACAATGATAATGCTATTCTCCCTGTAAGTCAGTCAGTCTTTGGCATTCTGATACAAAGATCAACATTTGCTTTTATGTAAAGTTGCTATTCTGCTTGGTATCTGAATCGAACAGTAACTCCCAGCAGCGATGGTCAACACAGCCCCGCTGTGTCCGCCCCTGCTCTCTGTCCTAACTTCTGACTGTTTTCTAATTGCTTACCATCTTTGAGTTCTGTAGGGGGTACGAGGGAGGAGGTCAGATCAGCTACGAGTACATATCACAGACTGACGGGATAAATACTGTGACTCCATGGCACCCGATATTCCTTTGCACATACAGATCTTAATTTGATCACCATTTTGCAGGATAACTTTCCGGTGTCGTAGGAAATGTTAAACTTGTAGTGTATTTGAGGTTTAAAATGAAGTTTGTAATTTCCACTTACATTTTTTTWTTATCAACCCCCACAAATATTTCCATTCATTAGAATCCACAGAATAATTCACATTTTCTGTTGCTGCAGGATAATTTTTCTGGAGTTGCAAACTGGCTCAAATGAAGATCCTACATCTGTGGGGAATACTGTTCATTTCAACTAAGACTCAAAGGTCTGGGGGAAATCTATTTTATCTAAATCTATTTTTAAAATATATATGGGGGATTGGAAATGATGCAGACAATTGCATTGATGGAAACTACAATCTATCTGCATTATTAAAAAATAAACTCAAAAGGTCTGAATCACAAAATGTCCAAATCAACAGGTATCATAAACAATGAGAGCCAAAGATCCAACTATCCAACCATCCAAATGATGACATTTCATGAAGGGTGAAATGTCTGAATCACAAATACCAAAGACTATACAGAAAGTTCCAGAGTACTGCAGTAGTCCTAACATTACGCAATACAGTTGCATAGTAAAATGTTGCAATTTTAGGTCTCCCTAAATGAAGAATTCTCTGTAAAGCCTGTGGTTATTGATGACTCACACTGGGATTCATAGGACTCAAATAAACCTATCTGTACCATAGCCCAGGGAGAATGGGGGTGGTAGGAACACACTGCACTCCAGGCCACAACTAACCCCTGGATAAACTACACTCTCTCTACAGTAGCTATATCCTTCTATGAGTATACACTACTCTACAGTATCCCAGAATCATATGGGGCAGCTATAGCCACACTCCCCACTCCAGGGCCAAAACTACACTATCTCTACAGTAGCTATATTCCTCCATCGCCTTTGGCCCCCGAGCACTGATGCTCTAGCCTGCTAGACACTCATGACTCTATCCGGCTAATTTATACCCCCTGACCCTCTCACCCACCTGTCTGAACTTGACCCAGCTGACAATTGAAGCAGAAATGGGATGGGTACAACGACTGGTCAGCTTAAAAAAGGAGATGTTAGACTTAAAGTGCCATGACAGAACATGCTCTCGGCATTTATTGTGAAAAACAAGGGCTCTGAATGTCAAACAATTTCACTGCCGCTATGTAGGGAATGCAGCTGTTGATTTGGGTGAACATAGAATCATTCGCACTTACTAGGCTATCTACACGATACGCAAAGCAGTTACATGCTTACAGCCGTACTAGTGAGATGTAATTACCCATTATAAAGCGCGATACTCGGGGTACTAACCCTCATCCCCTCTGCTCATATTCGCTCCTGAAAAGGGAGGCTCTGGCCATGCCTCCAACTCTGTATCACACCACACTGTGGTTAGAGGATTACAGCCAGACTATATTGCCAGCCTAAACTGCTGAGCAAACACGCCAAGCATGGCAGGCACACACTACTGAACGCAACCCTCACAACACACACATGATCACACATACACAACCCACACGCAGCACCACACACACACAACCCACACCACCACACACACCACACCTCCACACGCCCACATCCCGCCCCCGTCCCCCCC
>NC_036868.1:25446784-25468561 GCF_002910315.2 Salvelinus sp. IW2-2015 | reverse complement strand
GAAAGAGTGAGAAAGGAAAAGGTTGAGAGAGAAAGAGTGAGACCGCCAGCTTCACACTGCATATCGCTATCTCTTTCCTCCTAGAGCCCCGACTCACAAGTCCTTCCCATGACCTTTTGACCCCTCCATGGGAACCTGCCCTAGCGATACTCCTGCCTGCCAACAGGTCCAAACTTGACAGGCATCCCATAATAGGAGGCTGAGGTGTGTCAATGTCGTGAGGTTAGCAGCGTGTGGGTGTGTTTGTGTTTCTGTGTGTTTCTGTGTGTGTGTCTGTGTGGCATGGGACAGAGAGTGCCATGCTRAGAGAAAGCTTCCGCCTGGTTGGACTAGAGCCAAAGCCTCCATCAGTGGGAGGGCCTGAGGGGTTTTGCAGGTAATTTAGAGAGAGTTGCTTCTTGACAGACATAAAAATAATTCATCGCTGGTGAAAATTGTCAACGACGGCCCAGTTTAGTACGCAGTTGGCCATTCGCTTTGTGTGATACTGGCCCGCACAAGTCTCAGTCTGAGTAAAGGTATTACTCAGGGAACTGGTAGTTCTTACTGACGGAGAAACACAATCTGGTAATGGTAATGGTAATGAGGACATGTCATCTTTGTGTGTATGCTTATAATAAAGTAGTGCAGGAATTGTGACATGACTTTATAGAGATGACCTTCAATGGCACAATGTCGCAATGACGATTAGACTTCAATGACCTTCAATTCAATGTCCCGTGTGGCTCAGTTGGTAGAGCATGGCGCTTGCAACGCCAGGGTTGTGGGTTCATTCCCCACGGGGGGACCAGGATGAATATGTATGAACTTTCCAATTTGTAGGTCGCTCTGGATAAGAGCGTCTGCTAAATGACTTAAATGTAAATGTCAAGTGAGGTCCATAGGGATCAGTGGCTTGGTGGATAGTGGTAGTCGTGGGTTCAATTCCACAGATACTTTTATTTGGTAACACTTTACTTGACACCTAGCGCCATAACACGTTCTGACACGGTGTGTCACTGTGTCATAATATGTCATAACAGCTGACATAACTTGTCATAACCTGTAATAATATAGTCATAACACTTTCTTGACCCATATATTTACACCTGTTGTGACATACAATGCATTGTGTTATTGTATGGCAGGTTATGACACCTYCATAGGATTGTCAAAACCCACATTKATTCAATTGTATTTTTTTCCTGCCAAGACGTTTCCTTTTGTTTGAAAGTTTGTTTCTTAAATCCTTTGTTGTTGTTGTAATGAATTCTTTACAGCCATGTTTTTTTCAGCATATTTTCAAGAACTTGTAGAAAATACACTTTATGACACTGTCAAGAAGCATTATAACCATCAGAATCATATATGTCAGATAGGCCTATCACGTACATGTCCWTATGTCAGTCATCAGTCAAAAAAGGTGTCTTGTCCTGCTCCTGAAATCTGCTCCTGCATTCATMCCAGTCATCAGCAACAGAGCATTGGGGCAGGTGCATGTCTGACATCAATGTGTGTGCAATTACARTGACAATTGAATATGGTCAATTTCAGAAAAGGTTATATAACGTAAACATACTGTTGACAACTAGGCTATGGTGTAATAACGGAATTTTTTGCCTTGTGTGGTAGGTTTTGTGGGATTTGACACTTTAATGTAGGTCTCATAACCAGCCATAAAATAACGCAATATACAGTATGTCACAACGGGTCTAAATATATGTGTCATGACAGTGTTGTGACCACATTTGTGACAGGTTATGACAAGGTATGTCAACTGTTATGACATATTATGACATGGTTATGACCGTGTCATAACGTGTCGACGCTAGATGTCAAGTAAAGTGTYACCTTATAGGTAGTATGTGAGTTAACTACACGTTGCTTTTCATAACACTGCTAACTTCAATAAGAATAGAAGACTACTTTATTGTCCACTTTCCTTTCAGATCTTCGTTTTGCTCTCAACCCAACCCATGCAATTAAAAAATACGGGAGGAAGGTTCCTCCTAACCAAAACGATATCTTTCTTTTCTTTCTTGTCTAAAAACGACATATAACCTTTGGTTAGAATAGTGGCGTACTCAGGGCTACGGATCTGCTCCTCTCTTGGAGGAGGAACAAGTTCAGTCAAATKAGCATGCAGAAGAAGAAATGACAGAACTTTAAGGAGAAGAAGAAGGAGGGGATAAACAAAGCCACCCCGGAGCTAAGATTATGAACACGCTCAGAAGATAAATGTTTCATTCTAATGGAAAGATGAATTGTTATTGTTCACATACAACTATCCTTGATGAGGACTGACATCCCTTATGTTTTACCAACAGCCTCGGGACTAGTACACTAGTA
This sequence comes from Salvelinus sp. IW2-2015, assembly GCF_002910315.2. NCBI lineage: Eukaryota > Metazoa > Chordata > Actinopteri > Salmoniformes > Salmonidae > Salvelinus > Salvelinus sp. IW2-2015. The sequence goes on along the minus strand of NC_036868.1, from coordinate 25,466,233 downwards.
CAGACTACCCTCAAATAACCCCCTACTCTTCCCATCTACTTTGTAGCATGAGTCCCGACAACCCCCTTCACTCACACCAGAACCACCAGAGACCCAGGCTGTTCCCTCCCTAAGCCCAGAATGACAGCCCTGGTCCTCCTATGCCATGGGATCTGACTGAGGCTCATAATGACTCRCTTTCAAAGGAAATCCCGCCTCTCCTGCTACTGCCATGTAGCCCTTTGATCTCTCTCTCTCTCTCTTTATCTTTCTCTCTCCTCTGTTGTAATCTCTCTCTCCCTCCCTCTCTCTCTCTCTCTCTCTCTCTCTCACTTTTTTTCCCCCCCAACATGAATCAAGAGTATGGAAGTCAAGACGGGGGAAAGAACAAGTTGTCGCCACGGATGAGAGCCGAAGATGAATCGCGTGTCGAGTGTCTCACTAATTTAAGTGTCCTTCACCTTTTCAAAGGGAATATAAAAATCAATAGCCTTCTCTGCATCCGCAACAACAGGACAGGACGTGTACAAAAGGATCGTACATATATATCGATCAAAAGGGAACAAAATATGAATGAATGTAAAATGGGAGTCGATCCCATCCCCAGATACACATTGAATTTGTCTAATCAAGCAAATGAACACAGTGCTGGACACGAAGTACTTCTTAATTGATGGATATGTAGTGTTCATTTATTTATTAGTGTCTGTATCCATCACTTCATCGTTGCAGAGSTGGCATGAGTCATGTTTTACATGACAGAGAATCGTGTCTGTTCTACATACTTATATCTTACTACCTGAACGCTCTGTAACATGGCACTCAGCTGAACGAGCCCTTGATGTCTCATCACAGGTGAGAATAAGCATGCGATTGAAGATGTCAAGAGCTCAACACTTTAATTGGTTGGAATCACGGAGAGCATAGATAAAAAGATCCTTGTTAGGATGCTGAGGACCCATTCTGCTCGCTCAACCCGCTTTCCTCCGCATTCATATCACACAGCACTGTTGTTTCCTGTTTTTAGTTATTTACTTACTTACTTGCGTTGCAATGTTGAGTTGGCAGACGCGGTTGCTGTTCTGTCTTCACACTTCTCATTAGATCTGCCAGCTTTTAATTAGGAATTTGCAGGTGCACAGTACAATACGGAGCAACAATAATTGACGGATTAATTTTATAAGCCGGTTTAGTGGGGAGACATGTGGAGTGAGAGCTCTGTGGTGCTGATACCAGCGGAGGCTCTTTAGAGGAGGAAGGGGAGGACCATKCTACGCAGTGAATTTCCAAAAATTGCTATTGTGAAAAAGTTCTCCTTTTTAAATAAAACTCATGGTTCTCACCCCCTTCTGTAGACTTACAGAGTAATTATGAGGACTTCCGGAGGACRTCCTCCAACCTATCAGAGCTCTTGCCGTATGAACTGATATGTGGTCCATCCAATCAAAGGATCAGAGAATGAATCTAATACTGAAAGCGTACGCTACAGCTAGCTAGCACTGCTGTGTATAAAATATGGTGAGTAGTTGACTCAAAGAGAGAGAAAGACAATAGTTGAACAGTTTTGAACAAATTAATTTCTTCAAAAAGTAGGAAGAAGCAGCAGAGGGAGAGAGAGAGAGAAAGAGAAAGAAAGATAGATAGAGAGAAGTAGCTTTTTCTTCTTCTTAGTTATACCTTTCATTTACTTCGCTAATGTGGCTAATTTAGCCTACTCAACAACTTGACTCAAATAGAGAGGAATACTATTTATGTTAGCTAGCTGGCTAAGGCTACCCAACACTGCAACTCTTCCAAGTCAAGGTAAGCTTTCTGTTTAATTAATATATTGCCACCAGGGCCCGCCGGTGTAACTGCTAAACTGCTTGCATTGTACACTGCATGATTGTACACATTAATTGAATTGTGGGTTTACTAATGCGTTAGCTCTAGTTTATTTTCTATAATGTTAATATGGTGACAATGACGTAGGCTGTTTAATGTTAGCGGTTACGGTATGAAGGTTTGGCTTGAAGAGGTTTTTGCACCTGGTCACAGACAGCTGTTGTGTTGTGCACTGAAGTCCACAAGTGAAGGGACAGGGTGAGAAGAAGAGAGAGCGTAGATGCAAGAAGGYSTCAWACAAYGAGCAAAGTGATGATGTTGTGTGTGGCTGCTATGAAAGTGCACTGTGTGTGCGGGTGATCAGGGGTATATTCATTCTGCCGATTCTGTTGCAAAACGTTTCTATTGGACCTACCTCAATTTGTCCAATAGAAACTCTCGTTGTAGAGAGTGGTGGGTGTTTGGACGAATGATTACACCCCAGATCAGCTAGATGCAGGCAAGAGTGTGCAAGGCGGTATTGAATGTGACATTTTCTGTCACCTTGATTACTCTAATTTGTCTCCCGACCTGTGCACCTACATTATACACTTTGAYTTGTAGGCTAGGTTGTAGCAACCTCATGATGCGTTTAAGGCAAATTTGAGTATCATGTAGTAGCCTAAACCTATCAATGTKACATTGAGCTGGGTGAATGGAATATGAATGACAGTCATCCAATATGCTGTAATAGAAATAATGATATGCTCATATAAATAAAACAAATTATCCTCCCTAATCTTAAATGGCACCGACCGAGTCTAAGAGCATCTAAATTGGACTGGATATCTTCTGAACTGGTTCCACAAAGTTTTCATAGTTCAGAAAGAGAGTGGTGGGTGCAGTGATAAGTTAGTGTCCTGATTGGCTGTACAGAGTGATTGGCCGGTGACTGACCTGTGGCCGTGGGTGTCCTGTGACCAGACAGGTGATTTCCAGGGTCTCTCCCTCCCGGATGGTGTACACCCTCTCTGTGTGACGTTCTTCCTCCACGTTACACGCGTGGCCCGAGTGCACGATGCGGACCGTAGGRGGTGCTGTAGAGGACAAACAGAACAGTTAGTACATCCTAATCATTACAAGCACAAAGTCAAAGAAATTAACTCACACAATKTGCATTGGAGATCCTATATGTATAACTGGGGAAAGAAAGTGTGTGAAGAAATGAGTGAAGAAACAATTTTTTTTTTCATTCTATGCACTTCCCCTAAGCTTTTTATGTTGGTGTATATGTTTCCCATGGTCCTTCTCTCTCTTCGACTTTCCAAACGTGGAGAGATCTGAATCGATCTAGATGCTATCTGGATGGACTCCGAGGGACAGGTTATCAGTTTTAACAGAGTCAAGGGAGTGGCGCTGAGGAGGCACACGCGCACGCGCAAACACACACACTTCCCCCATTGATTTCTGTCTGTTTGATCAAATGATCACCCAGCTTGGCCCCGTGATGACCTTGTTATGATACACACGATCCAAAATCTGTGGGGTCTGGGCCCTGATTTTCCACAGTCACGGGTTTAGCTTCTTTTTTTTTTTTGGATTACGGTTCAATTGAACAGCATCTGCAGGTATCATGTATCCCGTCAACACTCAACATGCCTATTCACCTTCATTTGATAGCATTGCAGGTAGTCTGTCCCCTCATTAAACATCAAMACATCTACAAACAAACCTCTAAACCCAACAATCTAGCCGCACAGCAATGACAAAAAAAAAGAAAATGAAAAAAACGTTTGGTGATCAATCCTCTGTGCGTAAAAGAACCGCATTTCTCAAACTGTTCTAGTGAGTTGTCCAGAGAAATAACATAGATCATTTGTAACAAGGTTTTTKAGGGAAATAACCGGTGCAATCCCTCTCTCTCCAGTAGGTCCTGCACACCCAATTGTAACTCCACTACTCTACAGCGCGTCCATCCCCATGTAATTACAGCACAGGTGTGTGATGTTTGTCTCTCTATTCCTTACGCTCGGCCGACCATGCTGATATTTATGAGGACTGATTCTACCTGCGGTTCACCCCTGTGTAGAGAGAGAGAGGGAGGGAGAGAGAGAGAAGAGAGGCCCAGTGGGATCATGGGCAGAGAGGCAGGGTTGGGGGGGGGCAGATCAGGTCAATCGTCCATGTCTCCTCTACCTCAGCAAAGGAGAGACGGTAGGTGAGCCTGGGGATGCACGCTAGGCCCACTGGGCCGTGAATGATGGGGTCGAATTAATTTGACCCCTAGAGGCTGATCATAGGTCTGGGTATTCGTTTCTCCCTCGAATGGTTTAGGTTAGACCGTGGAAGGTAAACTGAACTCAAATCTGTGYAGTTTGGGTAAAAGGAGTCTCGTCATTAGTCGCTTCAGGGCGTGAGCAGTGAACAAGACWAGGGTAAAAGGAAAAATGTAGTAAAATCAGATGGGTACATACAGTCCCTTTCACCGTATCAGTGTGGTTTCCTGTTCCAAAACACTCACACCCTGAAGCAGAGATCCACATTCGTNGTAAAATCAGATGGGTACATACAGTCCCTTTCACCGTATCAGTGTGGTTTCCTGTTCCAAAACACTCACACCCTGAAGCAGAGATCCACATTCGTCCCCAGATCTTTCTGGTCTCACAACACGCTAATAAGCCTAGCGATTATGTGTGTGTGTGTGTATGTGTGTATGTGCATGTGTGTGTTTATATGTGTTTGTGTGTGTGCGCATGTGTGTGTCGCAACAATCCTCCTGCAGGCTGCACTTGGACTCCCAGACACAGTGCATCTGCACACGCTAACCCGAGACGCTAATCACACGCCCACCTCTTACTGCACCACTGTGACTGTTCACTGTTTGTCCTTTACTCAGCTTGTTAGCGTAACGCCCTTAAATAGCATTTAGCACGCAAACTGCTACGTAGATTGATTAACACTGAGACTGATGCCAACAACAATTGCTAACTAGTCATGCACATGGACAGAGCCTGCAGTGGGTCTTGCCATTTGGGGATAAATCCGCCAGCAGTACATTCCAGAGGGGGGAAAGAGGAATGAAAGCCTTGGCTGGGGAGAGAAAAGCTTCACACACGGCTGCCACTTAAAACAAAGGAGGCTTAGGATAAGACCCTAGGGCGCAAGGCAACACGGTGCTAATGCAATTTACTCCAATAAGCCAGTATCTCTACAACATGCTATCAGTCCTGAGACCAGCACAGAGCAGCAGAGGAGGAAACTGGAGAAACAACCAGTAATGAATGATCCTCAGAGATGCTGTAAAAGCACCCATACGCGCGCTCCCCGCTCGCGCACACAGCCGCACACACAAAAATATCAAGCACATGAACAGATAAAAAGCTTACGTACACACACACACACAAGTGTACAGACGCAAGCGCAGGTGCAAGCACATATGCACCAATCAATTGCTCACTGCTCCCATGTGCACAAACAGCACCCTTGACACTTATGTAGGGCACTACATTGAGTGCCTCTCTCTCTCTCTCTCTCCAATGCTGTGATGTCAGAACCTGACCTAACTCATCTTCTGGGCTCTGAGATATGTAGGGTCGACTAACTATACATGTACAGTGACCTATGCAGGGTAGATCGAGTACCAGTGAAATTTAGGCTAGCTGTTGTAGTATTTAGGSTAAGATGTGTGTTAGAGAGCCGCATTCCCTCCCGCGGGCCCCGACAGAGAGCAATGTGGCTTGGTCAGCATTGTTTCATGACGCGGGCTGGAGCAGGATGAACTTTGGGATGAAAATATATATTTGTTGTTATTTTTTCGAACGGCTGTCTTTCTGTTTGTGTTGTGTTATATATTGTATTAAAAGCACCTCTTTGTCCACTAGGCACAAACGTTCATAGGACAAGTAGTAGCCTACCTCTACTCAGTAGCCCTACCTCTACCCCTCAAGTAGCCTACCTCTACTCAGTAGCCTACCTCTACTCAGTAGCCTACCTCTACTCAGTAAGCCTCTCTACCCTACACCTTCTAGTAGCCTACCTCTACTCAGTAGCCTACCTCTACTCAGTAGCCTACCTCTACTCAGTAGCCTACCTCTACTCAGTAGCCGACCTCTACCCTTGTGTTGGGCTTGCAAGATCAAATGTGCCTTATGTGTTGTCTCAATTAAATAGCATGTAGGCTATGTGCCTGGGCGGAGAAACACCCACAGTTGTCTTTCCATGGGAACTAACTTCCTAAATATGATAAGGTATTAGTTTAGGCTCCGACATTGACTGGAAATAAATATTGATAACACACTTATTTGTGTCTGCCTGCAAATTGTTGGCTCCTAAATTATACAAGATTATTTTGAAACGGTTGTCTTTCTGTTTTGAAGACTATTCATTATATATTTTATTAAACGCTCCTCTGTCGCAATAGTCACAAACTCTAATAGGCTAATTCTTGCTGATTTACATTCAGTGGCCTACCTTYATTCTCTTTTGTTGTGCCTGCGAGATCTAGTGCATCTATGTGTGGTCTCAATCAAATAGCCTGTAGACTAGGAGAAACACGGCGCAGTTACTTTGTACTTCCTAAATATGATTTTCTATAGTTTAGACCTGACATTGACTGGAAATATTTACGTTCAGACTCCGACATTGACTGAAAATATGTACAACACAGGTAGGCCTATCATTCCGCTCCTAAAGGCTATGCAAAATGTAGCTCAAGTCAAGTAAGTGTCCACTCTCGTATATTTCGCCCAACTCTACTCCCTTTCAAACTAATTCTACCCTATCGACTGATATAGCCCAATAATACCGATAGCATAATGGGCCATATGAGAATCTGTTGTATTTGTTTGCGCATTTTGATCTTGACTAGGTTGACAATATTGCTGGGACCGGGGCTGCAAAGCGAGCTACGTTACATACAACTACAATAACATTGCAGGACTGCGGTTGGGTTCTGGGCCAGTTGTCGCGGTGGCAGGTGGGAGACTGACGAGAAGCCAACAAGAGCAGGCGGGGGTGCAGTATGAAAAGCAGCGGGAGAGAGATGAAAAAATAAGTCCCGTGTGCAGACCTCTACTGTGTGTCTCAGGTTGGCTGTAGTGTCAGAATCCCCCCCCCCCCCCACACACACCACAGCCCGGGGGAGTGTGTATGTGCTATAAATGAAATAACTTCCCCTGCAGTGAGGGAGTAGGGTGAATGTGTGTGTTTGTGTGTATGTGTGTGCATCCATGCTAGCTTGTGTGTTTATTGGAGGAAGCAAAATAGGGTCCCACCGGACGGACAGCCCGGCCCTCCATGTCCCTAGCCGACAGAGGAGAGACGGGACAGCTTTATCCACAGACAGCCAATGGAGAGATTAAATGTGATTTGGCTAAAGCATGCCTGTCACCATGGCCCTGGACTGGCAGAGAGGCACAGAGAGAGGCAGAGGGGGTTCTTGGCAGGGACAGAGACTCTACATTTGACAAACAAATGCATGTGAAAAAAAGCCCAAACAGCTGGGTCTCGTTGACGCTAGGCTTAATGTCTTCAGAACAACCCCTTAAGACCATTATACATGTTCTGCTAGTTTCACGGCCCCGTTGGGCTTCTCAGCGTGTGTGCATGAATGCTTGCTTGTGGACGTGCGTGTGCGTGCGTGCGTGCGTGTTTGTTGAGCGAGTGAGCAAGAGACAGAGAGACAGAGAAAGAGAGTGCGATTGGTGAGTGTGTGAGTGAGATAAATAGAGAGAGAGAGAGAATAGTGCACAAGGGAACAATAACAGTATACAATGCCTAGTTTCCCTTTGTCTCTGTTATCCCACCCAGAGTCATTATCAGGAGGCCGCAGGACCCATGATCCAGGACCACCACTGTAGAAGCTAAGCTTCTGTCAGCTGATGTCAGAACTAGAGGTTGGTAAATCAGKGGAAAGATTACATCATAAAAGAGTACAGCAATAACGTCCTTATGATTCAGGCTTGGATGTATTCTAAAACAAAACCTTATGTAGTCTCATTATAGGTGAACAACACGAATGGATAATAAGAGGGAAAAAAACACAAAGACGATCCACCGATGGTTGAAACACTGTTACATTAAAACTCGGGGATCATCTAACAGTGCACAGGTAATTCCATTTTGTATCCGCCATTTTGTACACCCGGCACCATTGAAATCTTCTTGTATGTGTGCAAACACTACCAGTAACAGCAGAAAGGCACTGACTCATATGGATGACACAACATTGGGTTGACTGTTCAGCACATGCGTACACCATTACATCACTGTCATCAAGTAAACCTGACCAGACTTGAGTTGATCACTGTCCCTCAGCATGAGTTGCCAGCAGCCGTTGATCACACCCGTTAATGCACTCACATGCGCTCCTGTCCCTAAACTGTTGTTGTAAATGACCCTTACAACAGCATTACATCAGCCTTACATCAACATTTCATCAGCATTCCAYCAGCATAGATCATCTAGGAAGACGGACTGTGAGAGACCAGCTGTGGAAGCAGACTTGGATTGAATACATGTCTGTATGCATATCAAGAACCTTCATATACTTGATGTACAACTGATTTATCTTGTCTGTATGGAGCCAATGGAATACTCCCCAAAGTGCAAGCTCTGCCCATCCTGCACAGGAGTGAAGTGAACTCCAGCTCTGCTCAAAGTCTTTCAAAGTATAAAACAGGCAGCCACAGTAGTTCCACAGAAGCACTGAGAAGCTGTGCCCTGTCAGTGCCGCTGTCCATGGTGCTGGACCAGAAGTGCTGAAACRRCTATATATTGCTATRAAGAATGTCATGATATTCTCATGTGGACTGCCAGCCTTGCTACTACAACACCACTGAYAGSATGACTCCTGTGAGTTGCTGAAACTCTTAGTTCCATAGAGAAACCTAATGTCGCTGGATTGACAAGTCTTTAACAGCCATTCCTAGCCAAACATCATTCCACATTCCTCTACTGGAATGTGGAATGATACCGTTTTTTTTCTAACCGACAGCAGCTGAATTTGGGGGAATTCTTTGTTCTATTGGCATGCTGCTGAATGCTCTAGTGGATACATATTGAATGGCTGAAGTAGTCTTGTAGAGGGGACACTGGTGTGTGGAACCCTGCAGTGTTTACTTGTTTGATGGCGATGCTACATATGTGCATGTGTGCACAGACACACACACACACACACACACACACAAACATACACAATCATGCCACACAATCATTCCAAATGTGTGTATACACTGAGTGAACATCTCTATTTACAGATGGATTATTGTGCAGAACCAAAATGCCAAATTGTATCACATGACGACAGTAACTATCACCAAACAATCACAAAACAAAGGTCTATTTTATGTGTTATGAGGCCATGCAATGGTATACTATAAAGACATTGTAAACACTGTATACTGTATCTTTATAATCAGATTACACACACTTCCTTACGTCAATACATGTTTAAATCCCCGTTATAAGAGGATTAACCGTGTAGGGTCCAGGGTGGTAAATATATATTGCTGTTAAGGCCTTACGACTTCTAGCATCTCATGGTAGTGATTATTAACAMTACTTGTTTTACTGAGGTATATGGCTGTACAGAGCCTACTGACACATCTATAAACTAGAAATGACACACAAAGGGACACAAGCACACAAACACACACACAAACAATATAGCATTGTTCCAGTTGACTAAGCCTCAGTGGGTTTTTCCCCTCTATCCTGTTCTCCAGTCTCTATGTCTGTGGTGCCACATTGGCATGACAGCCCTGTTGAGCCCACTTGATTTCCCTAAACAACCCTAATCGGGCATCTGTAGGGGAGGATAAAGCCCAGATTGTCTGGAAGCAGGCAGCAGCTCTCTTACGATAGGCTAGTTCCAACCAGCCCTGCAGAGAGATCACTCCAGATTCAAGTCGAAATGTGATGTTTTTGCAGGTCCCCAGGACGTCGGGAGACGCAGTCAAAACCGTCCACTGAAGAAAAAAAAAAATCTAAACCGTCCACTGAAAAAAAAAGAAAATCTAAACAAGTGCCTGGAGCTGGGATTGAACCTGCAGTCTATGAACCTGCAGTCTATGAACCTGCAGTCACTGGTTAGACCACCATGCCATCCTTCCACAAAGAGCTAGCAAGACCAGTGGAGTTGGTTTTTGTTTTAGCCCTATCCCAAAACGTATCCTTAACTTAACCATTCGGAATTAATGCATGAACTGTTAACCAATTGTAATTAATGCCTGACTTCACCCTAGAGTTGTTTTTGTGAGCCTAAATTGTCTGGAGCTCATGCTGGAGCCGTGTACCTAAATACAGGACGTCTGGAGATGAAGTCAGTTTATTAGTCAAAAATAGACTTGTTGTTCCAAGGACGTCAAGAAATTACGTRACACTGTGATATCTTGTTGAGCCCTTGGATGATTGGATATAGCAAGCCAGAAGCTTCCTTTATGGTTGGCGACCGCCAGTCAGGAGCCAGGAAGACCTTGCTGAGAATGGAGTTGCTATCTGGCAACCGTTGGAGGATTGGGAGTCGCCAGCCAACAAACTCTTGGGTGATTGGCTGCTGTGACCATGGAGCTAACTGATCGTCCTATCAATGGACACGGTGCAGGCTGGCTGCTGGGGTTGCCTGCTGGCAGGCTTATTTAGGGCTATCCATAACCCTGCCATCCAGTGGGGAGCTGTTTGTGCCATCCATAACTCTTGCATTTGGGGAGCTGTGCTGCTAAGCCCAGCCAGCAAGCCCGAACACTTCAATATTCTTGCCCAGGAAGCGATGGGTTTACAGGGCTCTCTCACCATGCTAGGCCCCTAGATTTGCCTGGTATTGGAAGACTAGCACTACTAACATRTACTGGGAAAATGTCATGCTGGGCTGTGTTCACTAAGCCTATCGAAATGAAACAGGAGTGGGGAGGGTATACTCTAGAAAGACTGGTATTTTCTCTGATTGAGGTTTACATTGTGCTGATTGGTGCGTTGTTGACTTGGTACCGTGGTGGGTTTATTTTATGCCAAAAAGGAAAACATCACATGCTCTCCAGTATKTCTGCTTCATATCTAAGGGTCAATTTTTTCATCCACCTCATATAATACACTGAGCAAAAAGATTAATGCAACACGCAACAATTTCAAAGATTTTACTGAGTTACAGTTCATATAAGGAAATCAGTCAATTGAAATAAATCCATTAGGCCCTAATCTATGGATTTCCCATGACTGGGAAAACAGATATGCGTCTTTTGGTTGCAGATACATTAAAAAAGGTAGGGATGTGGTTCAGAAAACCAGTCAGTGTCTGGTGTGACCACCATTTTCCTCATGCAGCACAACACATCTCCTTTGCATAGAGTTGATCAGGCTGTTGATTGTGACCTGTGGAATGCTGTCCCACTCCACTTCAATGGCTGTGCAAAGTTGYTGGATATTGGCGGAACTAGAACACGCTGTCATATACATCGATTCAGAGCATCCCAAACATGCTCAATTGGTGACATATCTGGTGAGTATGCAGGCCATTGAAGTGGGACATTTCAAATTGTGTACAGGTCCTTGCATCATGGGGCTGCGCATTATCATACTGTAGCTTATGCCTGCCCATACCRTAATCCCACCGGCAAAATGGGCAGTCTGTTGACAACGGTGACATCAGCGTACAACTCGCCCACACGACGCCATACATGCTGTCTGCCATCTGCCTTCGGTACTGATTCATCCATGAAGAGCACACTTCTCCAGTGTGCCAGTGGCCATCGAAGTTGGTTATAATGTCGATCTGCAGTCAGCACGCAGATGAGCTTCCCTGAGACGGTTTCTGACAGTTTGTRCAGAGATTCTTTGGTTGAAACCCACAGTTTCATCAGCTGTCCGGCTGGCTGGTCTCAGACGATTCCRCAAGTGAAGAAGCCGGATGTGGAGGCCCTGGGTTGGTTATGGTTGTGATGCCGGTTGGAAGTGCTGCCAAATTCTCCAAAACGTCAGTGGAGGCGGCTTATGGTAGAGACATTAACATTATCATCTCTGGTAGACATTCCTGCAGTCAGCATGCCAATTGCACGCTCCATTAAAACTTGAGAAATCTGTGGCATTGTGTTCTGTAACAAAACTGCACATTTTAGAGGGGCCTTTTATTATCCCCAGCACGTGCACCTGTGTAATGGCCATGCTGTTTAATCAGCTGCTTGATATGCCACACCTGTCAGGTGGGTAGATTATCTTGGCAAAGGAGAAATGCTCATTAACAGGGATGTAAACAAACTTTTGCACAAAATTTTAGAGAAATAAGCTTTTTGAGGTATGGAACATTTCTAGGATCTTTTATTTCAGCTCATGAAACATAGGACCAATACTTTACATGTTGTGTTTATATTTTTGTTAAGTACACAGTACCAGTAAAARGTTTGGACACACCTACTTTGAGAGAATGCCAAGAGTGTGCAAAACTGTCATCAAGGCAAAGGGTGGCTACTTTGAAGAATCTGAATGAAAAAGGAAATCGTACACTGCTCTTGATAGTATCACTGAGCTTTAATAAGCTTAARTATCGTCCTCACGGCCTTCGTCAGAGCTTTTGTGAWTTTTTTTWAATTAGCGCCCTTATGTAGACCTAGCCCCACCCACATCCATTCCACGCATGGAAAGGGGTTGGAGGCGAAGAAAAAACAAATAAGTGCTACCAAATATAACAATATGCGTTTCATAAATATTCGAATAAAGTGTGTAAATAAGACGTATTAAACACGTCTGTAAAACGACAATGAGGACATAGCAAGAAAAACATCAGAGTAATCTTAAATAGGGACATAATTCATGTTCAAATTCACAACATAACATACATAGGCATTTCATCATTAAGTCCTTTAGGAAATAATGTCACCTGCACAGGATCAGTACATCCGAACATCACACCTGCGGGACAGGTACAGGATGGCAACAACAACAGCCCGAGTTACACCAGGAACGCACAATCCCTCAATCAGTGCTCAGACTGTCTGCAATAGGCTGAGAGAGGCTGGACTGAGGGCTTGTAGGCCTGTTGTAAGGCAGGTCCTCACCAGACATCACCGGCAACAACRTCGCCTATGGGCACAAACCCACCATCGCTGGACCAGACAGGACTGGCAAAAAGTGCTCTTCACTGACGAGTCGCGGTTTTGTCTCACCAGGGGTGATGGTCAGATTCGCGTTCATCGTCGAAATAATGAGCGTTACACCGAGGCCTGTACTCTGGAGCGGGATCGATTTGGAGGTGGAGGGTCCGTCATGGTCTGGGGCGGTGTGTCGCAGCATCATCGGACTGAGCTTGTTGTCATTGCAGGCAATCTCAACGCTGTGCGTTACAGGGAAGTCTACCCTCATGTGGTACCCTTCCTGCAGGCTCATCCTGACATGACCCTCCAGCATGACAATGCCACCAGCCATACTGCTYGTTCTGTGCRTGATTTCCTGCAAGACAGGAATATTAGTGTTCTTCCATGGCCAGCCGAAGAGCCCGGATCTCAATCCCATTGAGCACGTCTGGGAACTGTTGGATTGGAGGGTGAGGGCTAGGGCCGTTCCCCCCAGGAATGTCCGGGAACTTGCAGGTGCTTGGTGGAAGAGTGGGGTAACATCTCACAGCAAGAACTGGCAAATCTGGTGCAGTCCATGAGGAGGAGATGCACTGCAGTACTTAATGCAGCTGGTGGCCACATCAGATACTGACTGTTACTTTTGATTTTGACCCCCCCTTTGTTCAGGGACACATTATTCAATTTCTGTTAGTCACGTGTCTGTGGAACTTGTTCAGTTTATGTCTCAGTTGTTGAATCTCGTTATGTTCATACAAACATTTACACATGTTAAGTTTGCTGAAAATAAACGCAGTTGACAGTGAGAGGACATTTCTTCTTTTGCTGAGTTTATATCTGTTAAACGGTAACAACCAGCCCCACGCTCTCCCTGGCACTCTCTCCCATTCAACACCACTACACTTACTGTTAATGTTAAACCCATCRTCTAATAGTCCATTAACTAAAGTGATATTGTTCATTGACTGTTGTACTTGTTTGGCTGGCTAGCCTGCCTATCTGCCCACACACTGTCACAGATTCAGACACAGTCAGACCCAGACATACTCAACAAGATAAGAGGTCTGTTAAAATGGGCTAGTAGGGAGTATGTTCTGGTTGTGTCTCATTCCAATAAATTGTTCCCTCCCATCTTCTCTTGCTAACTCCCTATCGTGCTAACTCCCATTTGCAGATCTGATATGGCTGGATGGGTGAATCTATTACCTATGCTATGCCTATCCACGTCTATCAAAGATATGACAGGGAGTAAATCAGGGCAGTTGGGAGTGAAGTGAACATCTTTCTGGAACAAGACACAGCCCTACATCTCTGTTGAGGGACCTGCAAGTAAGCGTTTCGCTGCATCGTTTACACCTGCTGTAACCTGTATGCATGACGAATAAACGTTGGTTTGATATGAGTTAGGAGAGTGGCTGKAAAGGTCGACAGGGCCAACTACTGTCTCTGTACACACAGACATTTAGAGCCGAGCACAAACCCTTTCTGTGGCCAGATATACACAGGGACGTAATTAAATAAGATCTACTTTCTACTGGAAGGCTTTCTAATGGAGTACAGCGGAATGGATGGGCCATACATCATAGAGGTATTGTTCCTGCCGTGTGCCAATTCTCAAACGCAAATTGGATTACCTGCACAACTAGCCGGGTTATCCAATTGTGAAACACATACACAGCAAATCTGGGGAAACACACACACACACACACACACACACACTGATCTCTTTATTTACCCTTTCATAAAGTCCACAGTAATGTGATTTATGACAGAGAGAAAGATAATACAAACAGTACTGAGATAAAATCTCTGCTTTAAGCCCTTAGCAATGACTTGGTATGACTCTGTATCACGCTGGACTGTAAAGCTTTTTTGTTGTGGTGTGAATTTCCGAAAACATTTGTCTTACGCCTGTAAACATTCTACTGGAACCTGATTTACGATTCTACAATCAAATGATGTATACAGTACTTCAAACGAATCCTCAAATRAAATGGCTTACAGTTTGTACAGCTAATTGCTTCCCTGCATCCAATAAATAAGGTATGCTTGTTCAGACACGCCAGCATTTCACACACTATATCACTGCAATATCAAGCATTGTGCTGCACCTGCTTCAGCATCTGCTAATCTGTGTACGCGACAAATAAACTTTGATACGATGCCTTCATTATACAGAACATTACAGCTAGCCACTAATTGAGCGCTAATGGTTGTTGAAAACCACATGGCTAAGATGTATCCATCTTGGTAAGCCTGCCYGTCACAACCAATGCAAAGGAAACATGTGAGCTAGAATAGTCAATCTAGAAGGCAAATTCTATGGCATCTGTTTTAAGATGGTCAAGTCTGCAAAATAACTTGAATGTGKCCTTTGTGTCGATACATAGATGCTAGCTATAGTTTCTGCAAACCGGTCACTACCACTTTCCGTCTGCGCATAGACAATTACGTGTAGTAGGGTGATATTGAACGCTTGGAAAGTAGATTTTAAAAAGTTTGCAAGCAGGTTGGTAGGTGGGGTGGTAGATGGGCGTAAACCACTGTGTGCAATTCCCAATTACACTTTTACTTCCTGGTTCAGTCTTTATTTTAACCTCGCTTTAAACAGTTGTTTTAACTATCCCTAACCTTTCTTAAACCACTCGCATTTCTCCTTATTTCGCCACGTTGTGGCCGCGTTTCGCCGTGTGGGAAGACAGGTTGAAGTGTTTTTATGTTGTATGGTACCATCCATAATGATATGATGTAGTGTTGGTCTCTGAATACATTCGGCAGACCCTCCCTAAGAGGCCTAATGGTATCTGCATCCTTAAGACTTTATGAATATACACTACATGACCAAAAGTATGTGGACAYCTGCTGATCGAACATCTCATTCCGAAATCATGGGCATTAATATGGAGTCGGTTCCCCCTTTGCTGCTATAACAGCCTCCACTCTTCTTGGAAGGTTTTCCACTAGATGTTGGAACATTGAGCGGGGACCTGCTTCTATTCAGCCACAAGAGAATAAGTGAGGTCAGGCACTAATGTTGGGCGATTAGGCCAGGCTGACAGTTGGCATTCCAATTCATCCCAAAGGTGTTCGAGGTCAGGGCTCTGTACAGGCCAGTCAAGTTCTTCCACACCGATCTCGACAAACCATTTCTGTATGGACCTTGCTTTGTTCCCGGGGACATTGTCATGCTGAAACAGAAAAGGACCTTCCCCAAACTGTTGCCAAAAAGTTGGAAGCACAGAATTGTTTAGAATGTAATTTTATGGTGGCCCAGGACTAGCCCGAACCATGAAAAACAGCCCCAGACCATTATTCCTCCTCCACCAAACTTTACAGTTGGAACTATGCATTGGGGCAGGTAGCGTTCTCCTGGCATCCGCCAAACCCAGATTTGTCTGTCAGACTGCCAGATGGTGAAGCGTGATCTGGAGTGATCCAGAAACCGTTTTT
Source organism: Salvelinus sp. IW2-2015 (assembly GCF_002910315.2). Classification (NCBI taxonomy): domain Eukaryota; kingdom Metazoa; phylum Chordata; class Actinopteri; order Salmoniformes; family Salmonidae; genus Salvelinus; species Salvelinus sp. IW2-2015. Next base: position 25,449,941 of record NC_036868.1, on the reverse strand, counting down.
CCACTGCTCCATAGTCCAATGTCGGAGAGCTTTACACCACTCCAGCCGACGGTTAGCCATGGAAACCCATTTCACGAAGCTCCYAACGAACAGTTCTTGTGCTGACGTTGATTCCAGAGGCACTTTGGAACTCAGTAGTGAGTGTTGCAACTGAGGACAGGCGATTTTTACTTCAGCACTCGGCGGTCCCGTTCTGTAAGCTTGTGTGGCCTACCACTTTACGGTTGAGCCGCTGTTGTTTCTAGCACTTACAGTTGACCGGGGCAGCTCAAGCAGGGCAGAACATAGCAAAAAAAAGTATGTGGACACACCTTCAAATTTGATTATTTAGCTATTTCAGCCACACCCTTTGCTGACAGGTGTATAAAATCGAGCACACAGCCATGCAATCAAGGACTTTTTAACTGACCGCCTACAGAGGGTCCTCATGAATGTGGCCCTCTCTGATGAACTGACCCTGAACACAGGGGCTCCCCAGGGGTGTGTCCTTTCACCGTTGTTGTTCTCTATCTACACTAATGAGATGGAGATCCAAGGAAACAATGTGAGCCTTTTCAATTACACAGATGACATGGCTCTGGTAGGACTCATCAGATGGGGACAGCTATTTTCAACAGACCAACAACCTTCAAGAATGGTGCCGGTCAAGTGCACTCCACATCAATGTGGAAAAAACAAAGGAGCTGATCATCAATGGCAACAACTTGCCAATGACCAAATKAGTGTTTCAAATACCTAGGGACACAAATTGATAACAAGCTGAGTTTTACAGAGAATGCAGACTGTATTCTTAAAAAAGCAAGCCAGCGCCTGTTTTTAATCAGAAAATTGAAAGGGTTTGTTCTGGAGAGGGTGTACAGCAGCTTGGTGGAGAGCATCCTCATATGCAATAAGACAGTCTGGTATGGTAATCTGAGCGAGAGGAGCAAAAGCAAATTGACCAGAATGGTAAACACAGCCAGCAAAGTAATTGGTCGACCACAGACACAGTTGAGCAGTCTGTTCCACAAGGCAACSAAAAAGAAGGCACTGGCTGTCATTGGAGACCTCCCACCCTCTAGACTACACCCTCAGTTGGAGAGTTTTCCCTCTGGCCGGGCATCAGAATGCCCATGGCCAAGAAGAACGTGTTCAAACATTCATTCGTTCCTTGTGCTGTTGGACTACTAAATGCAAAGTAAATTGTATTAGTATATGTACTTATCTATCTAGTGCAGTTGGGACAGCGATGTATTAATGTCCTCTATGTTGTTAGTGTATGCAACATGATGGACTGACTGGTTGAAATGTGTATGATGTGAGAATGTATGTTTGTGTATGTGATCCTTTTAATGGAAGGTGATGCCAAAGAAAAATGTCCATCCTGGATGGACAATTTAATTTAATTTATTTTGAGTAACAGACATATACAACAAAATGTACAATGTGGACCCAGAGGACATCACTTGAAAGTATTAATTAGAACGCTCGTTTCCAAAGTGGTCCTCGATGGTAAAAACAATAACACATATATTGATTAAAAGACAAGACAAAATTACAAACAACCATAAATACATTCATTTATATTGACGTASTAAAAAGTGGCACTATTCACTGCACTTCTCCCTAACCTTAAAAATCAACCATATTAATTTCACATTAAAACAATCTATTGTGCACATCATAYCGATCCTTCAAATAAATACACCTGACCAGCAGTAGGGGGCAGTATTATTATATTATATTATATTMTAAAAAGTAGTAAATAGTTGAAAAGTTGCTAAAATGCTAAAGTTGTCCGTGATGAAATTCAAACCTTAGATTTTTACCTCAAGTAACCATCTGTCTTATGTAACCATATGAAACGTAACTTAAATATCATACTAAATGGAGTGTGTCGGATTTACATACAGAATAATACGGAATGCTCAGGTTGCCTGACTGTACATTGTATAAGCTATAATGAATAAAAATATAAATGCACCATTCAACAATTATTATAATTTTTTAACAGATTAACAGTTCATAGAAGGAAATCAGTCAATTGAAATAAATTCCTTAGGCCCTAATTTATGGATTTCACATGACTGGGCAGGGGCACAGCCATGGGAGAGCATAGGCCCACCCACTGGGGAGCCAGCCCCAGCCAATCAGAATGAGTTTTTCCCTAAAAAAGGGCTTTATTACAGACAGAAATAACTCTTCAGCACCCCCTAAACATTATTATTTTTTAAATGCTGAGAATCGGGTGTTTCAATGTCAAACGTTWAAAAAAATATTTTTCAGTCTTCTGTGATGTATATAAAGTGTAATATTGGGATGCAAACTCAAGACAGAATACATTTCAACTCTATACCTGACATGGTACATGTGTCTTCTTTTTTTAAGCCGATAACCATGTGTGTGAGGTGTATACTTTGGTTTCAAAGTAGATGTGTTTAAGACTMCCAAGAAACACTCTGTGTGACCCTGATTTAGACCACTGCAGTAAAAGGTTAAAACATACTCATTACAGGAGGTCTTCTTCTCTCTCTCTCTTGCTCTCTCTCTCTTGCTCTGTCTCACTCTCTAGATATCCTTCTCTGCCTCATCCTGATTCTGTAACACCAAAGGTCTGAGGGAATAGCTTCTATATGCATCCGTTGGGCTGTAAACATGATTAATGTTTAATATATTGGTTGGTTGGTTTCTCTGTAGAAGAAGAAGAGGAAGAGAGCCTTGGGATCTGTGAGGCTGTGAGGCTGAATATGCAATCAATGGTTCGAAACTATTTATTTTTGAGGTAATATACGCTTATTTTATTATATTTAAGTTTGTGTGTAAAAACAATCCAAACAAAATGGGTAATAAAACAGTGATTTAATAATTAAAGTGGAATTGACAGTGTTTAAGCAACATGAAATATATATWWWTTTTTTTTGACATTTTCTGACAACCGAGCACGTACATATGGTCATTTTCACGTTTTTATAAATTCATAGAATGTTTAGGAATGATGTAGAGTAAGGCATTTGTGAAAATTCTATAGCAATATAGAGTGGGAAAGTGGCTGTGCGTTTGGACAATTAATAGACAYTGCAGTAAATAAAACCTAATAAAAACCTGTCCCCTCTAAGCAGACCGGTGCTCCATAGCCAATCAGAGCTACAGTAGGCCTTTATGCAAATAAGTAAATTAC
>NC_036868.1:25431038-25446771 GCF_002910315.2 Salvelinus sp. IW2-2015 | reverse complement strand
CATCATTCACTTTGAACTGGACTGTGTGTTTACAGGCAGTAGGACCTGCCATCATTCACTTTGAACTGGACTGTGTGTTTACAGGCAGTAGGACCTGCCATCATTCACACTGAACTGGACTGTGTGTTTACAGGCAGTAGCAACAATGCAACTTTAGATCATTAGAACAAATTCACCAAAAGCCACAAAATACACCTGAATGGATTTCTGAAAAGATGTAAATTCCACGAGAGTCCTCTTATATTTGGGAACTTTACAGTGCTAATGATCAAACAAACATGAAAAGGTAGGCTATCTCCTCCTCAGGTATGCACATCAACAACAACAGGATCAACAACTAACGCTAGCCAGAGCGAGATGAACAAAAAACCCTCTCAAAATTGTTCAGCTAGTTGGCTGTCAAAATTGCACTGATAAATGATGGGAAATAGTAGCCTGCTCGTCCTTCTACAGCTTGCCTGCCAATGCATGATTGTCCCAACCCACATTTTGACAATGGGAACTTGCCTGCCCAACCATTTGATTGATACCAAATACATTTGATTGACCTCTAAAGGTGCGTTCGTAAATTGCCTCCAGTGTGTCCGAGTGCGATCTGGGTCGTTCATAAATTCAGAGCGTTGTCAGATTGTCTGTTCATAAATTCAGAGCGTTTCACTCTCCGAGCTTTCAGAGAGCACATTGCACTATTGACACTGGATGCTCTGGCCGAGTAGGGTTGATCCGAGCGTTCCTCACAATGGCAGTCAGTCAAGCACCCAAGCTAACTGGCTAAAGTTGGCTAGCTTGCTAGCTACTTCCAGACACAAATGAGAACACCTTACTCTGACCATTTTACTCACCCTAGTAGAGCTGGTTAGGCTGTTTACATGTTATTTAGAGAGTTGGCGACTGTAACTATGCTGCTGGCAACAATTTAATTACTTTTTTTGCTGAGTTTACTGACACAGTCATATTCAGCGGGTGTTGCGCATTCGTAAATTCATCAGTTACTGTGCGCTCTGGCACACTCATATGAGAGTGCTCTGAAATCGAAAAAGATAGCTAGAGTGAATTACGAACGCAAGAGATATGCTAATTGGATAACAGTTGTTCAAGTTCAGCATAGCTAGCTAGCTAGCAAATTTATTCACATTTCCTGCTAGCTAACCAAATGACACCTGCATCTCTAGCTGTAGCCACCGAAAAACGTTGAGGGGAAAAAGTTGGTCACTCACTYACTCCTCCAATGACATGACATCCTTCCAGCAGCAACTTAGCTAGCTAGCTAACATTAGGCTCCACTAGCTAACTAATGTTAGGCTCCACTAGCTAACTAATGTTAGGCTCCACTAGCTAGCTAATGTTAGACTCTGTATTTTTTGGCTTGCTAATGTTAAGCTCAACTAGCTAGCTAACGTTAGGCTCCATGTTTTTAGCTTGGTATATAAATAGTTGTGCTAGCCTATTAGCCACGTTATGAATGACTTGTGATMATTGCCCTGGCTAGTTTGATTGTATTGACATTCCAACCTTAGYTACATTCGTCTGTTTTTGTGAAAAATATTGAATCATTGAAACTGAAACAGTGCATCCCGAATGAGTGGACGCAGCAAATAATGTACCAGGCCAGCTGTGATTTACAACCTGATAGCAATATTTGTTGGACTGCCAGGAAATGTATTGGTGAATTATATTAATCATGCATTGAATTGCATCCATCTATTTTGCCAAAAATGCCTTAATGTACATCATGAAATTTTGAGTCAAATAGAACCTATTTTTAAAAACTCTTATAAAGTTGATTTTGTGGCCTAAACTGGGAATTGTATATTTTTGATGGATATTATGATTGTCTGTTTGTTTCATATCTGCAAAGTAGTTCAAACACGGTCAGTTACACTTTAATATGTCGTACTGAGAGGAAAAACATCAACAAAAGAAAGGTGCAATTGGATGACACAGAGCTGTAGTCCCATGAACTGATCACACACACGCACGTGCACTCGGGCACACACACACACACACACACACACACACACACACACACACACACACACACACACACACACACACAGGGCCTTGAGCATAGCTAATATACATGTTTCTCCAAAGATGCGGGAAGGCGAGTGTTCCACTAAACAGGCACTCTCACAACTCCATGACCCTGCAGAGAAATTAGTTTAGTCGCTTGGACTCATCTGCCCAACTCTTTACTCAGTTGGTCTCATCTGCCCAACACTCACTCTATTTTCTGCTTTGAAATCCCATGCCGGGCAATTGTACTTTACACCCCAGTGAATCCCTCACTGCATTTTTACAGGGGGAGGAGAGATGGAGGGAGAGAGAATGGGGACGCGATTGGAAGAGGGGTGTTAGAGAGAGTGGGGAAAAGAGTAAGAGGGAGAGAGGTAGAACAGAGAGAGCAATAAAGGAGGGAAGGAGACAGAGCGAAGGGGTAAGAGACAGAGCAGAGAGTGGGAGGATGGAGAAGTTGGATTTGAGACGAGGAGTGTCGAAACCACAGAGTTGCATCGGCGACTTCACATTAGCCAAATTTCMCTGCGCGGTGTGATATTTTACTCCCTATGATGTTATGAGTTTACTGAGAATTACATCCGTGCATGTATTTATTTGTACAGTGTTTGGGCTTAGAGTCAGCTAAGGAGGTGAAAGCACAGGTTCTTTTTAACCACGGTGTGCTGCAATTCTTTAATTTGAGTGCAGAGGAGATAATGATCAAATTATTTATTTTCGGTGAGTAAATTAAAAACATGACATCGAGGGGCCAAAGATGTCGTTATATACATGCATATAAAATACTGTTGAAACAACTGATTTTCTGGACAAACTCTTAAAACTAATGATCAAGGAAAACAAAACATGCATACGAATATTCTAAGTTATTATACATCATTAATCACTTTAAAAAAATGTTAGAGCTAATCAGATAGCCCACCATCACTGTGTCTGTCTGTCTGTCTGTCTGTCTGTCTGTCTGTCTGTCTGTCTGTCTGTCTGTCTGTCTGTCTGTCTGTCTGTCTGTCTGTCTGTCTGTCTGTCTGTCTGTCTGTCTGTCTGTCTGTCTGTCTGTCTGTCTGCAGCCGTGGCTCCTCTCCCACCCACCACGTTATTATTAACCTAGACCAGTCTACCTGCCTCTCCTCAAACATTACAAGCTTCGCTTGCTCACCGTCTAACCCTAACCCTATGCCTTAAAGGCTCAGTGCAGACAAAAACGTGATTTTAATAATACTGTGAAATTGTGAAAATTATGATAATGCCATTTTTTGTGTAAGAGCTGTTTGAAGAGCGTGCCTGATATTTCGGGCTGCTTTGGTGGGATGGAGGTTTGGCCTGTCTGGTGATGTCACCAGGCAGGCCAAGAGAGAGAGAGAGAGAGTTCCAAACCCTTCTGCCAATAACAGCTAGTTTTCAGTTTTCCCCTCCCCATTCAGACCACTCCCAGACAGTTGTTAATTGAAAACAATCAGGGTAAGGTACTTAATTGTTACCCAGAAATGATTTGATATTGTGATAAAAACRTCTGCATTGGACCTTTAATACCCAGCCATATGAAATGAAAATGTTCTCTCCACAATGTAACGCTAACATCTTATCTAGACCAGGCTGTGTCCCAAATAGTACCCAGGCACAATTATTGGGCTGCACATGGTCAAAAGTCATGCAATACATCGGGAATAGGGTGTCATTTAAGGCGCAGCCAAGCACTTGAGAAAGTCTGAACATGGCGGAGGTTGAGACCTCCTGCAGAACAAACCCTCTCCACTCAAGAGTAGAATTGAAACAGAAATATCAAAGGGCCTCTTTTCCTTCCTCGTTATGCCAGACGTTGCAGAAGTCTGAGGTATAAATACAAAGGTGAAGTGTTTGTTTTGTAATACAGCCTGAATAGATAAACCAACCAGTCCCCTTCCTGAACAAGGGCCTGAATTAAATCCATTTTAATGCAAGTGAGGTGAATATAAAAGCATTTTACTCAGAATGTGTTTGTGCTTTCATGGGCAGATCTAGAGCCACAGAGTCGAGCCAGGCGGAGCAGAGCGGCCTTGTTTGATATTACAATCTGTGTCTGCTTCCAACGCCTCTGAGGGGTCGCCAAAAAGTCAACCATTAAGGGCCCCTTGTGCGCGAAACGGAAGAAGAGGTCAGAAAAACAAGTGAATTCTGCACATAATCTAAACTGTAAAGAATAACAGAGGAGTGGGAAGAGAGGGAAACAGAAGGTCTGTGTTATTGGGCTACAGGTCCTGCTGGGGACGATTAGCAGGGAGAGAGATTGAGGAAATACAAAACACTCGCATGTGTTGTTATAATTATTATTGTCAGCTAGCTTTCACAGAGACTCACAGAGTCAAACAGCTTGTCCCGTCTCTACTAGCTACTTTGACACTCAAACTGACTTCGCTACGGCAACGGTAGCCGACAGAGACTGGGAATAGCGCAACTAGCTGTTGCCAACTAGCTGTTGCTTGTCAAATCTCATGCATACCGTCTCAATAGCATTGCGGTACATGACATCACTATTGGGCCGACGCTCTGTTAAATCTAGATGATGACATTTCTTAAATGGCAAAGCAAGATGGGGAGACCCTGAACGACGATGCAACACGTCTGATAATAACATGTCTGCMACTAAGATAAATTATATGATTAAAGCAGTGTTTGTAAATGTGTAAATCAAAGAGGGAGTTATTTAGTAAGAATCCCCTAGATTTCTCTCTCCTGGGTGGCTGGCTGTTGAACGTACAGTATGTCACCTCCTGAGGAACAGCAGCTGTAGAGTGCCATTGGTGACAGAATCAAACATGGGTGTGAGGCAGAGTGAGAGAAAGCCATTGTGGGACACGGGCGATAACTAGGTACTCATTTGAAAGGTTAGGGATGGTCTTTGGTTCTTTCTTTGGTTTTCTCTTTCCTTCTCTCTTTTTCCTCTCTCTCCATCTTTCTCTCTTTCTGTAGGTGTCTGATGAGAGAGGGGGAGAGAGAGATAGTGAGGTTAAGATAAAGAAAGAGTGAGGGCAGATGGAAAGAGGGAGAGCAAGAGAGAAAAAGAGACATAGACTAGAGCGGAAATGAGAGAAAGAATGATTATGGGGACAGAGGGACATGAGAAATCAAAGGAAAGAAATAGAAACAAATAAACAGATAGAGAGAGAGACAGAGAGATGGAGAGAAACCCAGACCCCTGTGCCCTGTGAGAGTGACTCACATCATTTCTCTATGAAGGTGTCCGCATGCTTCCCAGCCCGAAACAGTTGGGAAGACTGTGCATATATTATGACAACATTTTGTGATGTTTTTGTTCATTTTGGACTTCGGTAAGTTTTTTTTTGGTTGTTCGGGCACACAAAATGTTTTCTTGAGGAAAGCCGAAGTTGATAGCCGAAGTCTATGCCCCTTTGTCAGTGATTGGTCAACAGTTTGGTCGAAGTCTATGCCCCTTTGGTCAACAGTAGGGATTCTTCAGGAAAGTCTTTGTTGTCATTCAACGGGAGACGACTCGTTTTCTTGTAGATTTTTTCATTGAAAAATACTGCACCAAACATCCCAGTTAGATATATTTAAAAAAATATATAGATATATACAGTTGAAGTCAGAAGTTTACATACACCTTAGCCAAATACATTTAAACTCAGTTTTTCACAATTCCTGACATTTAATTCTAGTAAAAATTCCCTGTCTTAGGTCAGTTAGGATCACCACTTTATTTTAAGACTGTGAAATGTCAGAATAATAGTAAAGAGAATGATTTATTTCAGCTTGTATTTATTTTATAACATTCCCAGTGGGTCAGAAGTTGACATACACTCAATTAGTATTTGGTAGCATTGCCTTTAAATTGTTTAACTTGGGTCAAACATTTTGGTTAGCCTTCCACAAGCTGATAGAGCTGGTGTAACTGAGTCAGGTTTGCAGGCCTCCTTGCTCGCACACGCTTTTTCAGTTCTGCCCACACATTTTTTATGGGATTGAGGTCAGGGCTTGGTGATGGCCACTCCAATACCTTGACTTTGTTGTCGTTAAGTCATTTTGCCACAACTTTGGAAGTATGCTTGGAGTCATTGTCCATTTGGAAGACCCATTTGTGACCAAGCTTTAACTTCCTGACTGATGTCTTGAGATGTTGCTTCAATATATCCACATGATTTTCCTCCTTCATGATGCCTTCTAGTTTGTGAAGTGCACCAGTCCCTCCTGCAGCAAAGAACCCCCACAACATGATGTTGCCACCCCCATGCTTCACGGTTGGGATGGTGTTCTTCGGCTTGCAAGCTTCCCCCTTTTTCATCCAAACATAACGATGGACATTATGGCCAAACAGTTCTTTTTTTGTCAGACCAGAGGACATTTCTCCAAAAAGTACGATCTTTGTACCCATGTGCAGTTGCAAACCTTAGTCTGGCTTTTTTATGGCGGTTTCGGGGCMGTGGCTTCTTCCTTGCTGAGCAGCCTTTTAGGTTATGTCGATATAGGACTCGTTTTACTGTGGTTATAAGTACTTTTGTGCCTGTTTCCTCCAGCATCTTCACAAGGTCCTTTGCTGTTGTTCTGGGATTGATTTGCACTTTTCACACCAAAGTACGTTCATCTCTAGGAGACAGAACGTGTCTCCTTCCTGAGCRGTATGACGGCTGTGTGGTCCCATGGTGTTTATACTTGCGTACTATTGTTTGTACAGATGAACGTAGTACCTTCAGGTGTTTGGAAATTGCTCCCAAGGATGAACCAGACTTGTGGAGGTCTACAATTTATTTTCTGAGGTCTTGGCTGATTTCTTTASATTTTCCCATGATGTCAAGCAAAGAGGCACTGAGTTTGAAGGTAGGCCTTGAAATACATCCACAGGTACACCTCCAATTGACTGAAATGATGTCAATTAGCCTATCAGAAGCTTCTAAAGCCATGACATCATTTTCTGGAATTTTCCAAGCTGTTTAGAAGGCACAGTCAGCTTAGTGTATGTAAACTTCTGACCCACTGGAATTGTGATACAATGAGTTATAAGTGAAATAATCTGTCTGTAAACAATTGTTGGAAAAATTGCTTAGTAGATGTCCTAACCGAAATGTGTGGAGTGGTTTAAGAACGAGTTTTAATGACTCCAACCTAATTATACGTAAACTTCCGACTTGATTTAACCTTTATTTAACTACGCAAGTCATTTAAGAACAAATTCTTATTTACAATGCCGATCTACCCCGTCCTAACCCGGACGACGCTGGGCCAATTGTGCGCCGCTCTATGGGACTCCCAATCACCGTCGGTTGTGATACAGCCTGGAATCTAACCAGGGTCTGTAGTGACGCTGCATCTGCATCTCTAGCACTGAGATGCAGTGCCGTATACCCCCCCCCCCCCATTCCCCTCCATCCTCCCAACTTGACACCTCCTAAGTAATGGCCCCTGTCCCTCCCTCCCTCAATTAACTCTGTAAAAGTCACGATTAATCAAAGAGCCGGGTCAGCCAGACAGCAGTTCAATTACAACGGTAGGAAGGAAGGAAGGAAAGCAGTGATAAGAATAAGCAGTTTACAGTGACTTTCTACTTCGACAACCACAGCATGCTAAACAACATGCATTAAAATACAGTTAACATCATAATTACTCAGAGACTTATTCTCGCTGTTTAGTTTGTCAACACATAATAAGCAACCTCAGCCGCAACCACCTACACTTATCCTGTGTGTGTGTGCGTGTGTGTGTATGAATGTGTGTGTGAGCATGCAACCGTTTAGTGCAGAACAACAACGATGGGGTACATAATTGCAGCTATAGTGATATAATTACGAACCTCCTGTGCCATGGTAATCACTCAGTGTGTGTGTGTGTGTGTGTGTGTGTGTGATATTTATAAGAGTGGCACAATGAGACGTAATGACAGTAACAGACCAAGCAGGGTCACACAGCTGATTTCTATGGCCTTCCACTGTCTCAATCAGTCATCTCATTCTGCCATAGCAGAGTAGGAAGACTCAATCCTTTCGAGTAGGTCATTCATAACCCACCATACTATACAGATGCCAAATCATAATTTGAGTCAGTTTCACAGAGCAGGAAAATAATCCTGCAGAACCGGAAATGTGAATTGTTATGGGGATTATAATTAATGGAAATGTTTTGTAGGGGTTGATCAATTTCAAAGTGGAAATTACAAACTTTAGAAGCCTTTTTAAATCTCGAAAAAACAATGTTTGCAAAAATCCTGCAGTAACAGGATGATCAAATTAAGATACGGCATCTGTAGGAGATTCTCAGTTTGTGTCCAGTGTACAGTACCGGTCAAAAGTTTGGACACACCTACTCATTCAAGGGTTTTACATTGTAGAAAAATAGTGAAGACATCAAAACTATGAAATAACACATATGGAATTGATTGGTTTGGATTTCTGAACTTTAAATGTTATTAATCATTAGTTAAAATAGAGACCTGAGGGGTGCCATAGCTGAGGGGCTACACCAGAGGTTAATGGTTATCTGTAGGGGGAAGGTATATGGGGTATATGAGGAAGGTATATGTGGTGGCAGGTAACCTAGCGGTCAGAGCGTTGGACTAGTAACCGAAAGGTTGCAAGATCGAATCCCCGAGCTGACATGGTAAAAGTCTGTCGTTCTGCCCCTGAACAAGGCAGTTAACCCACTGTTCATAGGCCGTCATTGACAATAAGAATTTGTTCTTAACTGACTTGCCTTGTTAAATAAAAAATAAAAAAAGATGGTGGGTGCAATTAAAGCTTGGAATGTACTGAGTGTAGGGTGTGTTGATAAGGGGAGAGAGCCATGGATCAGTGATGAAGGGGGTTGTGGCAGGTCACATTAAGGTAGAAAGAAAAGTGTATGGCCCATATCACTTAGTTTCCTGCCTAGCCATAAAGATACAATGTTTAGCGATGTTGGGTTCTGAGAATAAGATATATTCTTATTCATGTCACTGAGGGAGARAGGGTAATGTATAATGTTTACATTATGCCAGGATATGTTGTTGTTAGCCATCAGGGGAAGGATCCTCTGTGAGGAGGAGAAGAGACACAGTCTGGTACCAGTCACCATGCCAGACGTGAGTTGAGGAGGAGTGAGCACTTTGGGGTAGARGTGAGGTCAGATGAAGTGAGGAAGAACAGATATCAATAAGGTACTGTCTAGCAACAGAGATGCATTGCCTGTTCAGATGTGTAGGAGGAGACTCAGTATAGGAGAAAGGGTTAAATATCAGTGCTTGTGTGAATATGTCTTTGTTGATTCAGCTGTTCGATCCTTTGGGAAGAATAAACTTGGTATAAACTTTCACACAGTGTCCGTCAAGTTCCTAATCTAATAATTAGAACCTAACCGAATCATGTAGTAACCAAAAAAGTGTTAAACAATTCAAAACAAATTTTATATTTGAGATTCTTCAAAGTAGCCATCCTTTGCCTTGATGACAGATTTGCACACCCTTGGCATTCTCTCAACCAGCTTCATGAGGTAGACACCTGGAATGCATTTCAATTAACAGGTGTGCCTTGATAAAAGTTAATTTGTGGAATTTCTTTCTTCTTAATGCGTTTGAACCAATCAGTTGTGTTGTGACAAGGTAGGGGTGTTATACAGAAGATAACCCTATTTGGTAAAAGACTAAATTCATATTATGGAAAGAACAGCTCAAATAAGCAAAGAGAAATGACAGTCCATCATTACTTTAAGACATGAAGGTCAGTCAATACGGAATGTTTCAAGAACTTTGAAAGTTTCTTCAAGTGCAGTCGTAAAAACCATCAAGCGCTATGATGAAACTGGCTCTCATTCGGACCACCACAGGAAAGGAAGACCCATAGTTACCTCTGTTGCAGAGGATAAGTTCATTAGAGTTACCAGCCTCAGAAATTGCAGCCCAAATCAATGCTTCACAGAGTTCAAGTAATAGACACATCTCCACATCAACTGTTCAGAGGAGACTGCGTGAATCAGGCCTTTATGGTCAAATTGCTGCAAAGAACCAGTACTAAAGGACACCAATAAGGAGAGACTTGGCTTGGGCCAAGAAACACGAGCAATAGACATTAGACCGGTGGAMATCTGTCCTTTGGTCCAAATTTGAGATATTTGGATCTAACTGCTGTGTCTTTGTGAAACGCAGAGTAGGTGAATGGATGATCTCTGTGTGTGTAGTTTCTGTGTGTGTAGTTCCCACCGTGAAGCATGAGGAGAAGGTGTGATGGTGTGGGGGTGCTTTGCTGGTGACACTGTCTGTGATTTATTTAGAATTCAAGGCACACTTAACCAGCATGACTACCACAGCATTTTGCAGCGATACGCCATCCCATGTGGTTTGCGCTTAGTGGGACTATGATTTGTTTTTCAACAGGACAATGACCCAAATCACACCTCCATCCTGTGTAAGGGCTATTTGACCAAGAAGGAGAGTGATGGAGTGCTGCATCAGATGACCTGGCCTTCACAATCACCCGACCTCAACCCAATTGAGATGGTTTGGGATGAGTTGGACAGCAGAGTGAAGGAAAAGCAGCCAACAAGTGCTCAGCATATTTGGGAACTCCTTCAAGACTGTTGGAAAATATTCCAGGTGAAACTGATTGTGAGAATGCCAAGAGTGTGCAAAGCTGTCATCAAGGCATAGTGTGGCTACTTTGAAGAATCTAAAATCTAAAATCTATTTTGATTTGTTTTACATTTTTTGGTTACTACATGATTCCATATGTGTTATTTCATAGAAAATAGTAAAAATGAAGAAAAATCCTTGAATGAGTAGGTGTGTCCAAACTTTTGACTGGTACTGTAGTTTTCATCATAAGCTCTGAAGTCACTGAAAACATTTTCAGCAAAATTGGTTCTAAGATCATGATCTACTGGCATGCTGGCAATGCTATACCAATCACTCCCATTCACAGCTTCATTGTCATGCATGTTTGATATTCCAATACAGTTTACAGATACCAAGCCATTACCATAGTTGATGGCCTATATTGGTGAAGAAAACAATGAATTTAAAGATGCACTCTCAAACTTTTGTATAATTTCATCCAGTAATTTTGAAAGTGGTGCTCATGAGTCAAAACGGGTCCCTGTTGTTTTTTTGTACCTCATCATCCAAGTATGTAGTACGTCATCCAATTCATGCAATATGTTACGAACTTGTTGTGCTTAAGATCCCAGAGTGCATCTTTAATAGATATACAACTCTCCATGTATAAGCACATAGTGAACAGTGAGCGCTGGGAATCCCAAAGTTGGGACATACTGTTTTTAAGTGTTGAACACATTAAATAACTAAATAACCATTCAGCTCGCTAATGCTCCGGGACAGCTAGGGCCGATGTGGATGGAAATGGCTCCCTTTAATCTAAATGCTTTTTTTTTTATCGCTTTGGTTATAACATAATGTTCCTAGGAGGACACTTTGTCCCTGTAGAGATATATTGTGCATTTAAGATATTTTTTACTCAATATAGTTGTGTATGGCACCAATTAAGGACATCATTAATTCAGTGGAGTGTTGCGCTTGCAGGGGAATGTGATAAATAAAACATATGACAAACAATCCGCATAGAGAATAAAGACAGGGAAAGTGTACAACAACAAAGGAGAAGGGTCAAAAGTCCTTCAGCAGTTCTGTTGTACTACTTTGAAAAAGTAATTTCTTTGAAATGACTTTGATGACGCTAGTTCTGCTGTCCTCTGAACCTTCTCCTCCAGACAGTGGGACATTCAATTGTTTTTTTGTTGAGTGAGCTGCATGGCTGGATGCTGGAACACAAAACTGTGTCTGTATCCAGCTAGGCAAAGTGTGTCTGTCTGTTGACTGGGGCAAAGGGAAAGTACACTGTGTCCATAAGAGTCTGCTAAATCAAATCTAAAGAAAAACTGTCTGATTTAGACTAGATGGAGGTGGGGGGGCCTTAAGAATTCTACTGCGCTGATGTTGCTGCTATCTGATGAGCGATGGGGATGTTGGTGATGATGGTGATGATAGTAAATATGACAATGACAATGATGGTGATGGTTTTGATTGTTACAGTAACCGTGGAACTGTTTTCTTTAGAATTTGAAGAACCTCATCAGCAAGCACTGTTGCCTCGCCGCTAATCTTGTCCCCAGGCTATTGCGCACAGCACATATAAAGCAAAGATTCAAAGTTGGCATTACTGGGAGTGACCATAGAATTATATTGGAGTGACGTACTGAGAAGTATTTGAGAAGTATTTGTCATCATTTAATTTGAGCAAATCACACAACCGCGAGGCGTGGGGAGGGTTAGGGGGATGTTGTTGTGGGAGAACATGAGAGAGAGGCGAACATCGAGAGCCACGCGTCCTCCGAAACACAAGCCTGCACAACCCTGCCACTGCTTCTTGACACACTGCTCGCTTAACCCGGAAGCCAGCTGCACCAATGTGTCAGAGGAAAAGCTGTACAGCTGGCGACAGAAGTCAGCGTGCATGTGCCTGGCCCACCACAAGAAGTCGCTAGAGTGAGAAGGGACAAGGACATCCCGGCCGGCCAAACCCTCCCCTAAACCAGAAGACGCAGGGCCAATTGTGCGCCGCCTCATGGGTCTCCCGGTCGCGGCCGGCTGCGACACAGCCTGGGATTGAACCCGGGTCTGTAGTGACGATACTAGCACTGCGATGCAAAGATCAAGTTTAACGTGTTGGTCCACCAGACTCTTTACGCATTTGGGCGGACACTACCATCTGGGAACGAGATTATCTCACTGCTGCCTTCTTTCTGTTGTGACATCTAACCTTTTCTTCACAATAACTGGCTGCAGACCTAACATGTATCCTTTGTAGTTTCACCTCGGAAGTCATTTGGACAAATATATCTAAAGTGTGTGTTTGTGTGTGTGTGTGTGTGTGTGTGTGCGTGCGTGCGCCCGCCCGCCCGGACCCTTGTGTGCAGGTGTGCACATGAATACGTGTGTGTATTGAAGTGTTCAGTATAAGGGTTGGCTCTACTTTCCTCACATAGTGAAGATATTTTTGCTTGTCACATTGCAAATCATCTCTGAATATTGTGCAGGGAGTCCAACAAAACCTTGACAATTTATTGTCAAAACGAGAGGCCGCACGGATCTTTCATTTAAAGACCCTTGCTCCCTTCGGTCTCAACGTAGACTTTGATCTGAAGCCATTCTTGTGAATGTTGTGTATTTGCTATCCATTGTAAATGTGTGTTGGCTTATGTAACCAAATTGTATCTATGATCGTATGTTATCCATTCATGCTTTTTTATATGTTATTTATATCTGTAAATCAACCAATGAAATCAAGCCACACCCAGGCCATGTTTACAGACACCTGTGTGTGTCCTTTCAAAGTATATAAATTAGTGACCCGCAGTGTTTGTCATTATACCCTGATGAAGACAGCTTGTCTGTCGAAACGTTATTGCATCTGAGCTCCTAGAGAGTGAGCCTCTCCTTTCCTTTTTCAAGTCAAACAAAATCAAACCAGTCAAGTTTGAAAACATACAAAACAAGGTATGTGGAATGGAAAAGCACTATTTCCGATTTTTCTTTCATGTTTTCCCCTACACCTCCCCATCACTGAACACAGCTATTTTATCCAGCAAATTCACATTACCAAGTTACAGGAATCTGTGTCCCCCTGCTCAATATGTTGCTTTATGTTGAGAGGACTTTAACTTCTCACTAGTTTGTTTGGGTCTAAAAGTTTAATTTGAGGGAGTAAATCGCCCTAACACTTGTCACGAGAGGCTATATTTTCAGGGTCTTAACACTAGAACCGCTGAGGCTCGATGGACCCCACTTCATGCTAAAGAGCAGTCATTCTAACAGTGTAATTCATATATTTAATATATGCTTTTGCAAAAATAACCATTTGGTTATGTTTATGAAGGCCTTGGGTACAATTTGAATAAGATTTGAATATTATTTAAAATAACACAAAAGCATTTATTGGTTTATGTTACTATATAAAAAATATTTAAAAGATAAACACCAGAATAAAAAGTGTTCAATCAATTTTATTTGTGCAGTGTCTTTGTTACAACTATGAAACAGAAAGCACCAAGACACACGGTCAAAAGAACGGTCAAAAGAGGAAAACATCAATTAGAAGCGCCAAGTKGCCAAGTGGCCTTGATAAATAGTGAATCTCGGCACAAAAGCAATAAAGTCATTATAATGAATGTACAGTTGAAGTCGGAAGTTTACATACACTTCGGTTGGAGTCATTAAAACTTGTTTTTCAACCACTCCACAAATTTCTTGTCAACAAACTATAGTTTTGCCAAGTCGGTTAGGACATCTACTTTGTGCATTTTTTCCAACAATTGTTTACAGACAGATTATTTCACTTATAATTCACTGTATCACAATTCCAGTGGGTCAGAAGTTTACATACACTAAGCTGACTGTGCCTTTAAACAGCTTGGAAAATTCCAGAAAATTATGTCATGGCTTTAGAAGCTTCTGGTAGGCTAATTGACATGTGTAGTGGAGCAGGTTGAGAAGCTTCTGTAGTATCAATCAATGATGTGTACAAGCTAACGTATAACACCACATCGGGACCATCACGCCAGCCGTATTCCGCTCAGGAGGGAGACGCGTTCTGTCTCCAGAGAATGAAACGTACTTTGGTGTGAAAAGTGGCAAATCAATCCCAGAACAACAGCAAAGGACCTTGTGAAGATGCTGGAGCGGAAACGGTACAAAAAGTCATCTAATATCCACAGTAAAACAAATCCTATATCGACATAACCTGAAGGCGCTCAGCAAGGAAGAGCAACGGCTTCCAAAACAGCCATAAAAAAAGCCAGACTATGGTTTGCAACTGCACATGGGTACAAAGATCATACTTTTTGGAGAAATGTCACTCTGGTCTGATAGAACTGTTAAGCCAAAAATAGAACTGTTTGGCATAATGACCATCGTTATGTTTTGGAGGAAAAAGGGGGAGGCTTGCAAGCCAAAGAAGAGACTGCCATGGGAGGCAGGTGGAAGCAGCGAAGGAAGGACAGCGACAAAAGTCGGGGGGTAGGCCACAGAAACCCCAATATTTCTTTTTGAGGGGGCACATGGAGCAGTTGGCGGAGCCGAGGAAGTGAAGCAGGCATTGTGGGAGAAGAAGGAGAATTCGGAGGAGAGTAGAAATGGGGGAGTTGGTTGAGGTTGGAGGACGCAACGGATTTGGAATAAAGGAACGTGTTGACATTTGGTGCCACCTGAGTCAGCTCCCCGTATCTCCGTCCTGACATTCAATGTGCGCAGTTTCACTAGCTCAGGCCGTCTCCTGTGCCTCCTCCCCGCACTCGCCCTGAGGTGCGTGTCATCAGCCCGGTGCCACCTGTACGATCCACGCATCAGGTTTCCACAGTCCAGAGCTTCCGGCGACAGTTCCCAGTCGGAACCTCCTGTGACGGTCCGCGGTCCGGAACCCTCCTGAGCCGGTCCGCGGTCCGGAACCTCCTGAGACGGTCCGCGGTCCCGGAACCTCCTGAGACGGTCCGCGGTCCGGAACCTCCTGGACGGGTCCCGCGGTCCGGACACCTCGAGACGGTCCGCGGTCCGGAACCTCCTGAGACGGTCCGCGGTCCGGAACCTCCGGCGACGGGTCGCGGGTCCGGAACCTCCGGCGACGGTCCGCGGTCCGGAACCTCCGGCGACGGTCCCCGCGGTCCGGAACCTCCTGCGACGATCCGCGGTCCGGTTTCCTCGGCGACGATCCAACAGGTCCGGAGCCTCTGGCACGATCCACGGTGCGGAGCCTCC
>NC_036868.1:25407607-25430732 GCF_002910315.2 Salvelinus sp. IW2-2015 | reverse complement strand
GGCGACGATCCACGGTGCGGCGCTTCCGGCGATGCGCCCCGCACCAGAGCCCCGACGTCCTGTGTCATCCACCATAGATGCCCACCCGGACCCTCCCCTATTGATTCAGGTTTTGCGGTCGGAGTCCACACCTTTGGGGGGGGGTGGGGGGGTACTGTCACGCCCTGACCATAGTAAGCTGTTTATTCTCTGTGTTGGTTGGGGCGTGATAGTGACTTGGGTGGGTCATCTAGGTGAATTTGTATGTCTATTGTGGCCTGATATGGTTCCCAATCAGAGGCAGCTGTTTATAGTTGTCTCTGATTGGGGATCATATTTAGGTAGCCATTTCCCCATGGTTATTCGTGGGATCTTGTCTACGTTCAGTTGCCTGAGTGCACAACAGTAGCGTCATGTTTCGTTCGTTTGGTTGGTTGGTTGGTTGGTTGGTTGGTTGGTTGGTTTGTTGTTTTTGTTCAGTGAGTTTCGGTTTATTAAAATTATGTGGAACTCTATGCGCGCTGCGTCTTGGTCTACTCATTTCAACGATCGTGACAGAAACGTTTGACCCAAGTTAAACAATTTAAAGGCAATGCTACCAAATACTAATTGAGTGTATGTTAACTTCTGACCCACTGGGAATGTGATGAAAGAAATAAAAGCTGAAATAAATAATTCTCTCTACTATTATTCTGACATTTCACATTCTTAAAATCAAGTGGTGATCCTAACTGACCTAAGACATGGAATTTTTACTAGGATTAAATGTCAGGAATGATGAAAAACTGATATTAAATGTATTTGGCTAAGGTGTATGTAAACGTCCGACTAGATATGTAGATATGACAGCAGTCATAAACAGTCAATTATTGTCAGCTTGTGTAGATCTTCACTCAATGGCATTAGATTAATTTAATTGAGCTCATATCCCTTGTCCTGACAGTTAACACAATTTGTGTAACTTTCACATGCTTGACACACTTTTTTTGTATTTAATTTAAGTAGGCAAGTAAGCTAAGAACAAATTCGTATTTACAATGACGGMATATGAACAGTGGGTTAACTGCCTTGTTCAGGGGYAGAACGACAGATTTGTACCTTGTCAGCTCGGGGATTCAATCTAGCAACCTTTCGATTAGCGATCGACGGTCTAACCACTAGGCTMCCTGCCGCCCCAAAGGTTTCCTGACAGCGGTGGRATTTTGACATACCTTTGTTTGGTTGTAGTGGGTAAAAGACTCCGGTTTTCTCTTTATTGTGTCTGTTGTCTTGTCATTCTTCCGCACTGTTGTTCCACAACGGCTGTGCAGATGTCTTATTTTGCGTAGAGGTTGATCCCATATCACTTTGTTCATGGTGTAGGCCAGACTTGTTTCCTTTGCAAGCAACTTGTTCACCAATGACAGTGAAGGGAAGAAATTGTCCATGGTGACATTGTTCCCCTTGCCAACATAAGGTTCCACAAGCCTCATCACCACATTCTCCGACACTGGCGCCTGCTGCACCAATGTGGATATTTCCCCAGACATTGAAAGCCGTTTAGCATGTTCAATTACGCACGYTCTCACTGTGTAGCATTCTCCAAGTAGGCCAGATTAGACTGATAAGACTGCTTTGATCCAGTGGACTAATATAGGGTACATACCATATTAAGGTTCTAATTAGACTGGATCAATACAATAGAATGGTCGTCCCTGTTCTTCATTCACAATTGGTGATTACATAATTATGCATCATCCGCTTCCCCTTCATCATCAACTCACCCATTCTTCCCCTTTCTCATCATCAAACTTTACTTAATGTATTTCATCTGTTGTTATATGTGTAAAATTTGTTTCGGTATAGTTTAGGTTSAGTTTTGAGGCAATTGTCAGGGTCATTATCAGCTGGGCACTGCATTTTCAACTGTCTTTCAACAGGCCATACTGTTTGGAGAAGGAGGGGCAACGGGGGAAAACCATTCAAAAAAGTGACATGCCTTCCTAAAACTGGCTATAATAACTCCAGTTCTGTTTGGTGATGTGTTATACAGTGCATTCGGAAAGTATTCAGACCCCTTCCCTTTTTCCAAATGTTGTTACATTGCAGCCTTATTCTAAAATATTTKTTTTATGTTCCTAATCAATCTACACACAATACCCCATAAAGTCAAAGTGAAAACATTATATATATWTWTTTTTAAACTGTATTAATAATGAAAAACAGAAATACCTTATTYACATAAGTATTCAGACCCTTTGCTATGAGACTCAAAATTGAGCTCAGGTGCATCCTGTTTCCATTGATCATCCTTCAGATGTTTCTACAACTGGTAAATTCAATTGATTAGACGTGATTTGGAAAGGCACACACCTGTCTATATAAGGTCCCACAGTTGACATTGCATGTCAGAGCAAAAACCAAGCCATGAAGTCAAAGGAATTGTCCGTAGAGCTCCGAAACAGGATTGTGTCGAGGCACAGATCTGGGAAAGGGTACCCAAAAATTTCAGTGGTCTCCATCATTCTTAAATGGAAGCAGTTTGGAACCCCCAAGACTCTTCCTAGAGCTGGCAGCCTGGCCAAACTGAGCAATTTCAAGAGAAGGGCCTTGGTCAGGGAGGTGACCAAAAACCCAATGGTCACTCTGGCAGAGTTCCAGAGTTCCTCTGTGGAGATAGGAGAACCTTCCAGAAGGACAACCATCTCTGCAGCACTCCACCAATCAGGCCTTTATGGTAAAGTGGCACATGACGGAAGACACTACTCAGTAAAAGGCACATGACAGCCCCTTTGGAGTTTGCCAAAAGGCACCTAAAGGACTCTCAGACCATGAGAAACAAGATTCTCTGGTCTGATGAAACCAAGATTGAACTCTTTGGCATGAATGCCAAGCGTTATGTCTGGAGGAAACCTGAAGCATGGTGGTGGCAGCATCATTCTGTGGGGATGTTTTTTCAACGGCAGGACTGGTTGACTAGTCAGGATCGAGTCAAAGATGAATGGAGCAAAGTACAGAGAGATMCTTGATGAAATCCTGCTCCAGAACACTCAGGACATCAGACTGGGGTGAAGGTTCACCTTCCAACAAGATAACGACCCTAAGCACACAGCCAAGTCAACGCAGGAGTAGCTTCTGGAAAAGTCTCTGAATGTCCTTGAGTGRCCCAGCCACAGCTCGGACTTGAACCCGATCTAACAATTCTGGAGAGACCAGAAACGAGCTGTGCAGCGATGCTCCCCATCGAACCTGACAGAGCTTGAGAGGATCTGCAGAGAAGAATGGGAGAAACTCCCTAAATACAGGTGTGCCAAGCTTGTAGCGTCATACCCAAGAAACACTTGAGGTTTTAATCCCTGACCAAAGGTGCATCAACAAAGTACTGAGTAAAGAGTCTGAATACTTATGTAAATGTTCTTTTTTCCCCCCAGAAATAAAATATAAATGCTTTGTCATTATGGGGTATTGTGATTAGATTGATGAGGGAAAACAAATGTTTTAATCAATTTTGGAATAAGGCTGTAACGTAACAAAATGTGGAAAAAGTTAAGGTGTCTGAATATTTTCTGGATGCAGTGTATAGACTTATTTAGGAAAAGTAAAGAGTAGAGGGGGGCAGGACTTAAAAAATGTGTAATACAATTGTATAAAACTGTGAGGAGTAAAAATGACTGCTTTAGTGGTTCTAGTTTTAAAGACCCCATGCAGTCTTTTGAATTTTATTTTTAAATCATCACTGTGTGTTTATTTCAAGAAAATAACCCCAAATATATGTTATTAATTTATTTCTCTGAGCCTCCTTTTGCCATTGAAATGCTCAGTCTGATCGTGTGGGCGTGTCGATAAACATTTACATATATTAAAATATATTTACATACACAGCCCTGATTGGCAGATAGGATTTTCTCGATTCTAGAGCCTACTCCACTTACCCCTTCAAAGTATGAGGGTATATATGCAAATAAAAGATGACTGGTCATTGGTCGGAATAATCCGATTGTGATGGCATGTAGGCCAAAAACTCCAACCTGAGCAGGCTGAATTTCCAGGCATTTCTTTTAAACAGCTCTTACACAAAAAGTGCATTATCATAATTTTCACAATTTCAGTGTTATTTTGACCWCATAGTGTGGATATATATTCTTTGTTTAACACTAGAACTGCCAGAGGCCAACGGTCAACGACGTTGGATTTTGTAAATAAAAATATTCCCCCCCCAAAAACTATGTCCTCCTTCCCTGACTTTTCCTAAATGTTTGTATTTTACATGGCTCATTTTTCTGAATTTTGAAATTACAAATCACAATATTTAGAGCCTTTTACCTATTTTCTTTCTCACTCCTAACTTAACCCACCAAGACAATGCGCAGTAGGACGTTGGTACCCAGCCAAGCGCTAATGCATCTCTCTCTCCTCACTGAATGAATGACAAATTGATGAATGGGCAATAATTGTGCACCTTCACAACTGAAATGTAAATGAAGCCTAACAGAATAATAAGGAGGGTGAAGTGGGTGATTTCTATATAGTACCAGAAATAGCATATTCTGCAGTTTCTATGACACTTACCTTTGTCAAATAACTCTCAAAATTCAAGAGCTGCAGCTCTACTTCCARATTTGACTTTTTCCAAGAATATCCAAGCTGTCCATGCATTCAGCACATGACCACTTGCACGGCAGCATTGCTCTAGTTACTAAGCAAAAACTGTTAACAAAAGAAAMTTCAAAATTAAAATATGCTATTTTGTCGGGCGATAGAAGCAAGATAGAAACTGATAATGGTGCATGTGACTTCAATGAACTGAATGATGAGGAGGGTGAAGAGGGTGATCTGAATGATGAGGGTGAAGAGGGTGATTGAATTTAGAACRATAGTGTAATAATGATGAAGAATTGTGGGCGTTATGGGCAGTCTAATTATATTATTATGAAAGGCTAGAAATAGTAGTCTATATAATCTCCACTCAGAGATTCAAATCAGACTATAAGTACAACATACAACGTGTATAGGTCACAATGGCAAGCCAAAACAAACAAATGGATGCACTGACAGCACTGCAAATGCAGAATTTAAATGAGTAGGAGTCAGATGGAGGATCRGATATTGAGCTTGAAATCTACATTGCTGATGAAGAGTCTTCATCTGATTCTGATGTTGACTTCGAGCCTCTGCCTCCGATGCCTCACCGCAGAAAAACCAGAACAGAGTCAAATGAGACCTGTTCTCCCTCTTCCCCAAGCACCACAGCTCCCACTCGGGAAAAAGAAGACACAATGTTAGGTCGGCAGGTGCAAACGAAACAAGGCCCATGAAAACTGTGTGCAGTGCAACCGATTTGTTTGTGGGGCTTGCTCACACAAAGCCCAGAAGCTGTCTGCTGACTGCGGACCCAAAACATAAAGAGTAGACGAGATTGATTCATGCCTAAGGCACGGGTATAAGGGCACAATACAGTGTCTGATACAATCAACAAATGACTGTTTTTATATATTGTCATAAATCTATTTCTACAAATATTTTTTTATGCAATTCATCCTTCACAATTGTTCATTCACTTGTGCTTTTTTTTTTAGGAGAGCAGCAAATACTTTCCCCTGCGCACCTGGCTTATTATTTTCTTTTTAGTTTCTACTTTGTCAAAAGAAGCTCTAACTGGACTTTTAATTACTTTAACTCTTTTACTAATCAAATCAACAAACTGTTAAGTTTTTATTATAAGGGAAACGCAAATAGGATATAGGTGTCACGTTCCTGACCTTATTTCCTTTGTTCAGTCTTTGTTTAGTTGGTCAGGACGTGAGCTGGGTGGGCATTCTATGTTTTGTGTTTCTCTGTTGGGTTTGTTGTTTGGCCTAATATGGTTCTCAATCAGAGGCAGGTGTTTGTCATTGTCTCTGATTGGGAACCATATTAAGGTAGCCTGTTTTCACCGTTTGTTTGTGGGTGATTGTTCCTGTTCGTGTGTTCATGTATTTTGTGTTCCCATGTTCAGGACTGTAGCTTCGTCGGTTTTCGTCTGTTTATTGTTTTTGTTCGTGTTGAAAAAGTGTTCCAATAAATATGGAAACGTACCACGCTGCGCTTTGGTCCTCCTCTCTTTCCACCGTCGTTACAATAGGCCTACAATTTTCTAGGACTTTTTAGAATCATACAAATATATTTTTGACTCTAAACAAATAAAATAAAAATTATTTACATATTTCCATAAATATTTCTTCATGCAATTAATCCTTTACAATAGYTTATGAATTACACTGAACAAAATAAATGCAACATGCAACAATTTCTAAGATTTTACTGAGTTTACAGTTCATATAAGGAAATCAGTCAACATAAATTAATTAATTTGGCCCTAATTTATGGATTTCACATGACTGGGCAGGGGCGCAGCCATGGGTGAGCCTTGGAAGGCATAGGCCTACTCACTTGGGAGCCAGGCCCAGCCAATCAGAATGWTTTTTTCCCCCCACAAAAGGGCTTTATTACAGACAGAAATACTCCTCAGCACCMCCTCCCCACCTCAGACGATCACTCAGGTGAAGAAGCCGGATTACACATGGTCTGCGGTTGTGAGGCCAGTTGGATGTACTGACACATTTTCTCAAACAACGTTGGAGGTGACTTATGGTTGAGAAATTAATTTCAATTTTTTTTCAATTTTCTGGCAACAGCACTGGTGGACATTCATGCAGTCAGCATGCAAATTGCCCACTCCCTCAAAACTTGAGACATCTGTGGCATTGTGTTGTGTGACAAAATATGACATTTTAAAGTGGCCTTTTATTGTCCCCAGCACAAGGTGAAATAAGGTTTTTGTGTGTATGGAACATTTCTGGGACCTTTTATTTCACCTCATGAGACATGGGACCAACACTTTACATGTTGCGTTTATATTTCTGTTTAGTATATTTATCAAGTGTTGGTGCTTATGTTTGCGCACCTTGCGGGTTGATATGCATCTGATGCATATGCTAAAAGGGACGCCAGACAATGTTCTAGTGGTAAAGGGAAATCACGTTTTTAACTGCACTACCCCTTTATTGTATTACTATCATGGATCTACCATACATCAGAAGAAGCTTCAATGGCGGAAGCTTTGTGTATAAAATAGCTGTCAACTGTCTCTGTGTTTATACTTTTCATAAGCGACCATGACCAATTTCTATACAGCGTATCAATCGTGCATTTACGATGCCGCTGCGGGCAATTTCAGTCAGTCGACGGCTGGCAGATGGCCTATGAATCAAGCTAAGAGGCAGATTTATCCTCCATTGGTTGACATAGTTTTATTTTCATATGTGGCCCAATAGGGTTGTGCAGTCATTCCATTTAATCAAAACTACTTCATGCTTATATTTTCCATAGTGAAATATCTTACATATGGAATATGTATCTCCAAACCCAAGCCCACTACTACTACATGGAAGTGATTGAAAAACTTTTTTTTTTTTATCTCCATAACCAACCTGACATAGTGTGTGCCAGTATGATACCTTGTGTGGTGAGAGGGTCACGGGAGCATGAAATTGAACAGTGTTACCCTGCACTGTACTGAGAGGGRAAAAAAGGGGGAGAGAGATGGGAGAGAGAGAGTGACGGGAGCGCGAGAGAGAGAGGTGAAAGACTGTCCCCCTGAGTTTCCTGTCACTTCCATGCAGTCGCGCTGCCAGGATTATTCTAGATCCAGTGGTGTGCGTGCGCGTGTCTACACGTCAACTGCTGAGACACTGATACTTTGACCTCCGCTGAGAGACCTCCGTTGAGAGACCTCCGTTGAGAGCACAGCATACATTCCAACACCGACAAAGCGGCTGAGTTCTCACTTTAAAAAAAAATGTATACGGTCTGCAACCTCCAAAGTCCAACAGAGAGAACTGTCTGTACACCACCATCAAGAAACTTTAGCCGCTTTTTCTGCACTTCCCCTGCACTTAAAGTGCAGTCAGCCACAGTCTTTTCTCACCTTTGCCACGCACTTCCAAACACTGGATCACCCATAAAGATGAATATACTACACATAGCAACAGTAACCAAGGTATAACCTACATCACATATTTGACACACAGGAAGTTGGTGGCACTGTAATTGGGGAGAACGGGCTCGTGACTGGAACGGAGTTAGTGGAATGGTATCAAATACATCAAACACATGGTTTCCAGGTGTTTGATGCCATTCCATTTGCTCTGTTCTCTCCTCCGCAGCCTCCTGTGATTTGACAGTCTATACAATCCATAGCTAGAAGGTGAAAACATATATTTGTCTATGGCTGACTTAAACTACATAATAAACTCAAATCAAATCAAATTTTATTAGTCACATGTGCCAAATACAACAGGTGTAGACCATACAGTGAAATGCTTACTTACGAGCCCCTAACCGACAGTGCAGTTTGAAAAAATATGGAAAGGAATAAGAGATAAAAGTTAAGTAATTAAAGAGCAGCAGTAAAAAATAGCAATATATACAGGGGGGTCCCGGTACAGAGTCAATGTGCGGGGGCACTGGTTAGTTGAGGTAGTATGTACATGTAGGTAGAGTTAATTCAAGTGATGACAAGAGAGTGGCAGTGATGCGGAGAGCGGAGGGGGGCAATGCGAGTAGTCCGGGTAGCCATTTGACTAGATGTTCAGGAGTCTAATGGCTTTGGGGTAGAAGCTGTTTAGAAGCCTCTTGGACCTAGACTTGGCCCTCCGGTACCGCTTGCCGTGCGGTAGCAGAGAGAACAGTCTATGAATAGGCTGGCTGGAGTCTTTGACAATTTTTAAGGCCTTCCTCTGACACCGCCTGGTATAGAGGTCCTGGATGGCAGGAAGCTTGATGATGTACTGGGCCGTTCGCACTACCCTCTGTRGTGACTTGCGGTCGGACGCCGAGCAGTTGCCATACTAGGCAGTGATGCAACCAGTCAGGATGCCCTCGATGGTGCAGCTGTAGAACCTTTTGAGGATCTCAGAACCCATGCCAAATATTTTCAGTCTCCTGAGGGGGAATAGGTTTTGTTGTGCCCACTTCACGACTGTCATGGTGTGCTTGGACCATGTTAGTTTGTTGGTGATGTGGACACCAAGGAACTTGAAGCTCTCAACCTGCTCCACTGCAGCCCCATTGATGAGAATGGGGGCGTGCTCGGTCTTCTTTTTCCTGTAGACCACAATCATCTCCTTTGTCTTGATCACGTTGAGGTAGAGGTTGTTGTCCTGGCACCACACGGCCAGGTCTCTGACGTCCTCCCTATAGGCTGTCTCGTTGTTGTCGGTGATCAGACCTACCACTGTTGTGTCATCGACAAATGTAATGATTGTGTTGGAGTTGTGCCTGGCYGTGCAGTCATGAGTGAACAGGGAGTACAGGAGGGGGCTGAGCACACACCCCTGAGGGGCCCCTGTGTTGAGGATCAGCGTGGCAGATGTGTTGTTGCCTACCCTTACCACCTGAGGGCGGCCCGTCAGGAAGACCAGGATCCAGTTGCAGAGGAAGGTGTTTAGTCCCCGGGTCCTTAGCATATTGATGAGCTTTGAGGGCACTATGGTATTGAACGCTGAGCTGTAGAAACTCCAACTTAGATAAACAGTTCATAATGTAGTCCAGCATACTGTAGTAAAGCCACAACATTTTGTAAGAGGTATTAAAAAACTGTGTTGCTCTGTGAAGTGCAAAATGGTGGAGGTTTCTGGAGTGCACAAAGGAAGAGGGGAGAGAGGAGCAGAGAGGAGTGTGGGTCACTGATGTAATTTAGTTCTGATGGTGAAGCGCTATCGCAAAAAAAGCCAAGGGGGAAGAGGGGGCCAATGCATCACACCGAGTCGTTGTCCGGAGTTGGCTCTTATGATTGATCACCTCACACGTTGCTTTAATTTAAAGTCAATGGCATCTATAGATACCTGTCAGACTGGAGCGTCCCCTAATGCCTTCCCTACTGCAGAACAACCCTCGCTACCTCAGTTCCTCTCTTTAGAAACCAACCCCAATGCCAAACGGAGATTTAGCAGGGGCCAGGTCAGTAGAGGAACAAATGAAGGAGAAAAGAGGGAATCGTTGTAATCTGTCATCTGAGCTGTTTCTTTTTGACAGGTATGACAGAAAGCGTGAGGTGTCCGGAGGTGATTTGTTTCAGAGATGGATTTGGAACAGGCAACACACGGCTTATGCTGAGTGGCGGGGAGAGCTCTAGAGGAACAGAGTACAATTCCACGGAAAGAAAAGGGGATTTCTCTCTTAGGATCCATCATTTTTCACAAATAACTATTCTGGCATTAAATTTTTCCATAATAATGTTCTGTACCATCCATAACTGCAGTGACCTTCCCAGGAGGTTCATACCTTTTCAGGTAATAGCTGAAAGGTGTTAGACTGGCAGACTCATATATTGGTGTCAGACTCAAGTAGCTATATTGGTGTCAGAAATGGGATGGCGCTGCTGTAAATACTCGAGTATCAATCAGTATCAGTATCTTCCAAATTACAATGCCCTTTCTATACTTGAACATACACATCTATTTTACAGAAACTTTAATATTGGGAGCAGTAACATTTTGTGATATTGAGACATACAAGTCGAGAAATGACTCAGTGGTCCTAAAACATGTCTTAGATTAAAAGTCCTACACCTTTTCTGTTATACTTTAGGTATTAGAGCTGGCAGCTGCACTCCCAGATAAACGCTTGGGAGACCACACCCTTGAAATGATTCTTATCTCTTGGCAATTACAATTTGCTTTGGTGATGAACACACGGGATCATCCAAATCATCTAAAACAGGACTGAAGGCGTCACAGAATTAATTGGGGACCTTCATCTTTCATTTGCGATAATAAAACTGAACGTGCCATTTTCAACCGTTATTATTTTATTGTGTCATTGGGGGAAAATCTGGTGTTTTATTCACGTTCATTCCAAAGGAATGAGAGCTCTTTAAAGATAATGACCGTTGTATAAAACGTGCCGCACCCAAAAAAAAGCATGATCCCCTCAAATAAAGAATTGGATGAATATTTGACCTCAAATAAGATGCAATCATATCACAAAATATTTCAGTTAAATTAACAATTAATTTGAAATGATATACAAATATCCGTTCAARCTGTTATATAGGGTTGTGTTAAGTAGGCATGAAATGGGAGAAAACGTTTTGAAAAGCAGAATGTAGGCTACTACCTACCTAACTTRTCCAATAAGAATGTTTTRCATTTCGTGCCTACTGATCACTTCCTACTGTCCCAGATCCACCTTATAGGCTCAGTTACGAAAAAGTTTAGAAAAGTTTAGAAAATGAAACCGACTAATTKGCTGCCGCAACTACCCCTAAGACCCCCCCTCAACCTCCCTGAAGTCTTTGTAAGTTTTGTAGAAGTTCATTACAGTTCCCAGCAGGGGAGGGTGTCACCTGTAGCAAACGCTGTGCCAAGCCCCTAGCAGGCAGCCCACACACACACACACCTCACCCCTCTCTTCTTCTCATTAGATCTCGAAGCGCAAAGGCGGTCATTTTGACTGCATAATGAATTTAAAATTGAAATACACTATATGACCAAAGGTATGTGGACACCTGCTCATCGAGCATCTCATTCCAAAATCATGGGCATTAATATGGAGTTGGTCCCCCCTTTGCTGCTATAACAGCCCCCACATTTGGAAGCATAGATTAGTCTAGAATGTCATTCTATGCTGTAGCGTTAAGATGTTCCTTCTCTGGAACTAAGGGGCCTAGCCTGAACCATGAAAAACAGCCCCAGACCATTATTCCTCCTCACACCAACTTTACAGAAGGCACTATGCATTGGGGCAGGTAGCGTTCTCCTGGCATCCGCCAAACCCAGATTCATCCATCGGACTGCCAGATGGTGAAGCGTGATTCATCCCTCCAGAGAACGCATTTCCAATGCTCAAAAGTCCAATGGCGGCAAGTTTTATTCCACTTCAGTAGACGCTTGACTGGAGTAGTGATCTTATGCTTGTGTGCGGCTGCTTGGCCATGTAAAACCCAYTTCATTACGCTCCTGACGATCACTTATTGTGCTGACATGGTTTCCAGAGGCAGTTTGGAACTCTGTGGGGAATGTTACAACCGAGGACAGACAATTTTTACACGCTACGTGCTTCAGCACTCGGCGGTCCCGTTCTGTGGGCTTGTGTGGCCTACCATTTTGTGGCTGAGCCGTTGTTGCTCCTAGATGTTTACACTTCACAATAACGGCACTTACAGTTGACCGGGGCAGCTCTAGCAGGGCAGAAGTTTGACGAGTTTGGCATCCTATGAAAGTCACTGAGCTCTTCAGTAAGGCCATTCTACTGCCAATCTTTGTCTTTGGAGATTGCAAGGCTGTATGCTTGATTTTATACACCTGTCAGCAACAAGTGTGGCTGAAATAGCCGAATCCACATACTTTTGTATATATGTCTGCAATTTTTTAAGTCATGCACCCACCTTCCTTGACTTTTCTAAAGAAGTCTCTTTAAACACTTATGTTATTAGAAAAATTGTGTTATAAGAGAAATAATGTTAGMAGCAGTTTTAGTTTTCTGAAAACTATGCTGGTCAAGCTAGGTCCATCACCGACAACAAAGTTTACATTTCTCTACAATCATTATAGGTAAACAACTTACAATTTCCTGAATAGCCAATTGTGTTGTATGTAGGCAGATGTAACCTATCAGTATTTCTCAACCCTAGGTGTGTCTACATGTGGATAAGCGAGAGAGGGACAGCACACAGAGAGCTACCACAGCAGAGATCAGGCAGTATACTCCGCGGGGCACAGGGCAGGCCACTGAGGAGCTCTGTGTTTGCAGACACACTCAGTCAGCCCCGTGGTCTGATTATCAATGAGCCTCTGTAACCGGAGATAGGCCAGTCACACTGCTACTCTGGAGGACTGTGGTGTCTGTGTGCATTGGCTTTTGATCCAGCCCAACACTGTTTATTGATTTATACAGGTAATATCCCATTGATATATAAAAAAAAAAACTTGGTCACACTTTATTTGGAGAATCTGGATAGTTCGTCTGTAGATGCTCTACRGATGRTCATATTATCAACAAACTATATGTTGATAAGCAGCTGCTTGCTAAGGTTAAGGTTAAGTTTAGGTTTAGAATAAGGGTTAGGGTAAGGGTTAAGGTTAATGTTAGGGTTAGGATAAGGGTTAAMGTTTGGGTTAGGGTTAATAGACAGTTAGTTGAAATGTTACTGATAGTCTGTAGAGCATCTACAGATGGACTATCCAAATGACAGAGATATGTTCTGAGAGGGGTCAATCATTGACCCTACATGGGTAGAAATCTCCCTTTCCCCTCCATAAATTGTTAAGTCCAGCCATGACCCATCACTTACAAGGCAATAAACTGGTGACACTTAGACTAATGGACAATAAGACAATACACCTAGAGGAAATTGGAGGAGGAACATGCCTCCATTTTGTCCATTCCACACACAGTAAACTGTGTGTGATTGCAAGCGTGAACATGCATTTGTTCATGTGTAAGTAAGTATGTGCGAGTTCATACAGTACTTCAATACGTGCATGAGTGTTTAATGTGTGTGTGTGTGTGTGATTGTGTGTATGATTGTGTGTGTGTGTGTGTGTGTGTGTGCGCGTAATCTTCAGAGCCACCCAGAGTATTGTGTTTGAACAAAGTCCATTTCCCCCAGTAAGTGAGATACACTTCTGGCGCCGACAGAGATGGCCGCCTCGCTTCACGTTCTACAAGCATTTCGCTACACTCACATTAACATCTGCTAACCATGTGTATGTGACCAATAAAATTTGATTTGATAAGTGATCATGCCCTGGCCAGCCAACCATACTGCACCATAACCATAGCGCTCAGAGGGACTAGATCACTGTCCAATCAGAAGAAGAAAAAACTCAAAAAGGTCATTACAACCCAGAGAAGTCAAAGGGGAATCTGAATGGTACCATACATTGGTTGAGTTAAATTCCCATAAACTGATATTCCAACTCCAATGTTGGTCATTTAGTTATGATAAATTGACATTGAAATGTACGTTTATATACTGAATTGAAATGACATTGAACCTCATCATACACCATTTTAATCTAAAGAACAGTATACTTTATGAATGGGACTTATTGTCATTCACTTGCAGTGGAATTAGCAACAAGATCGGCTGGCGACAAGCAAAACAGARCAGTGAAGTGTTCACAGACTGTCATTCATTCAGCCTAGGTGTCTCCATAGGTGTCTCCAACAWTGACGTGATGTCAACACTGTTTTCAGTGTTGGCTGCTCAAGTGGAAACATACTGTGACATACAAAKAAGTGCAGAGCTACCATGGCAACACCTCTCAACTGGCTAAAATGGCCTAATAAGCACGTGGCGTAGAAAACTCTGATGAAAGCTTGAACACCACAGCGGAAATGTGAATTGCGTCAGCAAACAACCTTGAGCAACCTTTACTTTCCTTGGGGGGAAAAAAGAAAAAGTCAAATGAGGTGACGAGACATTTTAACATAGTGTGTAGTATTTCTTAATCTGTTTTGAGATCATGCGAAGTTTACTACCGTTGTGTACTAGCATGTACAGTTTATTGTCAATATACATGCTGTGCTTGAGATCCGCACCATAATCCTCCCCTACTCTAGATTTACCACCATGCCATCCCATCCCACACACACACTGGGATCCGCCTCAACTGCGCCATGGACAATAGGCCGCTTCCTAATGATGCTTACACAGAGCAAAAGCGTCATCCCTGAAATACAAAAATGTGAAGATCAGTCATGGATGACGGCTCATGTAGATGATTTATCAGGGGGATGATGGAGGGATGAGGAGGATGGGAGAAGAGGAGCGGGGGGACGAAATGTCAATTACCCAGTCGTTCAGCATTTCCTGCGTGGATAATGTTGTTTCACCTCTAGATCTCCAGCCAGTTGACTCCTCTTCATAGGTTTTAATGAGCATATGCATCTGCTTCTTTCACTGTAGTGTCCTGGTTAATCACAGCGATGTCCATACAGTGGAAAGGATCTTTCAGTGCTACTGTAATACACTGTGAGTGTATCTATCTTTCAGTAACACTAAACCCTGTGAGTATAGCTCTCAGTACTCTGTTTGTGTATCTCGATTCTCAACTCTTAGTACTAGCTACTACACTCTGAGAGGAACTCTCTCTCAGTACTACAACACACTGGCTGTGGCCCGATTCGCTCCCCTTCTTCCCTTGGATCAAATTGTATTGGTTGATGCACTTGATTGAGCTTGCYTGGCTCAATGGAACCAATGGACTAGTCCCAAAAGTGCAAACCCCACCGATCTGGCATTTCAGAGCAAAAGATTAATCTTGTTTCAAGAGCCATAAGGTGCCATACATGACAAAATCCACAACAATGATGTCCAGTACAGAGCACAGGAACAGAAAAACGTATAACGTGCTTCACTTTTCAAATGATACTGAACCAATTTGATTCTTCTAAGAGGAACTGCACTGTAGAAACAGATCGCCAACACTCGAGGTAAACCGGTTGGCTAGTAGCAGATCTAATGGAATGATTTGTGTTGTGAAATTGTAATTGTAAAAAGTAGTTGTGAAAAAGCTGTCGTGTTATGTCATGATTATGACAGTTTTATTCAGTCCTTGTAACCGACGCCAGTTCAAGGTAAAGCTATGCCAACAGATCCTTTAATAATTATACGGCCCAAATGGCACTCTATTCCCTATTTAGTGCATTACTTTTGAGAAGGCTCCATCATATTTCCTTAACATGACACACTTATCATACCTATTCCCAGGCYGTCCAGACAAACCAGACAATTTGTCCACTGGCCTTCTTGTCACCTATAAACAGAGCACAGCCAACAACTGCTCAAAACTAATATACACTGAACTAAAATATAAAAGCAACATGTAAAGTGTTGGTCCCATGTTCCATGAGCTGAAATAAAAGATCCCAGACATTTTCCATACGCACAAAATGCTTATTTATCAGCATTTCTCCTTTGCAAAGATAATCCATCCACCTGACAGGTGTGGCATATCAAGAAGCTGATTAAACAGAATGGTCATTACACAGGTGCACCTTGTGCTGGGGACAATAAAAGGTCAATCTAAAATGTGCAATTTTGTCATGCAACATAATGCCACAGATGTCTCAAGTTGTGGCATGCTGACTGCAGGAATGTCCAAAAGAGCTATTGCCCGATAATTGTATGTTAATTTCTCTATCATAAGCCACTTCCAAYGTTGTTTTAGAGAATTTGGCAGTACGTCCAATAGGCCTCACAACCGCAGTATGGCGGTTTGCTGATGTCAATGTTGAGAACATAGTGCCCTGCCCCATGGTGGCGGTGGGGTTATTGTATAGGCAGGCATAAGCTACGGACAACGAACACAATTGCATTTTATCGATGGCAATTTGAATGCACAGAGATACCGTGATGAGATCCTGAGGTCCATTGGCGTGCCATTCATCGCCACCATCATGTTTCAGCATGGTAATGCACACCGCCATGTCACAAGGAACTGTACACAATTCCTGGAAGTTGAACAATTCCTAGTTTTACATGGCCTGCATACTCACCAGACATGTCACCCATTGAGCATGTTTGGGATGCTCTGGATCGACGTGTACGACAGCGTGTTCCAGTTCCTACCAATATCCAGCAACTTCGCACAGCCATTGAAGAGGAGTGGGACAGAATTCCACAGGCCACAATCAACAGCCTGATCAACTCTATGTGAAGGAGATGTGTCAAATGGATGAGGCAAATGGAGGTCATACCACATACTGACTGGCTTTCTGATCCATGCCCTAACTTATTTTTTTAAGGTATCTGTGACCAACAGATGCATATCTGTATTCCCAGTCATGTGAAATCCATGTTAGAGCCTAATGAATGTATTTCAATTGACTGATTTCCTTATACGAGCTGTAGGCAGCAGGTAGCCTAGTGGTCAGAGTGTTGGACTAGCAACCGAATGGTTGCAAGATCAAATCCCCGAGCTATCAAGGTTCAAATCTGTAGTTCCACCCTTGAACAATGCAGTTAACCCACTGTTCCTAGGCTGTCATTGAAAATAAGAATTTGTTCTTAAC
Organism: Salvelinus sp. IW2-2015; assembly: GCF_002910315.2. Classification (NCBI taxonomy): domain Eukaryota; kingdom Metazoa; phylum Chordata; class Actinopteri; order Salmoniformes; family Salmonidae; genus Salvelinus; species Salvelinus sp. IW2-2015. The sequence goes on along the minus strand of NC_036868.1, from coordinate 25,413,713 downwards.
TGACTTGCGTAGTTAAATAAAATAAAAATTCAGTTGTGTTTTTGTTAAGTATACTTTTGTCTGGGCAGTCTAATAAAAACACTAAGGTAGTTCTTTCACCCCACCCTTCGATCTCTCTCTGTCTTTCTCCTTCTATATCTCTCTCTCTCTCTCTCTCTATCTTTCTCCTTCTATATATCTCTCTCTCTCTGTCTTTCTCCTTCTATCTCTCTCTCTGTCTTTCTCCTTCTATATCTCTCTCTCTCTCTGTCTTTCTCCTTCTATATATCTCTTTCTCCCTCTATTCGGAGCGACAATGATGATTTACAACGGATCTGTGGTAGCTGTAGCGACTCTCAGTATGCTATGAGTGAAAGGCACCTTGGCCAATTTTATGATCCTTGACATACCGTCCAGGATCATTTCATTATGCCAGTGTCACTGCATATTAATAATGGTCTCCCTCTCATCTGATGCAGACGCCGCCATCGCTACCAACGCCGCAGCCACCTGAYGCACCTTCAAAGGAGATCATTTAATCTTCTCCCTACTGGTCCCCAGGCGCCGATGGCGTGGACATCGATTAAGGCCGTCACCCGCACCTCTCTGATTTAGAGGGTTTTGGTTAAATGCGAGACACACATTTCGGTTGAATGCATTCAGTTGTGCAACTGACTAGGACAAAATTCCACAGGTCACAATCAACAGCCTGATCAACTCTATGCGAAGGAGATGTGTCGCGCTGCATRAGGAAAATGGTGGTCACGATATACTGACTGGTTTTCTGATCCATGCCCAAACTTCTTTTTTTATGTATCTGTGACCAACAAATGCATATCTGTATTCCCAGTCATGTGAAATCCATAGATTAGGGCCTATTTCAATTGACTGATTTCCTTGCATGAACTGTAACTCAGTGAAATCTTTGAAATTGTTGCATGTTGAGTTTATACATTTCTGTTTAGTACGATACATTTTTAATAAAGAACTGTTCAAATGATACATTTGTGACATCAATATTTTGTATTTATTTGTATTTTTTTWATAATTCAATACAGTAATATGAGATCTGTATGTAAAACATTGACATTTCACATTTAAGTCACTTAGTAGATGCTCTTATCCAGGGGGACTTACAGTAATTGCATTCATCTTAAAAAGTAACCAATTGTCATACTTGAGTAAAGGTAAAGATACCTTGATAGAAAATGACTGAAGTCAAATTGAAAGTCATCCAGTAAAATAMTGCTTGTGTAAAAGTAAAAATATTTGGTACTGTAGTCAAAGTACTTAAGTATCAAAAGTAAACGCGATTGCTAAAATATATTTAAGTATCAAAAGTTAAAGTATAAATAATTTGAAGAGTTCTTATACGTATTAAGACAGTTTTAGTGTTTTGAGAACCTACAGTATCTCCTGTCATATCCCTACAATGTTCCCACAATCTAAATAAAATGTTTTAGGGGAAAAAGTGTTCTGGGAACGTTCTTGTAACATCTGGTGAATGTTTTTTTGCACCCTAAAAGAAACATTGCAGAATCTCCTGCACAACTGGACAGTTGTTCTGTTTTGGGAACATATATTTTGTGATGTTCCCACAAAGTTCCCACCAGGCTGTTCCCACAACTTAAATCAAACATTCTGGGAACCTTTAAAAGAACAGACAAAACGTGTTCTGGAAACGTTCTTGTAACCTCAGGCAAAYGTTTTATACAAACATTGTATAATCATGAGCATGACTGGACAGTTTTTGTGATAKGAGAACATTTGCCACAACCTAACGAATGTTCTGGGAACCAATTCACTGAACCAATTTTGGTTTGCTGGGAAAACATTACTGGTACATTGTATTATTACATTACCTGGACAACGTTTGGGGAATGTTCTGTGGAGGTTGTTACAGATGTTATTTTTAGTGAATGTTAGGAGAACATCCCAAGTATATTTCATTTAAAACAAAAACAAAACATATTTTTGTTTTCAAAAACATTGTGTGAATGTTTTGGGGATGTTATCATGCTAATGTTAGATAAAACCCTATCTAGAACTTAATGGGAAACTTAGCTAATGTTCTGGGAATGTTCCCGGTTTGTTGGGTATAGCGTTTTGGAAATAAACTTTTAATTTGTCTTCTTTGTCCTCCTCTGTCCTTTTGTACAGCGTCATCTAGGTTCACTCATGTACAGCGTCATCTAGGTTCACTCATGTACAGCTTACTGTATTAGTTCGTTTTCTGAAAGCAGTGGATATTCTTTTTTATATGATTAACGATCCAAAGTATAATACCCTTTATGATTTTTTTTTTATTTTGGTTGTGAAGGGATGAGCCCCTACCTACAGATAAAGCACTCCGCAAAATGAGAGAAACAGAAAGAGTAATCTTTCAGGAATAAAGTATAAGGAAAATATCCCCGTTGTATTCTAGACAATTTGGATTAAGCACACAGTTTATCTAAAAAGATGTACAAATATCCCACGAAGAGGTTTACTGTATACTGTAGTTTACAGACTATTTATTCGCCAGGCTTCTACCTTTATTCCATCCTGTATGTACRGTAATCTATATCCAATGAGACCTGAGTAAAATGACCAATCTGGCTCACATCGGCTTAATCTGCACCTCTACTGTGTAATAGGAAATTGACTAATGGGMTGTGACCTAGAGACATCCTCCCGTGCCTTCCTGCCTGCCAGCTACTGCTATCTACACTAACTGTACAGCACAGCACTGGCAAGGCAAGATCAGGCTACATTGAGCTTGCATTGAGCTACACTGTGCAGGCTACACAAGCTACTGTTTAGTTACTGTCGTCCACAGCACTGGCAGTGAAGGACCAGGCTGCACAGTCAACTGTTGTATTGATGTGTAGAGGCCGTGGTCAAACCATGTTGGAACAAGGTCTATCCCAAATACAGACAGGGCCAGCACAGCACGGGGTACACAAAATAAACTGACACAGAGGAGGACCAGGGTACTCAGGACATGGTCGGCACTTCAGAGGCAAGCGTGGGTACACAGGCTATCCTATCTCTGCCTTGCTCTCTGATGGATCTTGTTTGCTAAGCCACCTGGTTATATCATGACCAACTGCATTCCATCAKGACCAACTACTGTATTCCTGTCCAACAGAGTTCTCTCAGCCTCAGACAGACTGTACAACTACAAAAAAGCCTGACCTTTGAACTCCGTAGCTCTCCTGGACCAGGGTTGAATAACACTACTGTGCACTGATGTATGGAGGGAGGATGTGTAGTACTACTCACCAATTCTGGTCCTAAAGAGYTACATCAACCAACGTTGTGCACATTCACGGCAGTCAAATCCATTGCATTTACAAACGTCTGAATTTTGGGTATCCATGCCAACAGTGAGCTGCGTCCCCAAGAAGCTCCTCTCTCTTGGAGTGGGCGGCAGTTTAATGACCTCATCAACATGGTCGTCTCCCATTCGCTCAGTGTGAAATGGCCCTATAACATGTACAGCAAGCCTGTTAATGGGAAAACAAATGGAGCAAGAGCATGTTCACTTTTCTCACATCCTCTGTGGGGGGGGGGGCTGTGTATCTGTGTGTGTATCTGTGTGTGTGGGTGTGTGTGTGGTGGTATGTTTGCATTTTTGACTGAATGTAATAAGTATACAGTTTGAATGCAATAGTAGTAAAGTGCTCTACAGTATTCACCCCTAACCCTCTTTTTTACAGTAGAAAGTGTCCATTTTTCACCGGTCGGTGACCTAATCCTTGCTGTCTGTCTGTAGGGTTTCTCCTTCTCACCATCCTCTGTCACTTCCTGCCATGCATATCGGTGTGTGTGTTTTTTTGTGTGTTTGCTGTGTGTGTTTCTGTCTGTCGGTGTGTGTATGTGTGTGCGTAATGTGTGTGTAGGAGGTGAGAGGGAGAAAGCCAAAGCTGTCAACACAGGTTACCTCAACTCTATGCCTCCTCCTCCTCCACCCCTGCCTGGCTAGAGATCCCGCCTTACCCAGAAACCCTAGCTGAGTCTTTTGCAACCTCCCCCACAAAACCAGGTCACGGTTGATCCKGTGAGAAATAAAGGAGTGTAGAGAAGGGGGAAGAACGACAGATCTTTCCTCCCCCTCCCTCCTTGCTCTCCTCAGGAGTGTGTGAGTCAGCAGGAGGTCGGTCCATCGGGCTGAGGGGCGCCTGCAGCACACACACACACACGCATTACTGATGTTCATGAGGTGACGTAGGTTCCCCATAGGCCTCGACAGCAGGAAGAGACTGTCTCGCTCCCAAGAGGCGGATCCCAGTGTGTGTGTGCACAGCGTGCATGTGCATCCTTGCTGCTCCACTGGAGCATGGMTGCACTAGCAGTGAACGGTAAACACACTCTGATCAAACTCCTCAAATGAGGCGTCCTCATCCTCAGTATAAAGGAACCTCTTTGTGACCTTCTCTATGTCAGGCATTATTAATATCACTTCCTAGTTAAGGAGAGGGCCTGGTGGGGACATTAAGACACCATTGCGTATCACTGGCTAAGACATCTATACTGCAGAGAGGGGTCCGTTCACGTGTGACATGCAGCCAGACAGCCAGTCTAAGTGATCACGATGAAGTCCGAAGGTTTGTGTCCCAAATGGCACCATATTCCTTATATAGTGCACTACTTTCAATGGGTTCCGGTCAAAAGTAGTGCACTACGTAGTGAATAGGGTGCAATTTGGGCTATAGCCCTAAACTACAGAGGGGACCCATTTAGATGTGTGGCAGGCAGGCAGGCATGCAGGCTGTCTAGGTCAGGGCTTCCCAAACTTGCACCTGGGGGCCCCCCTGGGTGAGCGTTTTGGTTTTTGCCCTAGCACTACACAGCTGATTCAAATAACCAACTCATCATCAAGCGTTGATTATTTGAATCAGATGTGTAATGCTAGGGCAAAAACCAAGGACCGAGTTTGGGAAACCTTGGTCTAAGTGAACCTGGGATTTTTTGCTCTGCGTTCTCAGGTTTGAATGACAGTTAAGTTTTCCTCCATATCCCTACTGCTTCTATACTGGACTGATTCAGTGAGCTCGACAAGTGCAGGTGGGCGAGATGTGAGGAGAGGGGATCAAATATACAACATACCTTGCTTCATACATATATATGAGTACATACCGTATATACATACTGTACATCATGTACCATATATATTCTCTACCATTCAAAAGTTTGGGGTTACTTAGAAATGTCCTTGTCATTTTTTGTCCATTAAAATATCAAAGTTGATCAGAAATACAGTGTAGACATTGTTAATGTTGTAAATGACTATTGTAGCTGGAAACGACGTAGGATCATTATCAGCAACCATCACTCCTGTGTTCCAATGGCACGTTGTGTTAACTAATCCAAGTTTATCATTTTAAAAGGCTAATTGATCATTAGAAAACCCTTTTGCAATTATGTTAGCACAGCTGAAAACTGTTGTTCTGATTAAAGAAGCGATAAAACTGGCCTTCTTTAGACTAGTTGATTATCTGGAGCTGGAGTTTGAGAAGCAGACGCCTCACAAGTCCTCAACTGGCAGCTTCATTAAATAGTACCCGCAAAACACCAGTCTCAATGTCAACAGCAGTGAAGAGCCGATTGCCTCCGGGATGCTGGCTTCTAGGCAGAGTTGCAGGAACAAAGCCATATCTCAGACTGGCCAATAAAATTTAAATATTAAGATGGGCAAAAAAACAGACACTGGACAAAGGAACTAGATGGCCAGCAATCCCAGAGTCGCTCTTTCCTGTTTGACCGTTGAGACTGTTTTGCGGGTACTATTTAATGAAGCTGCCAGTTTGAGGACTTTGTGAGGCGTCTGTTTCTCAACTAGACACTCTAATGTACTTGTCCTCTTGCTCAGTTTGTGCACGCGGGGCCCCCTCTCTCCTCTTTCTATTCTGGTTAGAGACAGTTTGAACTGTTCAGTGAAGGGAGTAGTACACAGTGTTGTACGAGAATCTTCAACTTCTGCCAATTTCTCACATGGAGTAGTTTCATTTCTCAAAACAAGAATAGTCTGACGAGTTTTTAGACGAAAGGGGTACGTGTATTACTATTATACATTCCAATCTGCATGTCTTACATAACGACCACGTCTCTCTCCGTCTGTGTCCAAAATGCTATCCTAATTCCC
>NC_036868.1:25404019-25406944 GCF_002910315.2 Salvelinus sp. IW2-2015 | reverse complement strand
AACTGCGGAAGAGATTTTCTGGTATTTATCTAATTATCACAGACTCTTCATTACCTAAAACGTACAAGTCGATGATGGGAAGGTCGCTAGCACCATTACTGCAACACGAATAATACACAGTCACATTGGCACTGAAGGAAAGGAGCTACACATTGGTTGWGGAAGGAGTGACTTACCATATAATACAGTCATAAACCATTTATACGACTTGCATTGTTACTGTACAATAAAAAGGTAGCTAATAAAGCTGCACRTACACTGGACATTTACAGCACAACCCAACAGCACCAACTACAACCAGTAAACCTAAGCTCAATGGTAGCTACTTCACTTCCAGATATAAAACCTTTCCAACTGTTTTGGACAGAGGATAGGTAATTGGTGAAACAAAGCCAAAACCAGCCAATCTGGACCAGCCTCCTAAAGCCAAGCATCCCTTGGATTTAGGAGTGGGGGCTACAGGCTAGCTTTCCAAAAGGAGGCCAGTGCCATTCACTGAGGCTCCAGTACTGGGCCCCTGAGGCCTCAGCTTTGAACATGGCACACACGCTGCCAGTTACATACTCCAGACACTCCAGGAGGAGACAGATTGAGGGAGATGGAGAGGGAGACGGAGGAAAGAGAGGAAGATTAGGGAGAGGGAGAGAGACTGAGATAGAGGAAGAGATGGAGAGGAAGAGTGAGGAGAGAGGAGATAGAGGGGGAGAGCGAGAAAGAGAGTCAGACCTTCCTGTGAAAAGACAAGGGTGACATTGACAATGACTGTCACTCCCTGCTGCTATTGCTGTGTGTGTGTGTGTGTATGTATGTGTGTGTACTAAAGTGAGGTTTGCTGTGGGCAGCTGTCATAGACACTAAGATGTTGCTGTTGACAGGTCTCTACTCCTCTCTAGTCCAGTCATTGAAAACACTCAGTTTCGGAGGTTCTCTTTTTTTGTCTCTCATTCCCTCTCTTTCCAACTCTCCCACTGTCGATCAACCTTGTATAAATGTAACTCTTCTATCTCTCTCTTCCACTCAGTCTCTTTCTCTATTGTCACTTCCATGACATAATTGCTGTTTTGTATCATTCTCCCAAACTCTCATTCTTGTTTTGAGTCTCTCTCTCTCTCTCAATTSAATTTCAATTCAATTGAAGAGCTTCATTGGCTTGGGAAACATATTTTTACATTGCCAAAGTAAGTGAAATAGATAATAAACAAAAGTGAAATAAACAATTAAAGAAATTAACAGTAAACATTACACTCTCTTCCCAGTCCTTCTGACGTACAGGTTTATGACCCAGTGTATCTGTGCTCTCTCACTGTGCATAGTGACTCACAACACAGCCTGGTGAATATGCTAATAGCCGTGATGACACAGCAGCTAGACACAAAGYAGTTAACACCAACACGACAGAGAGAGCAGTGGCTAGAACACTTAGAGTGRGTCCCAAATGGCACCCTATAACCTATATAGTCCACAACTTTGAACTGGTTAAAAGTAGCACACTCTGTAGGGAATAGTGTGCCATTTGGACATATTTATTTTACTAGGCAAGCCAGTTAAGAMCAAATTCTTATTTACAATGATGGCCTAGGAACAGTGGGTTAACTGCCTTGTTCAGGAGCAGAACGGCAGAATTKTACCTTGTCAGCTCAGGTACTCGATCCACCAACCTTTCGGTTACGAGTCCAACGCGCTAACCACTAGGCTACCTGCCACCCCAATGTAACATTACACTTAAATTAATTTACTTTTCTTACAATATTACAATACACAAGGTCTAACCTAGTCCCGGGGTAATTGGTAGATCCGTCTGGTAGACGAGTCTAAACAAGGTCCAACAGTATATTGTGGTTTAATTCTCCACTAAYTGAATGTAATTCTAAAGACAAGTGTAGCAATACAGAAGAGTATGGGCATAATACAATACTGAAGCATGGTTACCTACCAAAATAACATTATTTCCTGCTCTCTCTCTCCAGAACATGTTGTCTGTCTACTAGTGTTAAGCGATTAACCAAAATGTCTGTTTTTTTCCCCTTTATTTTTTAAACAACTAATTGACCGATGACAGTTCAATTATTAGAATTCCATTTAGTTCAGKTTTTTTTCTGTGAGCTCAATGCACACGTTGTACAGTTTCTGTAGAGATAAATCAGATCAAGACAAACTGTGTGATGTAGTAGGGAGTTGTAGTTTCCAACAAGTCTACATAGTTTAGAGCAGACAACATGGTAATTAACTACAACAACCATAATCCATTGTGCACCTACTTGTCCAGTCTGTGTGTTGCTTTTACGGCTGCTATGTTAGGTTAGTGTGGCCCAGACACTGTGAGAAGAGACAGAATGCACGATCGAGGGATAGAGAGCAGTTGCTTCACGAGGTATTTCTACCTGAAAATACACGATCTAAGTGATTGATAGTTGGGACTCAGCAGTCATAAAAGTAGGCCTTATTTATTGAAGAACTACTAAAAYAGGGATTTTGTCAGACAACATAGGCAACAATTATAGAGATGAGATGATGACTTGGAATTAAATCATAAAGTCATCAAATAAMATAAATGTAATATACACAACAAAAATATTTTATTAAAGTAAAGTAATGTGAATAAATTACGGTTAATAAGTGATAAGCAGTAATGGGCATTCAATACCATCATGGGACTTTTATTAAATGTTTTATTCTGTGTTGTTCCAGAATTCAATCCACATACTGCTTTACTGCATTTAATGTTGAAAAAAAATGATTGAAAGCAAAATCGGAAACCCGTGATCATTTAAAAAAATAATAGAACTGAAACCGAGCTAACCTCAAAAAGCACTACTGACTACCCCTCGTCACCCTATTTCTCCCTGTTATTCACACATTGGCATTCAAATATCAGCAGCCATTCATTACTGCTGACTGCCTACGACCAGCCTTGAAACCATGGTC
>NC_036868.1:25391528-25402229 GCF_002910315.2 Salvelinus sp. IW2-2015 | reverse complement strand
CAGAGAATCACCAGCAGCAAGAGCGACATCATTGATGTATACAGAGAAGAGAGTCGGTCCAAGAATTGAACCCTGTGGCACCCCCATGGAGACTGCCAGAGGCCCGGACAACAGACCCTCCGATTTGACACACTGAACTCGATCAGAGAAGTAGTTGGTGAACCAGGCGAGGCAATCATTAGAGAAACCAAGGCTGTCGAGTCTGCCGATGAGGATGTGGTGATTGACAGAGTCAAAAGCCTTGGCCAGGTCAATGAATACGGCTGCACAGTATTGTTTCCTATCGATGGCGGTTAAGATATCGGTAAATAAAGATAAATAAAATAGAGATAATGACCCAAGGAATAAATACACAGTTTTAACGAATAGCAATAACAAATACAAATAACATGGCTATATACAGGGAGTACCAATACATAGTCGATGTCCCGGGGTATGAGGTAATTGAGGTAGCTGTATACATATAGGTACGGGTAAAGTGACTAGGCAATAGGATAGCAATTTTTCTCCTGTTATGTCAATCACTGATAGTCATTCAATTAGCCATGTCAGCTAACCATTTTTAGATTGGTAAATTAGTCTAGCCAGCTATCTAAACTTGTAGTAATCATGGACGAATACCTACCGGTCATGCAGGATATTTGCCCCGGGGCCCTGACATCCAGGGGCCCCCATTGATTTTGTTAGTCACGCTCACTCAGATATAATTAACATGGCATAAGTCATAGCAACATTTTTTGAATTGCAGGAAATTTGCTAAAAATCTGTCTGAGAGCCCCCAAAAGCTAGAGATGGCCCTGGAGTCAGTGCAAGAGAGTTAGTTCAAAAAAGGTCAATGTAGGTAGCCATTTGATTATCTACTGTATTTAGCAGCCTTTTGTTTATCMGTCTTATGGCTTGGGGGTAGAATGTGTTCAGGGTCCTGTTGGTTCCAGACATTGTGCACTGGTATTGCTTGCCATGCAGAAGCAGAGGGGACAGTCTATGGCTTGGGTGGCTGGAGTCTTTGCCCATTTTTTGGGCYTTCCTCTGACATATATTCCTCTGGTATAGAGGTCCTGGATGGCAGTCAGCTCGGGGATATTATACATTTATGAATTTCTCTACAGAGACATCAAARCCTCTGGTAAGGATTTTGTATTGGAACAATAAAACACTTATATTGGAAGGTTTCTTAAACTGTGTATAAGCGTCATGACACCGTACGAATGTTAACCATTTAGGTCCTCCGAATATTTTACGGACTTCAATAGATATATGATGATACAATTAATAAAACTGTTTTTAATTTTTTTGTAAATAGACCTTTGTCAGCCCTTGACAATATAAGAATAGTACATCCATTCAAGAATTGCTCCTTCTCTAGAGCTTGTGAATTGTCAATGAAGTAAGTGTGTCACGTGAGACTAAACTTCCCTTGCTTCCCTGCAGGATTCCATTCACCTAATTGGTTGGCGAGGACATCCCCAAGAGAGCAATGCCTTCTGTGAAACAAAAAAGAAGATAAGCCATTTTAAATAATACAAGTACTGCAGTAAGCCTATATATGGCAGTGGTGGCAGTTAAACACAGTATCAAACAACGGTATCAAATAACCATTTTAGAGTGTGTAAGATAGTAGACCTCCATTTCCGAAGGTGCAGTATCAAATAGTGATCGCAATTGCGACATACATTTTTGGACTTATACATTAACCCATTGATTCTTGAAGGATATAACTTATATGAGCTTAGTTCAACTGTTGTAACCCATCAGAGCCCGGAATATATGCTTTTTTTACTCCAATGTTTGTGAAAAATGTAAATGTAAACAAACACTACATAGCCTCAAAACATGGTTAAAGCTAAAATGTTGACACAGTATCATTGATGGTCAGTCAGTCCTTTCATCCATTTGCCTGGCTACCCATCCACATCCCTTCGGCTAAACGGCACGCTCACAATGAGTCTGGATTTGATCTCCCCGATAACATTTCAAATGCGAACACATTCAAACCGTTCTGATTGATCCCAGAAGAGGCAGTGGCTCGGGTGGTTGTTGTCCTTGATGATATTTTTGGCCTTCCTGTGACATTGGCTGCTGTAGGTCTCTTGGAGGGCAGGTAGTTTGACACCGGTGATGTGTTGGGCACACCGCACCACCCTCTGGAGAGCCCTGCGGTTGCGGGCAGTACAGTTGCCGTACCAGGCGGTGATAGAGCCCGACAGGATGCTCTCAATTGTGCATCTATAAAAGGGTTTGTTAGTGTTTTATGTGCCAATACAAATTTCTTCAGCCTCCTGAGTTTGAAGAGGCCCTGTTGCGCCTTCTTCACCACACTGTCTATATGGGTGGACCATTTCAGATCATCAGTGATGTGTATGCCGAGGAACTTGAAGCTTTCCAGGGGCTTACTCCCTCTGCTGTTTCCTGAAGAACATGATCAGCTCCATTGTTTTTTCGACATTGAGTGAGAGGTTATTTTCCTGGCACCACACTCCCAGGACCCTCACCTCCTCTCTGTAGGCTGTCTCGTCATTGTTGGTAATCAGACCTACTACTGTTGTGTGATCTGCAAACTTCATGATTTAGTTGGAAGCGTGCATGGCCACACAGTCAAGGGTGAACAGGGAGTACAGGAAAGGGCTGAGCACGCACCCTTGTGGGGCCCCTGTGTTGAGGATCAGCGAAGTGGAGGTGTTGTTTCCTATCTTCACTAATGAACAGCATTCTTACAGGTATTCCTCTTGTCCAGATGGAATAGGGCAGTGTGTAATGCGATGGCGATTGCATCGTCTGTGGATCTATTGGAGCGGAAAGCAAATTGAAGTGGGTCTAGGGCGTCAGGTAAGGTAGAGGTGATATGATCCTAAACTAGCCTCTCAAACCACTTCATGATAACATAAGTGAGTGCTACGGATCGATAGTCATTTAGATCAGGTACCTTTGCTTTCCTGGGTACAGGACCAATGGTGGACATATTGAAGCAAGTGGGGACAGCAGACTGGGATAGGGAGAGATTGAATATGTCCGTAAACACTCCAGCCAGCTAGTCTGTGCATGCTCTGAGGACGCGGCTAGGGATGCCGTCTTGGCCGGCAGCCTTGCGAGAGTTAACACACTTAAATGTCTTACTCACGTCGGCCACAGAGAAGGAGAACCCACAGTCTTGGTAGCGGGCAGCGTCAGTGACACTGTGTTATCCTCAAAGTGGGCGAAGAAGATGTTTAGCTTGTCTGGAAGSATGACGTCGGTTTCCCGAGACGTGGCTGGTTTTCCCTTTGTAGTCCGTGCTTGTCTGTAGACCCTGCCACATGTGTCTCGTGTCTGAGCCGTTGAATTGTGAATCCACTTTGTCTCTATTCTGACATTTTGCCTGTTTGATTGCCTTACGGAGGGAATAACTACACTGTTTGTATTATGCCATATTCCCAGTCACCTTGCCATGCRGTGGTTCACACTTTCAGTTTTGTCCAAATGCTGCCATCTATCCACGGTTTCTGGTTAGGGTAGGTTTTAATAGTCACAGTGGGTACAACATCTCCTATACACTCCTGATAAACTCCGTCACCATATCCGTGTATTCGTCAATGTTTTTCTCAGAGGCTACATGTGCGTGATCAAAACAATCTTGAAGTGTTGATTCCGATTGGTCAGACCAGCGTTGAAGAGTCCTTAGCATGGGTACTTCCTATTTGAGTTTCTGCCTAAAGGAAGGAGCAAAATGCAAAATGTGTTGATAGAACTTCGGTAACATTTTCCTCAAATGTGCTTAGTTAAAATTCCCAGCTACAATATATATGGCCTCAGGAATTGTGGATTCAATATTGCATAAAGTCCACCGAAGTTCTTTGAGGGCCGTTGTGGTGTCGGCTTGAGGGGGAATATACATGGCTGAGACAACAACCGAAGAGAATTGTCTTGGGAGGTAATACAGTCGGCATTTGATTTTGAGGTATTCTCGGTGAACAAAAGGACTTGTACCTTATCACAATCACACCATGAGTGGTTAATCATCTTGGTGAGTTCTTTATTTCTGTCTGCGCGATATACTGAGAACCCAGCTGGCTGTATGGACAAAGAGAGTATATCCTGAGAGAGCAATGAAACAGAGTATGTTACAATGTCTCTCTGAAGGAGATTCTCGCTCTGAGCTCGTCTACTTTATTATCCAGAGACTGAAGATTAGTGAGTAATAYATTCGGAAGAGGTGGAAGGTGTGCGCGCCTCCTGAGTCGGACTAGAAGTCCACTCCAAATACTTCTTCTCAGCCGGCTGTGTTTTGGATCAGGCACTGGAATCAGTTCAATTGCCCTGGCTGGTACGAACAAAGGATCCAATTTCGGAGAGAGTCATATTCCCGGTCGTAATGATGGTGAGTTACCGCTGCTCTGATATCTAAAAGTTATTTATGGCTGTATGAAATAACACAAAAATGTCCTGGGCTAATAATGTAAGAAATAACACATAAAAACACAAAATACTGCAAAGTTGTTTAAGAGCTAGAAGCAGAGCTTCCCAATCTGTCGGCGCCATCTTGCTACAAAATTATAATCTTTGAGTWAAAGTAAAGATACCTTAAAATAAAACGATTCAAGTTAAAGTCTAAAAGTATTTGGTTTTAAATAAACTTAAGTATCAAAAGTAAATATAATTGCTAAAATATACTTAAGTATTTAAAGTAAAAGTATAAATCATTTCAAATTCCTTATATTAAGCAAACCAGACCATTTATTCTATTATTTATGGATAGCCAGGGGCACACTTCAATGCTCAGACATAGTTTACAAATGAAGCATTTGTGTTTAGTGAGTCTGCCAGATCAGAGGCAATAGGGATGACAAGGGATGCTATCTTGATAAGTACATGCATTTGATCCTTTTCATGTCCTGCTAGACATTCCAAATTTAACAAGTACTTTTGGGTGTCAGGGAAAATGTATGGAGTAGAAAGTACATTATTTCCTTTAGGAACGTAGTAAAGTAAAAGTATAAGCTGTCAGAAATGTAAATATTAAAGTACAGATACCCCAAAAAACTACTTAAGTAGTACTTTACACCACTGAAAATGAATTCTACAAATACAAAGCTATATTGCATGCTATATTTTTTTATTTACATTATTTTATACTCTTTAGAGAAGGAGATTTTGCTTAATAAGTAATACATTTTTTAAATTATTATTGGCACYTCTGTTTTCAATATTCCAGCACCCTCTACTTGCAAGGATAACGAAACTGAGCAGTCAAGTTTCAGCCTCCTGGCATAGGAAACCAGGTTTTTGGCAAAAATGTCCTGGTACTTGATGTTCATGATGCCATTGACCTTAACAAGAGCAGTGGATGCAAAATAGCCCCATAACATCAAAGATCCACCACCATATTTTATGAGGTACTTTTCTACATGTGCTTCTGTTTATAAAAKAATATAATTTTCCAAATGTATAGAGCAATCAATACAGCTCATTATTTGTATTAATTATTTTTATASAGTCTATTGCTCATCTTTATCAATCATTTTGGACCAGACACACATGAGAGGAGCTGGGAGCCTGTGACGAATCCTGAATCCTGCTTCCTGTCTCTGAGTGACTGTTGRATGTGTGGAGGAACCAACAAAACGAATGAACGCTGTGATAAATCACACAACGAACACTCCATGAATATTTCTGTCTCTCTGTCTACATCACAAAGCGGTGCCCTACATAAACGATATACACAGATACCACACTGTGAGCTGTGTTAGCAAATCTGCCACAGTGCAGGGAGAGAGCAAGTGAGAGAGAGGGAGAAACCGAAAGAAAGAATAGAAGAGAGAGAAACAGAGAGAGAGAGAGGGATGTGGTTGCAGTGTGCAGCCTCCCTGCCGTCTGAGCTCTTTATCATTGGGGTTTGAAACAAGCAGACTACTGAAGGCGTCAACACGTTTACCTCACCCCTGTTCCTGCTTGTCAGAGCTACTTAAACATTACTCGCTACAGAGATAAGTAGCCYTCTTCCTCGTCCTCCAGTTGCCTCCCTAAGGATGACACGCAGGTGATTTCTGAAGACTCTCTCCCTCTGCCGCTCACTCTCTTCTTTTCTTGTCCCGCTGTCTTTTGCTCTCTCTTCCTCCATCTCTCTCTCGCTTTCTCAAAATCTGTCTTTCTGTCCTCTCCCTCTGTTCCTTTTCCTCTCATTCTCTATGTCTCTCTATTTTACTCCAGCTCCCTCGCTCTCTCAAAATCAATTTCTCTCTTATCTCTTTCTCTGTTCTTCTCTTTCCCGGCACTCTCTTGTGCTCATACACACGTGTGAGGCTGCTGCGAGGACCTTTCAGGCTGCAATCACTTCACATTTGTTTCAGCTATTAATTCTCTGGCATGCAACAGCGAGAGAGAGCAACGGAGAGAGACAGAAAGAAAGAGGCTGAGAGAGAAAGTAACTGTGAGAGAGAGAGAGAGAGAGGGGGGAGAGGGAGGCAACGAAGGGAAGTCAGGGGACGGGAAAACAGGAATGTGGCGCCTCGCATAGCGTTGCCATGACAACAGACATCACTTCACAGAAGCAGCACTCCGAATGTCTGTGTGGGCCGGGATAGTTACACAGTCAGTCAAAGGCTATGTGCGCCGCGTCAGCCAACCTATCCGATCACTGCGTTTCTCCAGCGTCACTAAAGGGGTGCCGTGTGTTCCTGCTACATTAGCTTAGCTAACTCTAGAGATCAAATTTCTTTCGATGTGTACGTGTACTTATTTGAATGCAGTCTCTGCCAGTTCAGATTAACACACAGAAATACTGTAGCTACATTAAAGGGGGCATAAGAGTGATTTCAATATGAAACAAGCTACTGTCATCATGTTCATAGTTAATGACATGCCTACGTAAACAAGCCTGCATTTACAATTCTTTGTGGTCTGCACTTTTCATCAAGATGTACAGTGCATTCAGAAAGTATTCAGGCCCCTTGACTTTTTCCACATTTTGTTTCGTTACAGCCACAAACTGAAATGTATTAAATTGTTTTTTTCTCTCAACAATCTACACACAATACCCCATGAAGCAAAAACAGGTTTTTTGAATTTTTGCAAATGTATTAAAAATAAAGAACTGAATTATCACATTTACATACAGTACCGTTCAAAAGTTTGGGGTCACTTAGAAATGTCCTAGAAAGAAAAGCAGATTTTTTGTCCATTAAAATAACATCAAATTGATCAGAAATAAAGTGTAGACATTGCTAATGTTGTAAATGACTATTGTAGCTGGAAATTGAAGATTTTTTATGGAATATCTACATAGGCGTACAGAGGCCCATTATCAGCAACCATCACTCCTGTGTTCCAATGGCACGTTCTGTTAGCTATTCCAAGTTTATCATTTTAAAAGGCTAATTGATCATTAGAAAACCCTTTTGCAATTATGTTAGCACAGCTGAAAACTGTTGTTCTGATTAACTTCTCTAGGGTAGGGGGCAGCATTCGGAATTTTGGATGAAAAGCATGCCCAAATTAAACTGCCTGCTTCTCGGGCCCAGAAGATATGTGTAACGGTCGTTTTCCTCCTCGTCTGAGGATGAGCATGGATCGGACCAAAACGCAGAGTGGGTTGAATACATATTTGTTTATTTAAGAAAGAAGAAGACGGAAAAACTCTTAAAAAAACTACAAAACAATAAACGACGTGAACAGACCTGTACATGAGAACATAAAACAAGAACGCACGAACAGGAAAGAACACACGAACGAACGAACGAACGAAAACAGTCCCTTGTGGCACAAACACTGACACAGGAACAATCACCCACAAACAAACAGTGTGAACAGCCTACCTAAATATGGTTCTCAATCAGAGGAAACGTAAAACACCTGCCCCTGATTGAGAACCATATCAGGCTAATTGAACATGAACCCAACATAGAAACACATAACATAGAATGCCCACCCAGCTCACGTCCTGACCAACTAAACAAAGACAAAACAAAGGAAATAAGGTCAGGARCGTGACAATATGATATGCATATAACTCGAAGATCTGGATAGAAAACACTCTAAAGTTTACAAAACTGTTAAAATAGTGTCTGTGAGTATAACATAACTGATTTGGCAGGTGAAAATCTGAGAAAAATCCATTCGGGAAGAAGTTTTTGTTTTGTAGTTTTCTATTCAATGCCATTACAGTATCCATTGACTTAGGACTCAAATTGCAGTTCCTATGCCTTCCACTAGATGTCAACAGTCTTAAGAAATTGTTTCAGGCTTGTATTCTGAAAAATKAGGTAGTAAGAGCAGTCTTGATGAGTGGACCCTAAAGTGTCACAGAGCTTTTTCATGYGCGAGACCGAGAGAGTGCCTTTCTTGTTTACATTTTATATTGACGACGTTATTGTCCGGTTGAAATATTATCGATTATTGAGGCTAAAAACAACCTGAGGATTGAATATAAACATCGTTTGACATGTTTCTATGAACTTTACGGATACAATTTATCGAACAAAAGGAACATTTATTGAGTAAATGAATGTCTGCTGAGTGCAACCATATGAAGATCATCAAAGGTAAGGGATTAATTTTATCTCTATTTCTGACTTGTGTACCTCTTCTACTTGGCTGGTTACTGTTTGTAATGATTTGTATGCTGGGCTATGTTCTCAAATAATCGTAAGGTAGTTTCGCCGTAAAGCATTTTTWAAATCTGACACCGTGGTTGGATTCACAAGAAGTTCATCTTTAAACCTATGTAAAATATGTTTTGTTTTCTGAATTTTTATAATGAGTATTTCTGTATTTGAATTTGGCGCCCAGCAGTTTCACTGGCTGTTGAAGAGGTGGGACRCTAACGTCTCACGTACCCAGGAGAGGTTAAAGAAGCAATAAAACTGGCCTTCTTTAGACTAGTTGAGTATCTGGAGCATCAGCATTTGTGGGTTCGATTACAGGCTCAAAATGGCCAGAAACAAAGACCTTTCTTCTGAAACTCATCAGTCTATTCTTGTTCTGAGAAATGAAGGCTATTCCATGCGAGAAATTGCCAAGAAACTGAAGATCTCGTACAACGCTGTGTACTACTCCCTTCACAGAACAACTACCTAGGATTGTGGGGTCTCCTTCACTGTGGCCGACGTGAGTAAGACATTTAAGCATGTTAACCCTCACAAGGCTGCCGGCCAAGACGGCATCCCTAGCTGCATCCTCAGAGCTTGCGCAGACCAGCTGGCTGGAGTGTTTACAGACATATTCAATCTCTCCCTATCCCGTCTTGGCCGGCAGCGTTGTGAGGGTTAACATGCTTAAATGTCTTACTCACTTGCTTCAAGATGTCCACCATTGTTCCTGTACCCAAGAAAGCAAAGGTATCTGAACTAAATGACTATCGCCCCGTAGCACTCACTTCTGTCATCATGAAGTGCTTTGAGAGGCTAGTTAAGGATCATATCACCTCTACCTTACCTGACACCCTAGACCCACTTCAATTTGCTTAGATCTACTGATGATGCAATCGCCATCGCACTGCACACTGCCCTATCTCATCTGGACAAGAGGAATACCTATGTAAGAATGCTGTTCATTGACTACAGCTCAGCATTCAACATCATAGTACCCTTCAAGCTCATCAATAAGCTTGGGGCCATGGGTCCGACTTCCTGACGGGCCGCCCCCAGTTGGTGAAGGTAAGAAACAACACCTCCATTTCACTGATCCTCAAGACCCACTATTACAGACGGTGCTCTGTTTGGTTGTAGATCAGACAGCAGACAACCTAGCCCTCTGTCCTGCCTGGCTAGTGTAATTATTCAGACCTTTACTCAGTACTTTGTTGAAGCACCTTTGGCAGCGATTACAGCCCGAGTTCTGGGTAAGACGCTACAAGCTTGGTACACCTGTATTTGGGAGTTTCTCCCATCCTTTGAAAATTCTCTCAAGCTCAGTTGGATGGGGAGTGTCGCTGCACAGCCAGTTCCAGTCTCTCCAGATATGATCGATTGGGTTCGTCCGAGATCTGGGTTGGCCACTCTAGGATATTCAGATCCTTGTTCCGAAGCCACTCCTGCGTTGTCTTGGCTGTGTGCTTAGAGTCGTTGTCCTGTTGGAAGGTGAACCTTCGGCCAGTCTCTGTACTTTGCTATGTTCATCTTTCCCTTGATCCTGACTAGTCTCCCCAGTCCCTGCGCTGGAAAAACATCCTGCTGCTGCCCCCACCCATGCTTCACCGTAGGATGGTGCGAGGTCCCCAGAATGGCGCTTGCATTCAGGCCAACAAAGTTCAATCTTGGTTTATCAGACAAGAGAATCTTGTTTCTCATGGTCTGAGAGTCCATTAGGTGCCCTTTGGCCAACTCCAAACAGTCTGTCCTGTGGCTTTTACTGAGTAGTGGCTCTTGTCTGGCCACTCTACCAAAAAGGCCTGATTTTGGTGGAGTGCTGCAGAGATGATTGCCCTTCTGGAGTTCTCCCATCTCCACAGAGGAACTCTGGAGCGCTGTAAGTGACCATCGGGTTCTTGGTCCGTCCCTGACCAAAGCCCTTCTCCCCGATTGCCGAGTTTGGCCAGGCGGCCAGCTCTAGGAAGAGTCTTGGTGGAGTCAAACTTCTTCCTTTTAAGAATGATGGAGGCCGCTTTGTACTTGG
Source organism: Salvelinus sp. IW2-2015 (assembly GCF_002910315.2). NCBI lineage: Eukaryota > Metazoa > Chordata > Actinopteri > Salmoniformes > Salmonidae > Salvelinus > Salvelinus sp. IW2-2015. Next base: position 25,391,645 of record NC_036868.1, on the reverse strand, counting down.
AGACCTTCAATTGTCTGACAATTTTTGGTACTCTTCGCCACAATCTGTACCTCGACACAATCCTGTCTACGGACAATTCCTCGACCTCATGGCTTTGTTTTTGCTCTGACATGCAAC
>NC_036868.1:25351643-25391503 GCF_002910315.2 Salvelinus sp. IW2-2015 | reverse complement strand
CAGACAGGGGCCCACAAGGGTGCGTGCTCAGCCCCTTCCTGTATTCCCTGTTCACCAATGACTGTGTGGCCACGCAAGCATCCAAATCAAATCATCAAGTTTGCAGACGACACTGTCAACTGTGGGACCTTATATAGACAGGCGTGGGCCTTTTCAAATCATGTTCATTCAATAGCATTTACCACAGGTGGACTCCAATCAAGTTGTAGAAACATCAAGGATGGTCAATGGAAACAGGATGCACCTGAGCTCAATATCGAGTCTCATAGCAAAGGGTCTGAATACTTACGTAAATAAGGTATTTCTGTAATATTTTTATACATTTTAAAACAATTCTAAAAACTGTTTTCGCTTTTTCATTATGGGGTATTATGTGTAGATTCATAAGGATATTTTAATATTTGATCCATTTTAGGAAAAGTCCGTAACGTAATAACATATGGAAAAGGTCAAGGGGTCTGAATACTTTCCGAATACACTAGTCGTCAGGTTATAGCTGAATTGGAAACTGTCCAGCAAAACAAGCTAGCAGTTTATGGTTATAATGGAAGTTAAACATTAGACAATGACAGCTTACTTCGAGGGTTGTCAAAGTCTTTTGGAATTTTTCAATCCATACATTTATTCTAAATTATTCACCCAAAAGTCTGTGTTTTCGCACAGACCCTTTTGAGCACAACACAAAACGCACTCGCACTGTGTAAAATGGCCTGTTTCACAGTGTGTACATATAAGTCAGAATATCTTTAACGATAAGACAGCGTCGACAATTATGGCAGCTCGGCTTCTAGCTCCTAAGAAACTTTGCAGTATTTTGTTTTTGCGTGTTTTGTTTCTTACATTACTAGCCCAGAATTTTTGGGGTGTTATTACATGCAGTCAGAAATAACTTGTGGATATCAGATCGGTGGTAATTCACCAACATTACAACCCGGAATACGATTATCCCGAGTTGGATCCTTTGTTTGTATTTCCCAGGGCAATTTAACTTATTCCAGAGGCTGCTCCAAAACACCGCCGGCGGAGAAAAGGTATTCAGAGTGGACTTCAAGTCTGATTCAGGAGGCGTGCACACCATCCACTGCTTCTGAGTATATTACTTGATAATGTTCAGTCTATGGTTAATAAAGTAGACGAGCTCAGGGCGAGGATCTACTCCCAGAGAGACATCAGGGATTGTAACATACTCTGTTTCATGGAACATGGCTCTCTCGTGATATACTGTCCCCGTCCATACAGCGAGCTGGGTTCTCAGTAAATTGCGCAGACAGGCGGGGGTGTATGTTTCATGATTCACACTCATGGTGTGATCGTGATAGCATACAGAAACCCAAGTCCCTTTGTTCACCTAACCTAGAATACCTCACAATCAAATGCCGACCGTATTACTTCCCAAGAGAATTCTCTTCGGTTATGGTTACAGCCGTGTATACTCCCCCTCAAGCTGATAACACGACGGCCCTCAAAGAAATACACTGGAAACCACATATCCTGAGGCAACATTTATTGAGCTGGGGATTTTTACAAAGTAAATCTGAGGAAAACACGCAAACGAAGTTCTACCAACACATTGACTATAGTACTCGCGCGGGGAAAACATTGGGCCACTGCTATTCAACTTTTTTAGAAATACCTACAAGGCCCTCCCTTCTGCAAATCTGATCACGACTCCATTTCGCCCCTTCCTATAGGCAGAACCTCAAACAGGAAGTACCCGTGCTAAGGTCTATTCAATGCTGGTCTGACCAATCGGAATCCGTGCTTCAAGATTGTTTTGATTACGCAGACTGGGATATGTTCCGGGTAGCATCAGAATAACATCGACGAATACACAGATATTGTGACTGAGTTCATCAGGAAGTGTATAGGAGATGTTGTACCCACTGACTATTAAAACCTACCCCAACCAGAAACCGTGGATAGATGGCAGCATTCGAGCAAACTGAAAGCGCAAACCACCGCATTTAACCATGGCAAGGTGACTGGGAATATGGCTGAATACAAACAGTGCAGTTATTCCTTCCGTAAGGTACTCAAACAGGCAAAATGTCAGTACAGATACAAAGTGGAAAAGCAATTCAACGGCTCAGACACGAGACATATTTGTCAGGGTCTACACAATAAGCTTGGGGCCATGGGTCCGACTTCCTGACGGGCCGCCCCCAGTTGGTGAAGGTAAGAAACAACACCTCCATTTCACTGATCCTCAAGACAGGGGCCCCACAAGGGTGCGTGCTCAGCCCCTTCCTGTATTCCCTGTTCACCAATGACTGTGTGGCCACGCAAGCATCCAAATCAATCATCAAGTTTGCAGACGACACAACAGTAGGCCTGATTACCAACAATTATGAGACTACAGGGAGGAGGGAGGTGAGGGCCATGGGAGTGTGGTACCAGGAAAATAACCTTTCACTCAACGTCAACAAAACAAAGGAGCTGATCTGGACTCCAGGAAACAGCAGAGGGAGCACACCCCTATCCACATTGATGGGACCGCAGTGGAGAAGATGGAAAGCTTCAAGTTCCTCATCACTGACGATCTGAAGTGGTCCACTCACCCAGGTAGTGTGGTGAAGAAGGCGTAACAGCGCCTCTTCAAACTCAGGAGGCTAAATACATTTGGYGTGTCCCCTAAAACCCACAAACTTTTACACATGCACAATTGAGAGCATCCTGTCGGGCTGTATCACCGCCTGGTACGGCAACCGCACTGCCTGGAAAYGCAGGGCTCTCCAGAGGGTGGTGTCCAACGCATCACCGGGGGAAAACTACCTGCCTTCCAGGACACTTACAGCACCCGATGTCACAGGAAGGCCAAAAAGATCATCAAGAACATCAACCACCCGATCCACGGCCTGTTCACCCCGCTATCATACAGAAGGCGAGGTCAGTAGAGGTGCATCAAAGCTGGGACCAAGAGACAGCTTGTATTTCAAGGCCATCAGACTGTTAAATAGCCATCAGTAAACRGCTTCCACCCGGTTATATAACCCTGCACCTCAGAGGCTGCTGCCCTATATAAAAACTCAGCAAAAAAAGAAACGTCCCTTTTTCAGAACCCTGTCTTTCAAAGATAATTTGTAAAAATCCAAATAACTTCACAGATCTTGATTGTAAAGGGTTTAAACACCGTTTCCCATGCTTGTTCAATTAACCATTAACAATTAATGAACATGCACCTAACAGCTTACAGATGGTAGGCAATTAAGGTCACAGTTATGAAAACTTAGGACACCAAAGAGGCCTTTCTATTAACTCTGAAAAACACCAAAAGAAAGATGCCCAGGGTCCCTGCTCATCTGCATGAATGTGCCTTAGGCATGCTGCAAGGAGGCATGAGGACTGCAGATGTGGCCAGGGCAATAAATTGCAATGTCCGTACAGCTGATCATCCTCGCAGTGGCAGACCACCTGTAACAACACCTGCACAGGATCGGTACATCCGAACATGAACCCGCGGGACAGGTACAGGATGGCAACAACAACTGCCCGAGTTAGAGGAAGGCCACAATGCAAGAGAAAGGCCACAATGTATTATTCCAATGTAGGCGCAATTTAGTGTATGGGCAAAGTTAGTGTATGGGCAAAGTTTTAGACTGATCCAATGAACCACTGCATTACTGTTCAAAATGTTGTATCAAGTCTGTCCAAATGTGCCAAATTGGTACATAACGGTGCACTCTCCTCAAACAATAGCATGGTATTTTTTCACTGTAATAGCTACTGTAAATTGGTCAGTGCAGTTAGAGAAACAATAATTTAAGCTTTCTGCCCATATCAGAAATGTCTATGTCCTGGGAAATGTTCTTGTTACTTACAACGCCATGCTAATCACATTAGCGCACGTTAGCTMAACTCTACCACGTGGGGGACACTGATCCCGTAGAGGATTAATAGGTCCAAGCCAAAAAGGCTGGTTGACAAATGGGATTTTAACCCCTCACACAGTTTYACAGTACAATGCAGAGTTCCATATAAAACATTTATAATAAAACATCTAAAAAGCATGACACACTTCATAAAATAAACACAAACAATGATGAAATCATCAAACGTTTATTACTGCTACAATTTAAAAAATAAACTTTGGCTTTGCTCTCAAATTCCCAATGCCAATGCTTTCACCTCCAAGTTAGCATAATGCCTAAAAAGCAGCCCTGCTTGAAGCTGGTACTACCACATTGACTGTCTCTGTAGTCTTGGCAAACTGCACTTTAAACCGACAATATGTACAGCGCTTCATAATTCTTGAACTGGAATGCACTGTGCTGCTGATTGAGAGTTCAATGCGTTGCACCAAACCTCAACAGGGGTCTTGAAATGATATTGATTTGGATGTTTCAGGAAACAATTTACACGAGCCATGGCATGAGAAATGTGTGYGTTTTCATGTGCTGGACCAACAAGCACATCAGAACAGAGAACAATTGTGTTACTATGCCTGGTGTTAGCTCTACATCTGGTTGAACGCGTGGTGTGCCCGTCTGTCTGTCAGTGGCGAGCCACTTTGCAAGTACACATGATGAGCAAAAACTTCTACCTTGATCAGTGCTCATAACCTCTCCCAGCATGTCTACCTTATCACGTTGTTATGCCAGCTGTACAATGGTGAGATCCTTGTTTGGTTACATTCATGTGAAGACTATACAGATAATTCCTATCTTCATTGCTATGACAAACATCCGGGCAGGCAAAGGGCATGCAAGTAATGGCTGAGATCACTACAAATTCAACACTGGTCAGATCTGTATTCTCCCTCTGATCAATGGCATGTAAGTACTTGGTACCATCARGACCTACATGTATGTCATCTCTCATGACCACCTGCAAACAAGTTCCTCATAGTCAGTTGGCAAGACCATGCTCATTTACTGAACTGAGATGCTGTGATTGTTGGTCTTCTGTTTGCTTATGAAACCATTTGCTCGGCTCAAATGGAAAGCACCAGAAACCATATACTGGACCAGGGTCAAAAATAATTTCATAAAGTAGCCATGGAGGTGCATATTTGGTGTGCAATACTGTTTTCCATACGACCTTCCAAAGATAACACAGAACGGTTGCATGTGGCAATGAGCCTCTCCAACTCCATTTGGACACAACTTTTACACAAGATGGTACAGACTTTGACAAAATGGGTCCAGCAATCATAATGGGCATCCTCCACAAAGCCGTTAAGAGCTAATAAGAAGTAAATGCATGTCCAATATTTCCATTATTGTGYATTGTAGGTGCTTTCAGTGCATCAATTTTAAAGCTGAATATTTCTTAGCATTCCATCATCTAGCACACCAATATTTTTCCAGACGGTGAAAACATGTTTTGTTGTCCCCAGTAAAMTATTATGCATAGGGTCAACTACAGACATGTCTACGGGCATGRAATATGGCTACTTAAATATTTCAGAGAATCTGGCCCCAGTTTGTCTCTATTGTTTTCTTCTCTGACTTGGTCTTCACCTGTGTCAACATACTCCCTTGCATTTTGTGAACTTCATTCTGACGTTGTCCATCCAGTCCATGATGGAGTAATCTGCCTTGCRCTTTGACACGATAGCAACACAGTCTATTCTTACAGCCAATCGTCAATCAATAATATGTGAGGCAGAGATATTCTATAGAATTACCAATACACACGTTGAGCCAAGTCTTGGGTATGTATCTGTGCACCTAGAGCCAAAGATGGTGGATAAATGAAGATGTTTTACTAAGGCAGTTTACCATTGAAGAAATGAACACAGTTCTGGTCTACTTAAGGGGTGGCTCTCCCATAGACACCAATGCAATAGCAGCTGCATCTGGTCTACTTGTATATGAACCAAAACATTTTTGCCAAAGAGCGACCATATATAGTCATTGGGAGCGACGCACTGATGGGACAGTAAGTGTAGTTTCATGAAACACTGGCAAAAACTGAAATACAGGGGAATAAAGGGGAGTGTGTCGTGATTTAAAGGTATATAATCCAATCAAATGAACAAAACCAAAAGTGAGGGTGTGACCGTTGAAAATTACCAATCAAATAAATGCGATTTGAAAACTCTGCAAGGCACAACAATTCATTGGGGGGGGTTTTCTACTGGAGGCTATTTAAAAAATATATATTCCTGTAGCTAACAATGTTGCACCAAGCCATGGAAATGGTTATGGATAACATTTATAACTGTACTCTTAGTCCACAATACTCTATACCCCAAGGCCATAACCTTCCAAATGCAGTCCTAATATTTGTCAACAAAGCAATCTGATAAAACAGCTAGCATAGCGCTGTAGCAGCTGTAACATTAGCAGAAGTTAAATTACTACAGCCAATATTACATTAGTCAAAAACTAACGTTACTAGCTAGCACATTTTGTAGTTAAAATGATCATGTTACATGGATTTTACTTGTAATATGATAAAACAAGCTAATTTTAACTAGCTACCAAAGCATAGTTGGCTAATGTTAGCTACCCAACATTGGTGGAAGAATGGATAGCTTGGTAATTAATTAGCTAGCTAACCAAGCCTATTAAAATACAGCAAAGGAGACAAGAGGTTATTGCCTGTTTATTTTTTAAATGTATACAATTAGTTTGTGGGACCCGCAGGCCCGCCAGGAGTCTCTTTGTGCAAGGGAACGATGCATCACCAAACCAGGGCATGGATTTCCAACAACTCATGTAAGTTCCAGGCTGAATCAGAGGCTGGACTACAACACTAGCTGATATGAACGAAAGACTGATGACACAAGTAGCTCAACTATTCCAACTATTCCAACAGCAGCAGCTATAGCAGAGCACTTATCTAGAGAATGCACCAGAAAGGGAGACAGGCGTTCGTCGAGTAAGACGGAACGAACTAACCGTAAATTCAATGTTTAACTTTTACAACTTGCACATTGGTGGTAGATAGCTAAAGAGGCTAAAGGCCATATACGTAACATGAATTAGTGGTGCGAATATCATAAATAATGAATCATGTTTTTTCTCATGTCTCAGGAAGAACAGTCCGCACAACACCCATGTACTGTCTGCTGGTTAGTCAGCTGAGATTAAGGTAGACAGATGGAAAGTGGAGCATGGCAGATTTTGAAGGTGAAGAGTCCCATACATTTTCTCAAGGATTTTGAAGCATTTAACCATTGTAATACACCACACTGACTCCTCAGMTGCAGCTGCAAATCTATATCATACTGAAAGAGAGAGACAGGCATAAGTCATCRGACACCCCAGACAGAGGGAGCAAAGGAATGGGACATACAAATGTGAAGGCGGTGGCACCAGAGGCAGTTTAGTTTACAAATGTGAACCAATCCATACATTGTAAATACCGTACAGAATTTTAAAAAGTTGAGACCTGTTCCACAGATTTGTGTGTGCTTTTTTAGCGTTGAGATTAATTGAGATTCCAGAGTTGTTTATTGGACAGAATCATTTATTGTCTCCTGTAATTTCACTGGTGATGTCTGATGTAAAGACAGACCCAGAGGACCCGGATGCATTTTTAATAACTTCTCCACCCTGGCACTTCCCCGMGTTTGAGGACCTGATTGCGTCAGCAGAACGGAAAAGAAGGGCCAGGCGTGATTACGGGGAGAAAAAGCGCCATCAGAATGAAAACCGGAGCAACTGTCCCACGTCCACCGCAGCCCTACCATCAGGAGTGAGCCCAGCCACTGCTAGCGGTCTGCACCGTTAACTCGGACGCCAGCCAGCTTCAGCTCGGTCAATACCTACCAGTCTGCACAGCACGATATCGACCCAGAGCATATCGGTCTGCTTTTTCTGTACCACATCACCGGATTCCTACCGCAAGATCTGGACCATTACACCGGATCATCGCAGCTAGCTAGCTGCAACCTGAGTGGCTACTGCTGGCTAACGCCTGCTGGCTATGCCTCTGTCCCGAAGCAAGCACCAGTTAGCTTTGAGCTAGCCTTGAGCTGGGCCCATCTCCCGGCTAGCCAAAGAGGTCTTCCAGCTAATTCTTTGGCTACAATACCTCTTTTGCAAATTGGCATGTACCCTTTATGTCCGACACGGAGCCCCCCCGGTCCATCACAACTGGTCTGCCGACCAGTCCGAGGAGGTTTCAACAGGCTTTTCCATTGCGACGTTGCCGAAGACCCATCTGCTGCTCATTGGACCCTATGATCACTCGGCTACACATGCCTCTCCCTAATGTCAATTTGCCTTGTTTACTGCTGTTTAGGTTAGTTATTATTGTTTTATTTCACTGTAGAGCCCCCAGCCCTGCCCAACATGCCTTAGAAAGCTCTTTTGTCCCATCCCCCACACATGCAGAGACCTCACCTTTTTATTTATTTATTTATTTATTTAACCTTTATTTAACCAGGTAGGCAAATTGAGAACACGTTCTCATTTACAATTGCGACCTGGCTCACCTGGTGCCTCCAGAGACGCAACCGCTCTCATCGTCACTCAATACCTAGGTTTACCTCCACTGTACTCACATCCTACCATACCCTTGTCTGTAGATTATGCTCTGAATCTATTCCACCACGCCCAGAAATCTGCTCCTTTTATTCTCAACGCACTAGACGACCATTTCTTATAGCCTTTAGCCGTACCCTTATCCTACTCCTCCTCTGTTCCTCTGGTGATGTAGAGGTGAACCCAGGCCCTGTAGCCTCCAGCACCACACCTATTCACCAGGCACACCCATTTGTTGACTTCTGTAACTGTAAAAGCCTTGGTTTCATGCATGTTAACATCAGAAGCCTCCTCCCTAAGTTTGTTTTATTCACTGCTTTAGCACACTCGCCAACTGATGTCCTAGCTGTGTCTGAATCCTGGCTTAGGAAGGMCACCAAAAATTCTGAARATTCCATCCAACTACAACATTTTCCGACAAGATAAAACTGCCAAAGGGAACTGAGTTGCAATCTACTGCAGAGATAGCCCGCAGAGTTCTGTCATACTATCCAGGTCTGTGCCCAAATAATTCAAGATTCTACTTCCAAAAATCCACCTTTCAAGAAATAAGTCKTTCACTCTTGTTATAGACCCCCCTCAGGCCCCAGCTTCGCCCTGGACACCATATGCAAATTAATTGCCCCCCATTTATCTTCAGAGTTTTTACTGTTAGGTGACCTAAACTGGGATATGCTTAACACCCCAGCCGTCCTACAATCTAAGCTAGATTCCCTCAATCTCACCCAAATTATCATGGAACCTACCAGGTACAACCCCAAATCCGTAAACTCGGGCACCCTCATAGATATCATCCTGACCAACCTGCCCTCTAAATACAACTCTGCTGTCTTCAACCAGGATCCCAGCGATCACTGCCTCATTGCCTGCATCTGCAATGGGTCCACGGTAAACAACCACCCCTCATCACAGTCAAATGCTCCCTAAAACACTTGGTGTTTATACTTGCGTACTATTGTTTGTACAGATGAACGTGGTACCTTCAGGCGTTTGGAAATTGCTCCCAAGGATGAACCAGACTTAGGGAGGTCTACAATTTTTTTTCTGAGGTCTTGGTTGTTTTCATTTGATTTTCCCATGATGTCAAGCAAAGAGGCACTGAGTTTGAAGGTAGGCCTTGAAATACATCCACAGGTACACCTCCAATTGACTCAAATTATGTCAATTAGCCTATCAGAAGCTTCTAAAGCCATGACACCATTTTCTGGAATTTTCCAAGCTGTTTAAAGGCATAGCCAACTTAGTGTATGTACATTTCTGACCCACTGGAATTGTGATACAGTGAATTATAAGTGAAATAATATGTCTGTAAACAATTGTTGGAAAAACTACTTGTGTCATGCACAAAGTAGATGTCCTAACCAACTTGCCAAAACTATAGTTTGTTAACAAGAAATTTGTGGAGTGTTTGAAAAATGAGTTTTAATGTATATATATAGTTGAAGTCAGAAGTTTTCATACACTTAGGTTGGAGTCATTAAAACTCATTTTTCAACCACTCCACAAATTGCAGTTCAAGAAAGAGTTAAAATATTTACCAAATAAACTAAAGTAAAAAATAATTTAAAGTAACACAATTAAATAACAAGGCTATATACAGGGTGTGCCGGTACCGAGTTAATGTGCAGGGGTACAGGTCAGTTGAGGTAATTTGTACATGTAGGTAGGGGTGAAGTGACTATGCATAGATAAACAGCAAGTARCATMAGCGTACAAAATAAATGGGGGGGGGGGGGTCAATGTAAATAGTCCGGTGGCCATTTGATTAATTGTTCAGTAGTCTTATGGCTTGGGGGTAGAAGCTGTTAAGGAGCCTTTTGGTCCTAGACTTGGTGCTCCGATACTGCTTGCCATGCGGTAGCAGAGAAAACAGTCTATGACTTGGGTGACTGGAGTCTCTGGCAATTTTTTGTCCTTTCCTCTGACACCGCCTATTATATAAGTACTGGATGGCAGGAAGCTTGGCCCCAGTGATGTACTGGGCCGCACGCACTACCCTCTGTAGTGCCTTATGGTCAGATGCCGAGCAGTTGCCATACCAGGCGGTGATGCAACCGGTCAGAATGCTCTCGATGGTGCAGCTGTAGAACTTTTTGAGGATCTCGGAACCCATGTCAAATCCTTTCAGTCTCCTGAGGGGGAAAAGGTGTTGTCGTGAAGACTGTCTTGTTTGTGTTTGGACCATGATAGTTTGTTGGTGATGTGGAAACCAAGGAACTTGAAAGCAGTTAGTGTAAGGGGTGGTGGGTCTGTAACAGGGGGGCAATAAAGGGTGGGGGGGCTATAACAATGGCAAGGTGTGAGTTTCAGGATAACTTAATGGCATGTCAAATTAAATCAAGCGTTATTTATACATTTCAGACATGGAATGCTTCAAATGATWWAAAAAAAACGTTAATATTTACTAAACAACAAACATAAGAGGATAAAAAACTAAAGTATAACAATAAAAACGGAATGACTAAAAAGCACCCTAAGGAAAAGCAAAGCTTAAAAGGTGTGTTTTAAGATCTCTTTTAAATATGTCCACAGTTTCTGCCCCCCTCAGGTTCTTCGTCAGGCTATTCCAAAGGCTGGGGGCATAATAACTAAAGGCTGCCTCTCCATGCCTCTTGGTCCTAGGCTTTCGGATAGTTAAAAGGCCAGTGCCAGATGGCCTGAGGGACCTACAGGGTATGTAACTTAAAAGCATGTCTGACATGTATTGGGGTGCACAATCTTGGATTGATTTAAAAACCAATAGAAGAATCATAAAATGAATCACGTGTGCTCTCCGTCTGATCTTGGTCAGTACCCGTGCTGCAGCATTCTGTATGTTTTGTACTTGACCAATGGCTTTCTTGGGTAGACCAGTCAGTAGAGAATTACAGTAGTCAAGCCTGCTTATTATAAAAGCATGGATGAGTCTCTCTGTATAAGCCTGACAGAGAAACAGCCAAACTTTGGCAATGTTCCTCAGGTGGTAAAAAAGCTATTTTGGTCACATTCCTAATGTGTGATTCGAAATTTAGTTCATCATCTAAAATAACACCTGGTGTTTTATCTTTATTGAATGTGAATTAAAATGTGCAGCCAGACTCTCTCTCTGTGCTTTGGCTCCAACAATAAGTACCTCAGTCTTGTCTTGATTTAGCTGGAGGAAGTTGTGAGCCATCCCAGTATTTAAATCACTAATACAGTCTTATAATTTATCTGTGGAGTTAAAATCCTGGTGACTAATAGAGTCTTGTAATTTATCCGTGGAGTTAAAATCCTGGTGACGCAGAAATGTAAAGTTGTGTGTCGTCTCCGTAGCAGTGAAAATCCATACTGTGCTTTCTGATAACGCTGCCAAGGGGTAACATATATAAGCGGAACAGTACCGGACCCAAAATCAAACCTTTGTGGAACGCCACATTTGTTATGTATTTTCTCTGAGTTATGTTTACCAAGGGTGACACAAAAATCTTGACCGGCTAAATAGGTCCTAAACCAATTTAGAACTGGACCGGAGAGGCCAACCCACCTCTCCAGTCTGTCCAGAAGGACATCATGGTCAACAGTGTTGACTGCAGCACTTAAATCCTAGAGTACAAGGACAGAGAGCTGTTTGGCATCTGTGGTGGCTCTAAGATCATTTACCACTTTAACTAAGGCTGTCTCTGTGCTGTGGTGGGCCCAAAAACCAAATTGGAATTTGTAAAAAATACAATTGGCACTTAAAAAAATTATTTAGCTGTTTGAAAACCAATTTCTCCAGAATTTTGATTAAGAATGGAAGGTTGGAGATTGTCTGATACAATACCGTGCGCTTCTTCAGATATGCAATTAAAAACTGTTTTGAAGAAGATGGTGGGGATAGGATCGAGAAGGCAGGTAGAAGGCTTAAGTTGTGATATCACTTTCCTGAGCATGTCTGTGTCAACCAGGGAAAATAAATCCATAGTACCTTTGCATAGTAGGCTAGGGCACATATCAAACTTCTCATCAGGTCTTGCTTCACTGATAACAAACATTAGGCTGGCTATCTTATTTTTGAAATATGCAGCAAACTCATCACATTTAGATGTGGACGACAGTCACGGGGTAGGATTTATCAGGCCATCAATGGTCGAAAAGAGCACTCAAATTATTTGGATTATTAGTGATCAAGTTAGAAAAATGAGCCCGTCTGGCATTTCTAATTGCCTTGTTATATATGCCAAGTTGCTCTCTCAGAATACCATTAAGGACATGCAGCTTTGACATTCTCCACTTCCGCTCTGCCTTTCTGCAATTTCTCAATTTCTTCTTCAGTTTCCTCACTCATTCAAGGGGTTCTCTATTTGGATGTGTCCTTTTTCAAATTTCCTGGAGCTATGGCATCAATGGTTGCCCTTAATTTGCTATTCAAGTTATCAACTAAATCATCACAAGAAGAAGACAGAATAGGTGACAGAGTATTGTTCATACACTCAATATAAGCAGCGCTACAGTCTGAAGACAGCCATGTTTCAGTGAGAAGGTCGTTAAAAATCTACGTGAGTGACGATGGTGTCAATATTGGAGTAGTTGACCAGAACCGTCGGCAGGAGAGAGTTGACGTCATGGACACCAGCTCCTGGGTGACAGTGGAGCTTGGTCGGTCCGCAGAGAGAAGACAGGCAGAAATMTCTCACCATCGAGCTGCCCACAATGATGTCTCAGGCTGGACACATTGCCAGTCAGGATTTCTAGACTCCACCGAGTGTTGTTATCCAACAGTCAGAGGAGAAACAAGCTTTTGAGTGTTCAGAGATACAGTACATGACCAGAAGTATGTGGACACCTGCTCGTCGGACATCTCATGGGCATTAATATGGAGTTGGTCCCCCCTTTGCTGCTATAACAGCCTCCACTCTTCTGAGAAGGCTTTCAACTAGATGTTCAAACATTTCTGCAGGGAATTACTTTTCAGCCACAAAAGCATTTGTGAGGTTGGGCACTGATGTTGGATGATTAGGCCTGGCTCGTAGTCGCCGTTCCAATTMATCCAAAAGCTGTTCGATGGAGTTGAGGTCAGGGCTCTGTGCAGGCCAGTCAAGTTCTTCCACACCGATCTCGTCAAAACATTTCGGYATGGACCTAACATTTTGTGCACGGGGGCATTGTCATGCTGAAACAAGAAACTGTTGCCACAAAGTTGGAAGCATGGAATCGTCTATAATGTCATTCTATGCTGTAGCGTTAMGTTTTCCCTTCACTGGAATTCAGGGGCACAGTATGAACCATGAAAAACAGCCCAGACCATTATTCCTCTTCCACCAAACTTTACAGTTGGCACTATGTATTGGGGCAGGTAGAGTTCTCCTGGCATTCACCAAACCCATATTCTTCCGTCGGACTGCCAGATGGTGAAGTGTGATTCATCCCTCTAGAGAACACGTTTTCACTGCTCCAGAGTCCAATGGCGGCAAGCTTTACACCACTCCAGCTCGGCCATGGAAACCCATTTCATGGACCTCCCGACGAACAGTTCTTGTGCTGACGTTGCTTCCAGAGGCAATTTGGAACTCGGTAGAGAATGTTGCAACCGAGGACAGTTCTCTCAGCTTGTGTGGCCTACCACTTTGCAGCTGAGCTGTTGTTGCTCCAAGACATTTCCACTTCACAATAACAGCACTTACATTTGACCGGGGCAGCTCTAGCAGGGCAGAAATTTGATGAACTGACTTGTTGGAAAGGTGGCATCCTATAACGGTGCCACGTTGAAAGTCACTGAGCTTTTCACTAAGGCCACTCTACTGCCAATGTTTGTCTATGGAGATTGCATGGCTGTGTGTTCGTTTTATACACCTGTCAGCAACAGGTGTGGTTGAAATAGCCGAATCAACTAATTTGAGGGGGTCCACATACTTTTGTATATATAGTGTAAAACATCTAAGTTCTTACGACTGGCATGGAACTGACTAGAGTCTTCAAAGGTGTAAGGATAAGTAGGAGTCTGAAACTAGGGTATTGGGTCCAGTGTCTGTTTGMGGTGTTGCCAATTTAGTGACTTTGTCACTATATTTATCTAATTTTCAGACCACTCCAGAGACTTTTATTAGTAAAAGAGTTGAGCAACAAATGCTAYTACTTTTCAGACTGCCTTTGCGGAGTTTTGACATCAAGGGTTTCTATGGTTTTGATAGCATTTAGTGACTTTTCCCACAAAATTCTGCAGCAAAAGAGAGTGCGAGAAGTCTGCAACAGAAYTCACARCAACRGCACACACACAGGCAGAGAAGCACACAAGGAGAGGGTGCATAAGTTGAGAATTTTGATAACTAAAATACTTTTAATTGTCTTCTCTTTACAACAATAACCATTTGCTTAAAACTATGTTTTCCTGCGTTTGTATTTTGAAATATTGAGATGTACCTGGCTGGGCCTCTCTACTACTCAACAATCATGTATTTAGTATTTCCCGTGCGTATTTGTCGCGCGTGCTGTCTTTCCTTCCGACTGTAGGCAATGCGATTTAAAACAAATCACAACTTATTTTTTTGAAAGAAGCTAATTATCCTCTGTGGCCAAATCATGCTTTAGTAGCCAACTTTAAATAATGTAATGTATTTGTGTAGACAGGAGTAGGCTAATTAGGCTATATACTGTAGATTGGCTGCTACCTAGCTCCTGTTTTTCCAAAATTAAACAGAGGGAACTCTCCAAAGACTGGGTCTTGTGAGAGCTGGCTTTCTATATGAGTAACTTTCACATCAGATGAGGAACTAGCAGCAATCACATGTGTACTGGTTCCAATCTCAGGTATGAACTGGTGCCTGCTTTCCAAGCACTGCAGAGCACAGTAGTCTCCTAAGCCTGGGTCCTATGAGAGCTGACATTCTGTGTGAGTAAGTTCGTCAGTACGAGAGAGAGTACTAGCAATCTGAGGGCCCACCCAGGGGTACAGACCAGTCCCTTATATGCCCACCACTCCACTGCTCCAAAGTGTCTCTGCTGTTCAGAACGCCACCCCCCCCCCCACCCCCCCCCCCCCCCTCTCAGGCTCATCCCTTCCCCATTCTCCCCTGGTGGGTTGTGTGCTAGCAGAGTGTGCAGAGAAAGAAGGGAGCAAGATAACGACAAATAGAAAGGGAGAGATAGAGAAAGAGAGGGATAACGACAGAGAGATAGATTGAGAGAGGGAGGGAGAGTTCTCTGGTGTCTCATTATGGTGGGAAATGTGAGGGTCCAGATCCAAGAGCATTGATGAAGGACTTTGTGGAGGAGGCTTCTGAGAACCAACAAAGACGGCTTTAGTTTCACTGGCGGAAAGCATTTGCATAGCTTAGAAGCCAAAGCGTCTGAACCAAKCCCCATGAAAAGAAACCCCAGGAATCACAGGGACTTCAATGGCAACGCAAGAGAGGGAAAGAAGAGGTGGGGACTTTGCTTCTATTGCCTCTGTGGAGCAATGGAGAGACATGATCAGGAGCATCTCAGAGCTCCCAATGCAGTTGTCTGTCAGAGACTGTGATGCAAACTAAAGGTGTTGTCTCCAGATGAAGATACTACTTTCACTTTAACTCACAGCTACAGTTTCATCATATCATACGGAGACATGGTCCTCAAAACATGAAGAAAACAAGACTTGTTCCTCTCCCTTATTTCATGTTATCATCTAGACAAGTGGTCACCAACCAGTCGATCTCGCCAGACATTCCTAGTCGATCACCAAACATTTMTGTAGAAAAGCCAACGTCTTGTGCTGTTGGCAGTAGGTGCACTTGATTCAGAAGCCCTCACACCGGGTAGGCAAAGTGTTCCCATTTTGAACCATTTMATTTGTCTGAAGGGACAAACTCCGCCTACCCGGTGGACCAGGAGAGGTGTGGCTAAATCAATTACGCTTACTGTGCTGGCCAATCAGCTCAAATCACTGTTCCTACAGCTTYCACGACGGAAACACCGTACACCTGGCGACAGTGTCAGCGTGCACTGCGCCCGACCCGCCACAGGAGTCACTAGAGAGAGATGGGACATGGACATCCCTGCCGGGCCAAACCCTCCCCTAACCCGGACGACGCTGGGCCAATTGTGCGCCGCCCTCATGGGTCTCCCAGTTGCGGCTGGATGCAACACCGCCCGGGATCAAACCCGGGTCTGTAGTGATGCCTCAAACACTACAACGTAGTTCCTTAAACCGCTGCGCCACTCGGGAGGCTATTCAACACTTTTACAAATCATAAAACGTGCTTCTCCCTACTTTCACTCGAGTTGCAGCTGCAATGAATGAGTAGCCAAGTGTATCGATAGGCCTGCATTTTTATTATTAGCAGCATCGTATTTTAATATCGAGGAATATTTAACTTTCTCTGGTCATAACAACACTAATTTGTGCATGAGGCGGAAATAATGCGACGCAACTCGCGTTTCACCATTAGGTGGAAGATAGTGTCCCCTCTCTCTGGTCAGTCTCACTGGAGGAAAGGAGCTGGGCGGCTAAAAGGTGGACCCTCTGCTAATCTCTCCCTCCCTCCACTCAGACTGACCATCAGTCCAGTAAAATAAAAAAGCCAATTATTAGCAAATTATTTCAATTTATGCTCAGCTGTGCCTTGCACATGATACAACTGGCTGTCAGCCAGCCAACATTATAAACTGGGTGGTTTGAGCCCTGCAAACCGTAGTTTATCAGCACCATTTCATTTTCAACATTATCAAATCACCTATGATTAGTCTAATACAGTGACAACGAAAAGTTTTGTCCAATGTAAGCTCTTTGTCATGTTTCTGTCCATGGCACTGATTTCTGTGTGCGTGTGTGTGTGTGTAAGTAGAGAAAAAAAATGCTGACTCAACCTACTTGTAGAGAAACGCCAATGCCATCCTCCTCTCTTTCATGTTGCCGAAACAATCTATGACTGTGTCATACAGAACACACTTTTAGTTTATGTTGTCCTAGGCTACCTGGCTAAATTGCTTGCTTGATAGCCTAAGTTCCTTTTATGGGCAACGATTTGCCAGCTAGTTAAAATTGACCTAGCTACATATTGAACTTCCATCCTCTCAGACCATTGACACAATGTAAGAATTTATGGTTTGATCAGAAGTGCCGTTATAATCATTGGCCAGTACGGAAAATTAAGTAAAACCACAAGTCCAAATCCCTATCTCCACCCATGGCTAATATAGGAAAAGGCTAGCTAGTGTTGTGTCTTTGGCTATGCCAGATTAAGTGATATGACATRCTATTCTATAAAATAATGTCTCTGTAATTAATATTACCTGATTAAGCTAATCAGGTAGATAATTAACTAGAAAGTCGGGGCACCACGAAAGAATGTTTATAGAGCTGTTATCTTCTGAATAAGCTCTTAAAGACCTGGTAATCTTTCACATCAATAGCAGTCAATATTTAATCGTCACCTTGTGAACTCTTATTCACTCCAGAAGTGATACCTCCTAGCCGTCACCTTCTCATCTGAAAGTTGTAAATTCTTGGTTTTCTTCACGAACTCTGGCTAACAAGTTGAATCAGCAATACAAAATTTGGTTTAATTATTTATTTACTAAATACCTTAATAAAACACACAGAATGGATCATACATTGATTACAAATTATGTCATAAAGAAAACGTCCCTGGTGGACGGAACAGATACGACGGCTGGGTACACAAAGAGAGGGGGTTGGGTTTGAGTGAAAGAGCGGGAAGACTGAGTAACAAAGGGAGAAGCTATGCTATCGTAAATACAGCATCTTATGCATTCTAAATAACCGCCCATTTGAAAAAGGAGAATGCAATAAATATTTACTCTGAGCTGCGCTTCGGTAGATGGAAGGCCGGTTTGTCCTTTATGGATCTCTGGTCCTCTGAATAATGTCTAGTGGTGAACTGGAACGTGGTAGAATGGATACTCTGTCCGTCCTSTCCTAGCCCACGTTTAGCGACTGCTGCTAACTCAACGGCTAGGAGGGATCACTTCTGGAGTGAATAAGAGTTCAAAGATCATACCAAGTTGCCATACTTTTAAGCTCATGCTATATTCTGGCTGGTATAGTCAAAATTCATCCTTCCGGGGTGTAGGTCGTCACCTTCACATTGAAATTCGAAGCTAATTTCGTTAGGTTCTCTAAGCTTGGCTTAGTTCTGTAGGTGGTCTTTGTCCTTTCAACGCGGGGACCTCAAGTCCACACGTCCTTGGAACAGCTTCTTATCTGTGCCCTTTTAAACGTAAGACTGTCGCCCTAACGTCCTAGGAACAGAAAGGTACTCCTACGGCTGTCGTAAGAACGGGACCAAGGCGCAGCGGATGTTGAGTTCCACATATTTAATTCAAAGAGAAACTTAAACAAAACAAAATATATCAATAAACGAACAACTAAACGTGACTATGTGATGCACAAACACAAAACAATATCCCACAAACACAGGTGGGGAAAATAKCTACTTAAATATGATCCCCAATTAGAGACAACGATTACCAGCTGCCTCTAATTGGGAATCATACAAAACACCAACATAGAAAATATAACCTAGAACACAAGATAGAMATTATAAACTAGAACACCCCCTAGTCACGCCCTGACCTACTACACCATAGAAAAACAAGGGCTCTCTATGGTCAGGGAGTGACAGGTACATTTTCGTCAAGGGCTTTATATAGGAGGGGAGAGAAGGGCGTGTTTCGTAGTTTATAACCAATGTCTCTTCACATGGGCGGGGCCACTGAGTGAGCAGAGCTTTAACCTTATGAAAACCCAATTCTCTCATTTGGAAGCTAAAATTACATTTAATCTTTTCACAAATAGTTTCATATTTAAACATTTAAATTGCACAACAATTTCATGTGAATCTGTGTAGACTTTCCGAGATACAGTTTGTCATCCTATCATTAGTAAGAATGTCTCAGACGCCAACTGATCTGGCATCATATTCAATAAGTACCAACGCATATTTTCAACTGGTTGGATTACCGAAATATGGTTCCTTTCCCCCCACCATTTGATGTTCCCTGACTATATGTTTAACAATGGCTTTTCAAGAGTCCTACAGTAGAGTCAAGAGAGAGGAAAGGGAGAAATGTATTTATGGGGGTCATAAACTTCCCCCACTCAGGCCAACATCATGACACTAGCTAGCAGTGGTGGAAAAGTACTCACTTGTCATACTTGAGTAAAAGTAGTAATTTTCTGTTAAGGTGACTCAAGTAAAAGTAAAAGTCACACAGTAAAATGTTACTTGAGTAAAAGTCTAAAAGTATTTGGTTTTAAATATCCTTAAGTGTCAAAAGTAAATGTAATTACAAAAATATACTTAAGTATCAAAAGTAAAGGTACATTTCAAATTGCTTATATTAAGTAAACCAGATAGCACAATTTTCTAAACGTAAAATGTTTACGGATAGCGAGGGGCACAGTCTAACACCCAGACTTARTTTGTGACTCACCACCTGGATTCGGTCTTATGCAGCAAAATTTGAAATTGTGTTTTTTACATTATATAAAAGTAGAGACTCAGAAAACAAAATGGTATATCATACAATGCATTTGAGGAACAATGGGAAAGTAATTCTGCTTTGAAAGTTGATCAACTTGCAAACTCACTTTGAGAAAATTGCCTTTGAATGTCTTGCTATCTAGTGAAGAGCTCTTCTTTGTCTAAACCCATTCAGCATCGTTCACACCCTCACCCTAAGCTTTAGCCMCACCCATCTCGTTTCACTCTCGAAGAGCACACTTGACGCTCTGGCCGATGATTTGTTTACCTCTGGATGACATGAAAACAGCCTAACCAGCTCTGCTGGCAACAATTACACTTTTTTTGCAGACGTTTACCGGCCATATTCAATGGGTGTTGTACACACGTCACGTAACGTTAGCGAACGAGCCAGCCAGCCAACGTTAACTAGTTAAATGATGAACAGTGCCAACAATGCCACAGTGCTGGGAGCTAACCAACCATGTCCAATGTTAGCTAGCTAACATTAGGCTCTAACTAGAACAGCACACAGCTCTGGGAAACGTCAGCTAGGGAGCCAGCTAACGTCAGCTAGGGAGCCAGCCAGCTAACGTTAGCTAGCTAGCAGTACACTTTAGCTTAAGACATATAGCTTGCTAGCTAGGTTAACTTCTAGTTCCTCCCAATCCCGGATCCGGGAGCACCCCCCACAGTAAAAAAAGCTGACTAGCATAGCCTAGCATAGCGTCACAAGTAAATACTAGCATCTAAATATCATTAAATCACAAGTCCAAGACACCAGATGAAAGATACAGATCTTGTGAATCCAGCCATCATTTCTGATTTTTAAAATGTTTTACAGGGAAGACACAATATGTAAATCTATTAGCTAACCACCGATAGCAAAAGACACAACTTTTTTTCTCCACCATTTTTTTCCTGCATGGCAGCTATCACAATTTCGACTAAATTAAAGATATATATAGCCACTAACCAAGAAACAACTTCATAAGATGACAGTCTGAATAACATATTTATGGTATAGCATATGTTTTTTTTAGAAAAATGTCATATTTCAGGTATAATCACAGTTTCTACATTGCAGCTGCAATCTGAAATAGGTTGGAAGCAGCCGGAATAATTACAGAGACCGACGTCAATTACCAAAATACTCATCCCTAAAACATTTTTCTGAAAAATACACAGCATACAGCAAATGAAAGACCAACATCTTGTGAATCCAGCCATCATTTCTGATTTTTAAAATGTTTTACAGGGAAGACACAATATGTAAATCTATTGCCTAACCACGTTTAGCAAAAGACACCACTTTTTTTACTCCACCAGTTTTTTTACTCCATCAGTAGCTATCACTAATTCGACTAAATAAAGATATATATAGCCACAACCAAGAAAACACTTCAATAAAAGAATGAACAGTCTGATAACATATTTATGGATAGCATATGTTTTTTTTAGAAAAATTTGCATTTTTCAGGGTTATAAATCATAGTTTAACCATTGCAGCCACTATCACAAAACTCACCAAAGCGACTAGAAAACTACAAGAGAGCAACGTGTATTACCTAATTAATCATCATAAAACATTTTCTTAAAAATACACAGCGTACAGCAATTGAAATACACAGATCTTGTGAATCCAGACAATATTTCAGATTTCTAAGTGTTTTACAGCGAAAACACAATATATCGTTATATAGCCATACCACATGAGCTAACATCACCCCAGCATTGATTCAAGGCAAAAAGCGGGATAAACGTTATCACCACCAAAATATATATTTTTTCCACTAACCTTCTCAGAATTCTTCAGATAACAGTCCTGTAACATCATATTACACAATGCATATAGAGTTTGTTCGAAAATGTGCATATTTAGCATCACAAATCGTGGTTATGCAATGTAATCTGTCAAAACATGGCATGCATTCTGGTCGGCGCCATCTTTGGAAAGGCACCATAAGTTTTACGATTATTTATCGATTAGATTGACTAAAAAATAAATACAGGTTGGACAGCTAATGAAAGATGCATTAGTTATTAATTGCAACCGCTGAGTAGATTTTTAAAATTAACGTTACTAGACATACAGTGTGCGTTTAACAGCCAGACTAGTGCCGCAACAATGGCCGACAAATGCGTTTACATTTTCCACATAAATACGGAATAAAATCAAAAATAGCTCTTACTTTTGACGAGCTCTCCTCAGTATCCTTGGGCAAGGTGTCCTTTGTCCAAGAGAATCGTGCTTGTTGTAAAACGTCCTCTTCAACTTCGGAACTAGCAGCTAACAATAGCTACGTGGCACACACATGTCCAAATCCTCAAACGCAATACTAGACGAAAATTCCGAAAATAGCAATTATACTCGCTATAAACTGATATAAATCGTTTCCAAATAACTTCGTTATGATGTTTCTAACACCTATATCGAATTAAATCACAGACGGAATATATCTTAGGCCGATAACAAGAGCTTTTCAAACATGCCATTCTGATGTCCTCCTCTTGCGCCTTTGGCGAGCGTCCAAAAGAAGGACATGTCACCCATTGCCTTTTATAAACTCGGAGAAATACGTAGAAGACTCCATTCCACTTCTCATTGGTTACTGACATCCAGGGGGAAGGCGGGTGCAGTTCATTTCGATCCATAGGGCACACACAGAGCTTTAAACTGATCTGAGAACAGAGACTATTTTTCTGACCTTCGCATGTCCTGTCATGATTTTCGCTGTAGAAAGAGTTCTGGTTCACCCACAGACATAATTCAAACGGTTTTAGAAACTAGAGATTGTTTTCTATCCAATAGTAATAATAATATGCATATTGTACGAGCAAGAATTGAGTATGAGGCAGTTTAATTTGGAGATGATATTTTCCAAAGTGGAAACAGCACCCCCTGTATTAACAATGTACCTGGCTAGGAAAACAAAGTGTAAGTTCACACACGTCACATAATGTTAGCTAATGAGCCAGCCAGCTAAAGTTAGCTAGTCAAACAACAATGAACAGTGCCAACAATGCCAGGGTGCTCTAACTAGAACAGCAAATGGCTCTAGGAAACGAATAATAACATCAGCTAGGGAGCCAGCCAGCTAACGTTAGCTTGAAAGGAAACCACTTTCTGTCAAAATGAGAAAACGTGTAATATCTGAAAATGTAACGTTAGCTAGCTAACGCTAGACTATCTTACCTGTATACATCATCGTGCATGGACGTGTCTCCCTGTCAGGAATGCCATGCCACGGTTGCCCTTAGTTTGAAGATGTAATCCGGAGACAGGTGTTTCCTCCATCTCTTTAGCTATCATACTCTAATTCCACTGATTTCAAAACTTGATCCTCCAGAAAGTCGAGCCACACTTATGTAGCTTCACTACACAATAAATGTTTTTAAAAGCCGTGTTCGACAGGATTACCAATACAGACTGACGAGCTTCTATGGCAGACAAATCCAAACTCCTCTCTCGGCATGTCCAGCCCACTCATTTCCTTAGGCAATCATGGCTAGTGGGAAGGTTGATAACTTTTTCTGTGGCTTAACCAACAAGGMTCGTAATTTAACAATTGTATTTGTATTTATTGATGGCATACACATTTGTTATTAAGGCACATGAAAGTTCACATGTTCAAGAAGGCATTTCTGCCAAAAAACACATTTTGMTRAAAAAAAAATATTACGTTCAAATGGCTCTTCTGTTAAGTTGTGACTTGCGACATACGCCTAATTTCCTGAATCTGGTCACATTTATAAACGATGCATTTGTGTTTAGTGAGTCCAATGTATGAGTAGGTGTTAGATCAGAGGCAGTAGGGATGACCAGGGATGTTCTCTTGATAAGTGTGTGAATTGGACCATTTTCCTGTCCTGCTAAGCATTCAAAATCTAACGAGTAATTTTGGGTGTCAGGGAAAGTATTTTTACTTAAGTACTTTACACCACTGCTAGCTAGCCACCTGGGAACAACACCACAACCAGGTGCAACAACTCAAGTTTTTTTCTGTTAATGACATTTGGCTTTTAAATGTGATTGGTGTGAAGCCAAATCCAAACTGCCTTCCTTTGACTGTTTTTTTGGGGCACTAGGATCATTCACAGTTGAGCTCACTCAGTTTAGCTCCAAGCTGATTGGCTATTTTTATTTATATTTAACCTTTATTTAACTAGGTTTTTTTTTCATTCATTTTTTTGGGAAGCATGGCTTACCTTGGCATCCATGAATACACACCAGTGGTGGTATATTGGCCATATACCAAACCTCCTCGGGCCTTATTGCTTAAATACACTCTAACGGTCAAAGGTTTTATAACACCTACTCATTCAAGTTTTTTTTTCTCCATTTTTTCTACATTGCAGAATAATAGTGAAGACATCAAAACTATGAAATAACACATATGGAATCATGTAGTAACCAAAAAAAGTGTTAAACAAATCAAAATATATTTTAGATATGAGATACTTCAAATAGCCTCCCTTTGCCTTGACGACAGCTTTGCACACTCTTGGCATTCTCTCAACCGGTAGTGTACTGCATACACATAAATCATTGGTAAATAAATCCCAGTGATGGCTTAAAATGTTTAAGGTGGTGTGGAGAATATGCCATATGTATGCTTTAAAATTGTTGTTCGTATTATTTATGGAGATATGGCTGTGTGACTCCTGTCTAATATGGYCCTATGGAGCTGGTTGGAGGCCATATTGGAAATGGTCACCAGGGGGGTAATATAAATCAAACATTTTTAAAGTTAGGAGCACCAGATATGATTTAGGAGCACAAGAAAATACAGTTTTTTTATTGATTGAGTTACTGCCTATATTGGGCCAATATGAATCCTAGAATTCTAGCACATTTTGTGCCCTAGAAACTAATATGTAACATTGTAAAGACATTAGTTTATTATAAAAGGYATAATGTTGATAGGAATACCTGTCATTGAAATTACAAAGTCATTTGTGAAATTTAAKGTTTCTACATTGTGTAAAAGCACTATTTTCCTATTGAGGAAAATTGTACACTGTCTCTTAAAAAATGCCAGGTTTGTGATAAAGACATGCAAGAGCTCCGTCATTCATCCGATGCTACAATCATTGATCTATTGAAGAAGCTATCTCTTTTCCTTTCCTTCCTTGCCCCCAAATGTTTGGATATACTGGTGAAGCTACCAGGTTGTTAGCTAATGTGGTAACATGACTAAACAAAAGTGTAAATAAATGGTTAACAGCACAAGAGTAGTTTTAGAACAGGCCCACAACATGGTTTATGAATGTAGAATGCAGTACCTGCGATCCGCTATAGGAAGATAAAAATGCTGCTCTGGTTATATGGGTCAGATCTTTTGACGKKGTTGGGCTAGAAGCAAGACGTTTTCTCTGAAGTTATGGTGCAAAGGCTGCACTCAGAACGGCACAGTGAAGACGTATCATTACAACAATTATTATCTGGGAGATTTTATTCCTAGGTGCACATTGCTCCCAAAATAACGGAATCAACTTGATCGCACTTTAGAGCCCTGGTGATGGCACAATAGCTAAATACACTTATAAGGACTTGTGTGTGAAATGTGGTGCCTCTATCACAAAATCCACGATTCCCCTCAAATTTGACGCTGGTCTAATAAGAATGAAACTGACAGGGGGGGGGGCAGATGTTACAGCAGTATTACTTGTAGTGTAGTGTCTTTTTAGACCTCTGTGGCCTGCAGCTTTGAAGCTCTGACCGGCCTTCATCAGCCCTCAATAATGATTCTGGCAGAGTCATTTAATCATCTCAGACTGCTACAAGATCATATCGACCCCGAAACAGAGTCGGACTGACATCTAAAATGGCAACAGAATACTACAGTGAATAGAATGATGTGTACAGTAGTATCTAAACAAGCGTCATGTTCATGTGTTGCACCATGCATTTTGTTAAACTGGTACAGAATGTGAATATATGTGATGGAACAGAGAATAATATATATTAATACAAACATAGAAATTGGTAACAAGTCAAGATGTCTTGTATCATCTTAGATAATCATCCTACTCATTGTTGGCATTCCTCACTAGTGTCCGTTTAGCCCATTTCCGTTTAGCCCAACCCATTTCTCTGGAGCCATCCCCATTCTGTATGTACTGTATATTGTATACTGCTTTGAACATGTACAGCGTATTTTGGCAGAGGCTCCTTCCGACATAATCAAGCATGATCTACACTATACTGTATGCTCACATCACATGACGTCTTTGCCACAAGCTACTGCTCTGATGCGGTCACGCAGGGCATGAACACGTACATGTTGTCTTATTATAAGCTTAAGGGGGAGGGCACGTACATGTTGTCTTATTATAAGCTTAAGGGGGAGGGGGGATAGGGGGTTAAGAGCCTTTAGTGGTCTTAGTCCTTTTGGATCTTCCTAAAAAGCCACCAAGAATATTTGTCTCTCTCACTCTCTCTTTCTCACACTTTCTCTCACTGTCTCTTGAAGGCATGTGATATCTCATTACCCAATGGGGGATGTCAATATAAATGAGCCTTAAACTCTGCCCCTACACATAGAAAGCCACTGAACCACAAGCCCTAGCAGACAGATGTGTAGAAAGCCCTGGGAAGACGGACGGACAGAGGGACGGGGGGAGATCTGGTTGGTCAGCACCCCTTTTCTTCTCCCCTTTCCTTTCTCTGAAAGAGACAAGACCACAAACAATTTCATCTGTTCCTCTCTCTCTTTCTTCAACCGAGGGCTGCTGTTCAGTGCTGACGCCAATTTGCAGGCCTGTAGTTTTACGCAGGAAGTCTCCCTATGCAGCGTAAGGAGCATTACGGGACATGATTTATTTAATGAGTGCCTGTTGATGTACATATGTATGGCATATGCTATGAGGCAATAGCTTTGATATGGTATGCGTTTGATTAATTCTGATGGTAAGAAAGAGATCGCTTGTGTATCTCTGGGATTAGGTAATTGGCCTTATGACATATTGACAGTGTTATACCTTGAATAGTGAATAGGCCTTTCTACTGTAATATTAGGGCGTCACAATCAATCGAATTCACATCGATATCGCAATATTGACATGTGTAATATCCATTTCGCAAGAGATTCCTATCGCATGCAATATTTTGAAATGAGTCAGTGTGACGTTGAAATGTGACGTTTTTATAGTTTACTCAGTTTTTTGTCTCCTCTTTCGGCTGCTTCACACACACACACACACACACACACACACACACACACACACACACACACACACACACACACACACACACACACACACACACACTAAGCCCCGCCCCCTCACTCAAGCGGCGCAGTTCCTCCACCTCGCTGTTAGATCCACTTTAAACTCCTTACACTCGTGGGAATTGGCCTATATGGATAGGCTAAATTTCAATGTTTCTTACAAAAGAAATATGGAAAGCATATGCATTACTATGGTAGCAATTTAAAGGGAACAGTTTGAAGATTATGGGGAAATGATTAGACTCAAACTGAGGACATAGCAGCTCACCTGACAAGACTGAATCGAAACATAACATGGTTGATTTTATGTGCATTTTACATGAACTGTACTTTTTGCGACGTTTGTTGATAACAAAATCAGAAAATTCTCTGGATATATTCAGTAACATGATAAGAACATTTGTGGAAAACTTGGGGTAAGTGCAACATAAGACCAAACAAATGACAAGGGTTTGAAAGAAAGGTCTAACTGGTGGACTCACACCTCTCCAAAGTGTACACAGTTCCTAAGTCATTTCAATGCACTTTTTTTGACTCTAAGAAGAGTCTTCAACTATAAGGTGTTTTYTTTTGAGCTCTCCTAGATTTGCTGTTGAGGAACTAGAGCGAGCACACTTGTAGTAGTTTTGGTTGGAATACAGCCCTACATCCCTGCCTTCACATAATTACCGTTGTTGTTTAAGCAATCCAAAAATGCTATTTT
The DNA here is from genome assembly GCF_002910315.2 of Salvelinus sp. IW2-2015. Lineage (NCBI taxonomy): Eukaryota > Metazoa > Chordata > Actinopteri > Salmoniformes > Salmonidae > Salvelinus > Salvelinus sp. IW2-2015. Next base: position 25,363,731 of record NC_036868.1, on the reverse strand, counting down.
ATAAAAGTAAGCATCATTTGAAAGCTTATTCTATTGCCAACAGTACCAGCTAAATTATTGAATACGATCTTACAGTGAGGTAAACTGCAGTCCCTCTCCCTCTTGTTCCAAGCATTAGGTAAAATGCAGTCAACAGATTGTTCCTAACATTGGTTTAAATGCAGTCAACAGATTGTTCCCAACATTAGGTCAAATGCAGTCAAGAGATTGTTCTGAACAATAATGATGTTGCTTTCCACTTTGCTTTTTAATGTATCATTCTATTTATATGATTCAAACAGTTCACCCAAGTGTTTTGATCTACATTGCAAGTCAAATCGCAATATTTAGTAAAAAAAATATCTAAATTATACTGAACAAAAATCTAAGCGCAACATGTGAAGTGTTGGTCCCATATTTCATGAGCTGAATTTTTTTTTTGCAGAAATTGTCCATTTGCAAAAAAGCTTATTTCTCTAAAATGTTGTGCACACATTTTTTACTTCCCTGTTAGTGAGCATTTCTCCTTTGCCAAGATAATCCATCCACCTGACATGTGTGGCATATCAAGAAGCTGATTAAACAGCATGATCATTACACAAGTGCACCTTGTGCTGGGGACAATAAAAGGCCACTCTAGAATGTGCAGTTTTGTCACACAACACAATGCCACAGATGTCAATTTTTGGGGAGGGAATGTGTAATTGGCATGCTGACTACAGGAATGTCCACCAGAGCTGTTGCCAGAAAATGGATTGTTCATTTCTCTACCATAAGCCGCCTCCAACGTCATTTTAGAGAATTTGGCAGTACATCCAACTGGCCTCACAACCGCAGAACACGTTTTTCCATGCCAGCCCAGGACCTCCACATCAGGCTTCTTCACCTGCGGGATCATTTGAGACCAGCCACTCGGACAGCTGCTGAAACTGTGGGTTTGCACAACCAAATAATTTCTGCACAAACTGTCAGAAACCGTCTCAGAGAAGCTCATCTGTGTGCTCGTCGTCCTCACCAGGGTCTTACTAACCTGACTGCAGTTCGGCGTCGTAACCGATTTCAGTGGGCAAATGCACAGCTATTGAAGATGAGTGGGACAACATTCCACAGGCCACAATCAACAGCCTGATCAACTCTATGCGAAGGAGATATGTCGCGCTGCATAAGGCAAATGGAGGTCACACCAGACACTGACTGGTTTTCTGATCCACGACCCTACTTTTCTTTTTAAAGCTATCTGTATTCCCAGTCTTGTCAAATCAAAAGATTAAGGTCTAACGCATTTATTTCAATTGACTGATTTCCTTATATGAACTGTAACTGTAACTTCGAAATTGTTGCATGTTAAGTTCATTTTTGGTTCAGTGTAGATTTTTTGCCCATATCGTGCAGCCCTATGTAATATCTGGTTAAAACACATGTGCAAATGTGACAAGAAAAGAAGCCAATATGCCCAACCCTGGCAGTGTGTGGGATACTGCCATACATTTCATAGCGGAGCGCAAGAGAATCGTATGTACAAGCATAAAGCATCTCACTAAATATATATGTGAACAACTGAATAATTGTGTGTTGCTGTGACTGTGAACAAAGCCCATTGAAGTGGTCCTTATTGCATGTTTAGTACAACGTCATAACCCTCTATCAACAGGTGTGTCCTGCTTCCATTCCAGTTAGCAAACCTCTCAATCCACCTTCTAGCACTATAGGCATTGGATGAAACAAAATCTATGGAATGGTACCAAAATATGGGTAATATGCCAGCTTGGCACTGCATCGCCATAATATTATTATACCATCACCCGTTTCTACTTGACCCCCTATAGTCTGCAGCTTCCTCATTGGTCAACAGCAGTAGAAGTAGTACAATGCACTAGTAGCATTGACCATATGATCAGTGGCATATCACCGTTTCACGGGACACCCTCCCAAGGTGATATTCTACACATTATGCCATGAGGCCTTGCAGGGGCTGCTTGGTAATGTCATGTATTACATCCCCATCAGCAGTCTCTATTGAACCCCTCAGTTTGACCGACCCTCACTGGCTCTGGATAATGCCACTAGTACCTAGCATGCCTGCTTGGTTGTAAAGCATCACCACCAGCATCGGCAGTCTTAAACCCTGGATCTGACCGGAGCTTTCTCTCTGGTCTACAATCTTCTCTCAGGTCATTGCCACTAGTAGCAACAGCTGTWGGTCAGTGCTGTCTGTCCCCATGTATCCAGATCGGAGGTGAGGTGGCTCCACTGGCTCCTATGATTCATATTATTACCGCAGAGCAGTGAGAGCCCCACTGCTTTCAACACACATGCTTATTCAGCCAAGGCAGCATCAGTCAGTGCCACTGTTTGCACATTCCTGTCCAACTGGGCAAAAGCTGGTTGAATCAACTTGTTTCCACATCATTTAAACCGAAAAACTCTATGTGAATCAACATGGAAAACTGATTGGATTTCCAAAAATGAATCTATGTAAGGGAATTTCGTCTTCTTTTCCCCAACTTTTAACCTAAATCTAATGACAGTGAAATTTTTTTGTTGATTTCACGTTAGTTGACAACTCAAACAAATGTAGATAAAAACTAGAAGTTGAACTGATGTGTGTGTGTGTGTGTGTGTGGTGTGTGTGTGTGTGTGTGTGTGTGTGTGTGTGTGTGTGTGTGTGTGTGTGTGTGTGTGTGGTGTGTGTGTGTGTGTGTGTGTGTCAGAGAGAGGAGGAGAGAGAGAGAGAGAGAAGGAGAGATAGATAGATAGACCCTCTCTGCTCATACATTATTTGAATACCATTGATGTTGGTGAATACCAAAAGTTTATACATAACAGTACTCGCTCACTGATGACTGTTAGGAGACGCTTAACGCAATAATGTGACGGTCACATTGTCTGAATCTAGAAACGTAAAACATTATACTTAATAGGTTAAGATACATAGACGGCCCTCAATATGCACCCACATCGACTCTAACAACGGAGGGACTTAATCGACTGTGAATGATAATCAATATTTAGACGAATAATTTGTGAAGGATTTGATCTGAATTAGACAGTTTGTGATATATTCTCTGTTCAATAACCTGGCGCGGGTCACTCACCAGTCTATAAAATGTAATTCAACACCCCGTGCAACATCAGCACTATATGATTCTATGGAGAAAGCATCGGAGGGTATGTGTATATAGGCTATGTTGCCAGGTAGATAGTACGGTTGCAATTATTTTACAAGGTCATGATCACGTTTGTTGCAACCCGTGGGAGGATAAGGCACACTTACCGTACACTCCTTGGCAACGGATGCCCTCCAGAGACAGCGTCAGGAGCCCCAAAACAGAAATGATTAGGTCCATCCTTTACGTTAATCTCAACATTTCCAGCTCTCAAAGGCGAGAAGTCCTTTCCGGGGCGAGGAAGGAGGTTGGCGAGGCGGAACTCGCGTGCATAGATAGATCACCGACCACCGCTGCCGCTCCAACCCGGGTGCTGATTAATTTATGTTCTGAATGCGTTGCGCCTTGAATTTATGAACACAGAAGGCAAAAATGCGCGTTTTTACCTCAGTACACTGTCAAAATAAATCAAGGGCTGACGAATTCACTTGAAAAAGCGGTGTTGTGCTCGTATAGTGAGCCAATGGATGTCTTGGCGGTTCTGTAGAAAACAGAGCCAGGAAAGAGAGACAGAGTAGAGCAGAATAGTACGCCCTAGCCTACAGTCAGTCAGTGATGACAGTGGACGAACTAGGCTGTTTCAGGTAGGTGGGACCCAAGAATGATGTAGACTATATTCGGTCCTGTCCGTCACGTTAGTGCTGATCTTCTGGGCTCCTCACTGAGTGGTCACACTGATGCTCCTGGCTGCGGAATGGTTGAGAAGATAACCAGGGACATGGTTCCTCAGCGGTTCCAGCGGTTGTCATGTCTTTATCTGTGTCTGTTTAGATAGAATCAATGAACTGCCATTTGAAAAGCGCTACCATTTAAATCACAACTATATTCTCTGCAATTTGCTGCTCGGGAAAAAAAACGGTTGCCTGCTGCTACAAGCAGGTGAGTTCTAGAACGGCGATTATCAGCACAGCGCTACATCAGCACTGCATCTCGACGCCGTGCGCGAGTCATCTCCGGTGGGGATGTTGATGTAGAGGAGGGTGAGTCCGGTTTAGGGAGAGGGAGGGGGAAGAGAGCAGTGCGTGCACCAGATTGCCGGTATGATTCCGGTGTAGAATAAAATGAGAAGCTTCTCGTCGTTTTTCTTCCCACTTTATAGGATAACGGTATTTTACCGGCTGGATTGGCGGATATGGGGGGAGTTGAGCATCAGTCACGCTGCGCAATACGTGCTGCGCTGTTTCGGAGACGGAGCGGCACTGCAACCGGTCTCTCGCTACGTCAAGGAGTGCGTGACTTCCAGCCTTCATCTGTATGGAAGTCTACGCGCAGCGTCAGGCGAGGCGTGTGGGTGAGTGCAGCTGCTGGATTGAGAGATAGAAAGAGAAAGAGAGAGATTTATTGGAATTCTGTAGAGATAACGGATCACCGCAATCAACAGCAAACACCTCGAGATGCCCGGTCATATTCCGACTTGTCTATTCACTTCTCTATAGACAAGGCGCTTTCGTTGATYGTTATTGTCTTCAGTTGATTGGTAGTAGGCTACAACAGGGCTACTGATGTAACTCTTAGAATTTGAATGGGTCTACAGAGGGGTCTCATATATGAGATATCTAACTATTCATGTTACAGCACTCTACTTTTCTGCAGCGAGGAAAGGCAGGAGGAGAGGACCACAACCCCAAACACCTGAATGCACACGGCGCACCGCACACACACACCACACACACACACACACACACACACACAACACACACACACACCACACACACACACACCACACACACACACACACACACACACACACACACACACACACACACACACACACACACAACACACACAACACACACACACACACTCTCTCTCTCTCAATTCAATTCAAAAATTTATTGGCATGTGAAACATATGTTTAAGTTGCCAAAGCAAGTGAAATCATAAACAAAAGTGAAATAAACAATCAAAATGAACAGTAAACATTACACCACAGGTTGTATACCTGAGCCAACTCCCCGGGCTTACCGTGGAGTGAGAGGGCGTCGTACTGGTCAGACAACGTGTTATGCGGTGGAGCGCACGGTTCCCCAGTATGCGTGCTTATCCCAGTGCGGGCTATTCCACCTTGCCGCACTGGTAGGGCTAGGTTGGGCATCGAGCCGGGTGCCATGAAGCCGGCCCAACATATCTGGCCTCCAGTACGTCTCCTCGGGCCGGCACATGGCACCAGCCTTACAGGTGGTGTCCCCGGTTCGCCTGCATAGCCCAGTGCGGGCTATTCCACCTCGCCGCACTGCAGGGCACGGGGACCATTCAACCTGTAAGGTTGGAGAGGCGGTGCTCAAGAGCGCGTGTTCTCTTCACGGTCCGGTATATCCGGCGCCACCTCCCGCCCCAGCCCAGTACCACCAGTGCCTACACCACGCACCAGGCTTCCAGTGCGTCTCCAGAGCCCTGTTCCTCCTCCACGCACTCTCCCTGTGGTGCGTGTCTCCAGTCCATGGCCTCCAGTTCCGGCACCACGCATCAAGCCTCCTGTGTCTCCAGAGTCCTGTACGCACTGTTCCTTCTCCCCGTACTCGCCCTGATGTGCGTGCCCTCAGCCCGGTGCCACCAGTGCCGGTACCACGCACCAGGCTTATAGTACGCCTTGAGAGTCCAGTGTGCCCTGTTGCTGCTCTCCGCACTAGCCTGAAGGTGCGTGTCCTTAGCCCGGTACCTCCAGTTCCGGCACCACGCACCAGGCCTATAGTGCGTCTCAGCCGGCCAGAGTCTGCCGTCTGCCCAGCGGTGCCTGAACTGCCCGTCTGCCCAACGCCGTCTGAACTGTCCGTCTGCCCAACGCCGTCAGAGCTGGCCGTCTCCAGCGCCATCGAGCCATCCGTCTCCCAGCGCCATCTGAGCCATCCGTCTCCCCAGCGCCATCTGAGCCATCCGTCTCCCCAGCGCCATCTGAGCCATCCGTCTCCCAGCGCCATCTGAGCCATCCGTCTCCCCAGCGCCGTCTGAGCCATCCGTCTCCCCAGCGCCGTCTGAGCCATCCGTCTGTCCCGAGCCGTTAGAGCCGCCCGTCTGCCCGAGCCGTCAGAGCCGTTCGTCAGTCAGGAGCCGCTAGAGCCATTCGTCAGTCAGGATCTGCCAGGGCCGCCAACCAAACAGGATCTGCCAGAGCCGCCACCAGACAGGATCTGCCAGACCGCAACCAGACAGGATCTGCCGGAGCCGTCAGTCAGCCATGAGCGTCCAGAGCCGTCAGCCAGTCATGAGCTCCCTACGGTCATGAGCTGCCCTACAGTCATGAGCTGCCCTACGGTCATGAGCTGCCCTACGGTCATGAGCTGCCCTACATCATACTGCCCTACAGTCATGAGCTGCCTTACAGTCATGAGCTGCCTTACAGTCATGAGCTGCCCTACAGTCATGAGCTGCCCTACAGTCATGAGCTGCCCTACAGTCATGAGCTGCCCTACAGTCATGACTGCCACTCAGTCCGGAGCTGCCACTCAGTCCGGAGCTTGCCACTCAGTCCGGAGCTGCCACTCAGTCCGGAGCTGCCACGCATCTCGAGGCACCAGTCGAGCTGCCACCTCCGGAGCCCCTCTGTCCGGAGCTACCCTCTGTCCGGAGCTACCTCTCTTCCTGAGCTACCTCTCTGTCCTGAGCTACCTCTCTGTCCTGAGCTACCTCTCTGTCCTGAGCTATCTCTCTGTCCTGAGCTACCTCCAAAATCATGTGGGGGCCTTGGGGAGGATTCTTAGGCTAAGGTCGTGTGCGAGGGTCGCCACTCAAAGGACGCTAAGGAGGGGACAAAGACAGTGTGTGGAGTGGTGTCCTCGTCCACCGCCGGAGCCCCCACCGCGGACAGATGCCCACCCAGACCCTCCTCTTGAGTTGTAGGGGTGCGTTCGGAGTCCGCCACTCAGGAGGGGGGTACTGTAACGTCCTGACCAGAGTTATTATGTGTTTTGCTTGTTTAGTGTTGGTCAGGACGTGAGCTGGGTGGGAATTCTATGTTGTGTGTCTAGTTTGTCTGTTTCTATGTCCAGCCTAATATGGTTCTCAATCAGAGCAGATGGTAATCGTTGTCCCTGATTGAGAATCATATATAGGAGGCTTTTTGTGTTGGGATTTTGTGGGTGTTGTTTCCTGTCTCTGTGATTGTCTCACCAGATAGGTCTGTCTCGGTTTTTGCACATTTGTTATTTTGTATTGTTGTTTGTAGTGTTTCACTGTTTCTTATTAAACATGTTAACACTAGCCGCGCTGCACTTTGGTCCTCTCCTTCACCCCTGGAAGAAAAACCGTTACAGGTGTAGCAAAATGCTTGTGTTCCTCGCTCCAACAGTGCAGTAGTATCTAACAATTCACAATGCACACAAATCTCAAAGTAAAATAATGGAATTAAGAAATATATAAATTTAGGAGGAGCAATGTCAGAGTGCATTGACTAGAATACAGTAGAATACAGTATATACATATGAAATGAGTAAAACAGTATGTAAACATTATTAAAGTGTCCAGTGTTCCATTATTAAAGTGACCAGTGATTCCATGTCTATGTTGTCGTGGGAATGTTTCAATCAAGTGAGAGAGTGTAACGAACGTCGTCGGGAGAAGGAGAAGACCAAGGTGCAGCGTGGTAAGTATTCATAATACCTTTTAATAAATACGAATACTTGAACAAAAAAATGACAAAATGACAAACGAACAGTTCTGCATGGTGCAATACACAAAACAGAAAACAACTACACACAAACACAGTTGGGAACAGGCTACCTAAGTATGGTTCTCAAACAGAGACAACGATTGACAGCTGTCTCTGATTGGGAACCATACCAGCCAAACACATAGAAATACAACACACAGAACAAAACATAGAATCCCACCCCAACTCACGCCCTGACCAACCAAAATAGAGACATAAAAGGAATCTCTAAGGTCAGGGCGTGACAGAGAGACTCCACAAGACCCAATAAATCTAGGAGTTTATCAAAATTGGATTTGTTTTCAAATTCTTTGTGGTCTGTGTAATCTGAGGGAAATATGTCTCTAATATGGCCATACATTGCAGGAGCTGGGAAGTGCATCTCAGTTTCCACCTCATTTTTGGAAGTGTGCACATAGCCTGTCTTCTCTTGAGAGCCAGTTGCCTACGACCTCTCTCAACAACAAGGCTATGCTCACTGAATCTGTACATATTCATTTTGGTCACAGTTGTCAGTATTCTGCCACTTGTGTACTCTCTGTTTTGGGCGAAATAGCATTCAATTCTCTGTTTCTTGGTAAATTCTTTCCAATATGTTAAGTAATTATGTTTTTGTTTTCTCATGATTTGGTTGGGTCTAATTGTGCTGTTGTTGCTGTCCTGGGGCACTGTGGGGTCTGTTTGTGTTTGTGAACAGAGCCCCTGGACCAGCTTGCTTAGGGGACTCATCTCTAGGTTAATCTCTCTGTAGGTGATGGCTTTGTTATTAAGGAAGGTTTGGGGATTGCTTCCTTTTAGGTGGTTGTAGAAAGCTTGCTTAGGGGACTCATCTCTAGGTTAATCTCTTTGTAGGTGATGGCTTTGTYAAGGAAGGTTTGGGAATTGCTTCCTTTTAGGTGAATGTAGAATTTAACGGCTCTTTTCTGGATTTGGATAATTAGCTGGTATCGGCCTAATTCTGCTCTGCATGCATTATTTGGTGTTTACTCTGTACACTGAGGATGTTTTCGCAGAATTCTGCATACAGAGTCTCAATTTGGTATTTGTCCCATTTTGTGAATTCTTGGTTGGTGAGCAGACGCCAGACCCCATGACCCTAAAAGGCAATGGGTTCCATAACTGATTCAAGTATTTTTTTGCCAGATCCTAATTGGGATGTCGAATTTTATGTTCCTTTTGATGGCGTAGAAGGCCCTTCTTGCCTTGCCTCTCAGATCATTCACAGCTTTGTGGAAAATACCTGTGGTGCTGATGTTTAGGCTGAGGTAGGTATAGTTTTTTGTGTGCTCTAGGGAAACTGTGTCTAGATGGAAGTTGTATTTGTGGTACTGGCAACTGGACCTTTTTTGGAAGACCATTCTTTTTGTCTTACTGAGATTTACTCTCAGGGCCCAGGCATGTCAGAATCTGTGCAGAAGATCTAGGTGCTACTGCAGGCCCTCCTTGGTTGGGGACAGAAGCACCAGATCAACAGCAAACAGTAGACATTTTTACTTCAGATTCTAGTAAGGTGAGGCCTGGTGCTACAGACTCCTCTGGTGCCCTCGCCAATTCGTTGATATGCACTATATCTAGAAAAGTATGTGGACACCCCTTCAAATTAGTGGATTTGGCTATTTCAGCCACACCCATTGCTGACAGATGTATAAAATCGAGCACATAGCCATGCAATCTCCATAGACAAACATTGGCAGTAGAATGGCCTTACTGAAGAGCTCAGTAATGGTTTGTCGAGACTGGTGTGGAAGAACTTCACTGGCCTGCACAAAGCTTTCACCTCAACCCCATCAAAGGTCTTTGGGATAAATTGGAACGCCGACTGTGAGCCAGGTCTAATCGCCCAACCTCAGTGCCCGACCTCACTAATGCTCTTGTGGCTGAGTCGAAGCAAGTTCCCGCAGCAGTGTTCCAACCCCAGCAGAGTGGAGGGCTGTTTATAGATTTTGGAATGAAATGTTAGACGAGCAGGTGTCCACATACTTTTGGTCAGGTAGTGTATGTGTTGAAGTGGGTGGGTCTCACCCCACGGCYCTGTTGAAAGAAATGTTATATGTTTTTCACCCAACACCGCTTTCCATCAATTTGTATAGSAGACCTTCATGCCAAATTGAGTGAGAAGCTTTTATTTAAGTCAATAAAACTACAAAGCATTGCCTTTGTTTTTGTTGTTTGTTTGTCAATTAGGGTGTGCAGGGTGAATACGTTGTTTGTCGTATAGTAATTTGGTAAAAAGCCAATTTGACATTTGCTCAATGCATTATTTTCACTTAGGAAATGTGCGAGTCTGCTGTTAATGATAATGCAGAGGAATTCCCCAAGGTGTAACGGTCGTCTGTTGAAGAAGGATCGGACCAAAGYGCAGCGTGGTAAGTGTTCATGCTTTTTATTACAACTGAACACTAATAACAAAAATAACAAAGAGAATGAACGAAAACCCGAAACAGTCCTGTCAGGTGCAGAAACACAAAATAACTACCCACAAAGCATCAGTGGGGAAAAGCTACCTAAGTATGATTCTCAATCAGAGACAACAATAGACAGCTGGCTCTGATTGAGAACCACACCCGGCCAAACACAAAGAAATACAAAACATAGAAAATTAACATAGAATGCCCACCCAAATCACACCCTGACCAAACCAAAATAGAGACATAAAAAGCTCTCTACGGTCAGGGCGTGACACAAGGTGACTGTTGATGCATATCCCACAGTAGTTATTGGGGTCAAATTTGTTTNAATCAGAGACAACAATAGACAGCTGGCTCTGATTGAGAACCACACCCGGCCAAACACAAAGAAATACAAAACATAGAAAATTAACATAGAATGCCCACCCAAATCACACCCTGACCAAACCAAAATAGAGACATAAAAAGCTCTCTACGGTCAGGGCGTGACACAAGGTGACTGTTGATGCATATCCCACAGTAGTTATTGGGGTCAAATTTGTTTMCACTTTTGTGCATTGCGGTGATCAGTCCTTGRTTCTAAATATTGGTGAAGATGCCAGAGGTGAGGATAATGTTAAAGAGTTTAAGTATAGCCAATTGGAATTTGTGGTCTGTATATTTTATAATTTAATTTAGGATACCATCAACACAACAGGCCTTTTTGGGTTTGAGGGTTTTCATTTTGTCCTGTAGTTCATTCAAATTATTTTGAAAAAGACGACCAGGACCCACTGGTTTAATAGATGATTGAAAGATTTGTAATTTATCATGTACAGTACCAGTCAACAGTTTGGACACACCTACTCATTCCAGGGTTTTTCTTTATTTTTACTATTTTATACATTGTAGAATAATAGTGAAGAGATCAAAACTTTGAAATAACACATATTGAATCATGTACAGAATTATCCAAAAAAAGTGTTAATAAACAAATCAAAATATATTTATATTTGAAATTCTTCAAAGTAGCCACCATTTGCCGYGAGGACAGCTTTGCACACTCTTGGCATTCTCTCAACCAGCTTAATGAGGCAATCACCTGGAAGGCATTTCAATTAACGGTTCCAACCACTGTGTCTTTGTGAGACGCAGAGTAGGTGAACGGATGATCTCTGCATGTGTGGTTCCCACCGTGAAGCATGGAGGAGGAGGTGTTATGGTGTGGGGATGCTTTGCTGATGACACTGTCAGGGATTTATTTAGAATTCGAGGCACACTTAAACAGCATGGCTACCACAGCATTCTGCAGCGATACGCCATCCATCTGGTTTCACTTAGTGGGACTATAAGTTGTTTTCAACAGGACAATGACCGTAAACACACCTCCAGGTTGCGTAAGTGCTATTTGACCAAGAAGGAGGGTGATGGAGTGCTGCATCAGATGATCTGTCCTCCACAATCACCTGACCTCAACCCAATTGAGATGGTTTGGGATGAGTTTGACTGCAGAGTGAAGGAAAAGCAGCCAGCAAGTGCTCAGCATATGTGGGAACTCCTTAAAGACTGTTGGAAAAGCATTCCAGGTGACTACCTCATGAATATGGTCGAGAGAATGCTAAGAGTGTGTGAAGCTGTCATCAAGGCAAAGGGTGGCTACTTTGAAGAATCTAAAATATATTTTGATTTGTTTAAAAACTGGATTCAGAAAAAAATTTGAGGCAAAAAAGTGAGGGAAGAAGAGGAAGAACAAAATTCGCCAGGAGTGAGCAGCAAGAAAGCAAAACAAGGTAAGTTGAATATAGCCAGCAAGTTATTCATTTTGCACATCAACGTCCTGATTCCAGCTAGTCTAATGAAATTTGATTATGATACCTACAATGTGCATGCTAAGCTAAAGTTAGTTAGCG
>NC_036868.1:25343296-25345896 GCF_002910315.2 Salvelinus sp. IW2-2015 | reverse complement strand
TAAAAACCTTTTCTCAATAGGGGGGGCCATTTCGACTTTGTAAAAATTCGAGCTAAAATGTATTTTTCTAGCTAATGTTCGCTAGCCAACAGTTTAGCCCTTAGTTAGCTTGCTAGTAAACAATTTACGCCTGCAGGCTAACTAGGCATCTAAATGTGTTGCTGTTCTAGTAGTAGCAGCATTAATGAACAGGRATGCTGCTATTGGAACAGAACTGTGTTAACCACAGCAGATTTTGCTGCTCTAAGAGTTCAACAGTTCAACTGTGTTGCATGCCAGGTTAATAAAGGAAGCGGGTTCTTTTTAGTTTTTGCAARGAGAAACTCGACAGTATAAAGCTTTAACATCACGAGGACGGTTTATTTACAACATGACAGTGGATACAACATAGCCTGTTCATAGCCATCTGGACCCGCTCAAAGGTAGCACACTTGAATACTCTGGCAACAACCAATTAAGCTATGCATATCCAATCAGATACATATTTACAATATCACCCACTGAACATGTGCATACCATTTCAACCAGATGTGCATAATAACATGCTGCTTATCTCTCAAACACTACAGCTCTCAAACACTCAAACACTACAGCTGTAAATTCAACTAGTTTTGAGAACCATACTCTCTTATTTTTTAACAAAAAACTTCGGAGTACAAAACCCATTTACAGTATTTTAACATTTCCCTTTACAGGTAGCAGGATTCTTCAAAACAATGTGTTACACATTTCTTTATTTACATCATTTAAAAAAAACGTGTTCTTCCAGTAGTCCTTTTACAAGTCCAGCCTCTGTGGTGTGCATTTGTTATTGACAGGATGGGGTCTCGGAACAACATTCTGAGGCTGTGGAGGAGGCATCTCAACTGCTTCAGTAGCTGTGCTCTGAGGCACATTGATCGTATTGTCCATCTCAATGTCCAAATCAATGTCATCAACATCATAATCCCGAGATCCACCTACATAAAGAGAACCATCTCCCTGTGCAAGAGCATCATCTTGTCTCTTTGGCATGATGTTAAACATCTGATTCACCTGTCTTTTCACACAGTTAGCCTCAACATTAACCATGTATGTGACAGGACCCAGGACCTTAGTTATCACACCATTCACCGTTTTTCTCCTCCCCTGTAATTCTTTACCAAGACCTCTTGATCAACAGAGAAGGATCTGACCTGTGTTTTGTCACTGTTGACTTGTGACCCTTCAGTCTGTACCCTCGAAGAGAACTGTGTTTTGACCAGGGACAGTTGTATATGGACCTGTCTCTTTAAGAAAAGCTCTGCTGGCATTTTCATTGTACTACAGTTAAGGCTGGTGCGAGGAGCAATAGGAGGACAGGCTCATTGTAATGGCTGGAATGGAATTRATGGAACGGTATCAAACACATCAAACATATRGAAACCACATGTTTGACTCYGTTCCAATAATTCCATTCCTGCCATTACAATGAGCCTGTCCTCCTATAGCTCCTCCCATCAGCCTCCACTGGTGTACTAGGATGTGGTTTGTTGCGGTAGCCATATAGGAAGTTAGCAACACAATGCTGTAACGTCATACCACCTACTGCTCTGTTCTTAGCTAGCGACTTCTTAAGATTTTGCACTAGCCTTTCCGCTAACCCATTTGAAGCTGGGTGATATGCAGGTGATGTGGTATGCTCAATACCGTTCAATTTTAAGAACATTTTMATTTCACAGGAAGTGAATTGTGTGCCATTATGTGTGACTACTTCCTGGGTTGCAKATCATAGGAAGCAAACTGATTTCTGAGTACCTCAACAGTTTTAGCTGRAGTAGGACTCTGCATGTGTACAATTTTTGGCCATCTAGCATAAGCATCCATAACAACCAAAAACGTTTGCTTGTGGTCTTCATCAAAGTCTAAGTGAATTCTCTCTCATGGACCTGATGCTCATTTCCATGTATGTACTGACACTTTTGCAGGCATGCTACACTACTGCTTGCATATGTTTMTGACTTCAGTTTCAATATTTTCATCAAGAGTAGGCCACCAGAGAAGACTTCTAACTAAGGATTTTATCTTAACTATACCCCAATGACTCTCATGTAGTTCTGCCAATAGTCTGCTTTGCAGGCTTTGTGGAATCACCACCCTGTAACCCCAAAGAATACAGTCATCCTCAATGGTAAGTTCAAACTTTGTTTTGACGTAAGGTTTAAAGACTTCGTTTGGTACACTGTTTGGCCAACCTGATATTACATACTACTTCACCATTTTCAATACAGGATCTTTCTCCATTTCAAGTGATATATCTTTAGCAGTGATTGGCAAGTCATCTGTTGGAGGGATTGTGTGTTCCTGGTGTAACTCGGGGAGTTGTTGTTGCCATCCTGTACCTGTCCCGCAGGTGTGATGTTCAGATGTACAAATGTGGTTACATGTGGTTTGCCACTGCGAGGACGATCAGCTTTCCGTCCTGTCTTGCTGTTGCACTGTCTTAGGCGTCTCACAGTACAGACATTGCAATTTAGTCAGTAGAAAGGCCTCTTCAGTGTCCTAAGTTTTCATAACTGTGACCTTAATTGCCTACCGTATGTAAGCTGTTAGTGTCTTAATGACCGTTCCACAGGTGCATG
>NC_036868.1:25327113-25335515 GCF_002910315.2 Salvelinus sp. IW2-2015 | reverse complement strand
AGAGAGAGATTCTGGGGACCCATACCAAATCTTTCAGTCTCCTGAGGGGAAAAGTGTTGTCATGCCCTCTTCACGACTGTCTTGGTATGTTTGGACCATGATAGTTCGTTGCTGATGTGGACACCAAGGAATTGAAACTCTCGACCCGCTCCACTACAAGCCCGTGATGTTAATGGGGGCCTGTTCGGCCCACCTTTCCTGTAGGCAGAAACTCAAAACAGGAGGTACCCGTGCTAACGGTTTATTCAATGCTGGTCTGACCAATCGGAAATCAATTTTCTACGCACAGTCTGTGCCTGTATTTAGTTTTCATGCTAGTGAGGGCCGAGAATCCACTCTCACATAGGTGCGTGGTTGCAAAGGGCATCAGTGTCTTAACAGCTTGATTTGCCAWGGCAGGATACTCTGAGCGCAGCCCAATCCAGAAATCTGGGAGTAGCTTCTRATTTAAATAAAAATTTCACAGAACCGCTTRTTGCAATTTTGATAAGGCCCTCTTGTTCAGATATCGGTAAGTGGACTGGAGKCAGGGCATGAAAGSSATAACAAATCCAGTTGTTTGTGTCATCCGTTTYGGGAAAGTACATGCGTAATTGCGCACCCAACTCACTCAGGTGTTTCGCTATATCACATTTGACATTGTCCGTAAGCTTGAGTTCATTTGCACACAAAATATCATACAATGATGGAAAGACCTGTGTGTTGTCCTTGATAATGCAGACAGAGAAGAGCKCCAACATCTTAATCATATCCTGAATTTTGTCCCGCACATTGAATATAGTTGCAGAGAGTCCCTGTAATCCTAGATTCAGATCATTCAGGCGAGAAAAAACATCACCCAGATAGGCCAGTCGTGTGAGAAACTCRTCATCATGTAAGCGGTCAGATAAGTGAAAATTATGGTCAGTAAAGAAAACTTTAAGCTTGTCTCTCAATTCAAAATAATTTGTCAATACTTTGCCCCTTGATAACCAGCGCACTTCTGTATGTTGTAAAAGCATTACATTGTTGCTGCCCATATTTTTGCATAACGCAGAAAATACACGAGAGTTCAGGGGCCTTGCTTTAACAAAGTTAACCATTTTCACTGTAGTGTCTAAAATGTCTTTCAAGCTGTCAGGCATTCCCTTGGCAGCAAGAGCCTCTCGGTGGATGCTGTAGTATACCCAAGTAGCATCGGGAGCAACTGCTTGCACACGCATTACCACTCCACTATGTCTCCCTGTCATGGCTTTTGCGGCATCCGTACAGATATAGTTTCAACACATCTTGACCACCAAAGTCCATTTATTGTCACAAAGCTGTCCTGTCTTCCTTATTGCCACTAGGGGGGTGCCATTTCGACATAGTCCAAATTCGTCTCCAAATTAAACTGCCTCGTACTAATTCTTGCTCGTACAATATGCATATTATTATTACTATTGGATAGAAAACACTCTCTAGTTTCTAAAACCGTTTGAATTATGTCTGTGGGTGAAACAGAACTCGACTTAGAGCAATTTTCCTATGTGTATGTCAGAAGACTGACAGGGAGAGCATAGTGGAGTGGTAATGCGTGTGCAAGCAGTTGCTCCCGAGATGCTACTTGGGTATTACTACAGCATTCCACCGAGAGCTCTTGCTTCCAAGGGAATGCCTGAACAGCTTTGAAAAGATGTTTTAGAATACTACAGTGAAAATGGTTTAACTTCTGTTAAAGCAAGGCCCCTGAACTCTCGTGTATTTTCTGCTTATGCACAAAATATGGCAAGCAAATGTAATGCTTTAAACATACAGAAGTGCGATGGTTATCAAGGGCAAAGTATTGACAAATTTTTTGAAATTGAGACACAACGCTTAATAGTTCTTTACTTGACCATAATTTTCACTTACTTGACCGCTTCATGATGATGAGTTCTCAACGACTGGCCTATCTGTGGTGATGTTTTTTCTACGCTGAATGATTGAATCTTAGATTACAGGGCTCTCGCAACTATATTCAATGTGGGGCGGGAGACAAAATTCAGGATATGATTAAGAATGTTGGCCTCTTTCCTCTGTCTGCCATTATCCAAGACAACCACAGGTCTTTCCATCATTGTAATGAGATTTTGTGTGCAATGAAACTCAAGCTTACGAAATGTCAAATGTGATATACGAAACACCTGATGAGTTGGTGTGCGCAATTACGCATGTACTTTCCCGAAACGGATGACACAAAAACAACTGAATTTGTTTATGGCTTTCATTGCCCTGCCTTCCAGTCCACTTTACCGATATCTGAACAAGAGGGGCCTTAAATCAAAATTGCAACAACGGTTCTGGTCGAATTTTTATTAAATTAGAAGCTACTCCCAGATTCTGGATTGGCTGTCGCTCAGAGTATCCTGCCATGGCAAATCAGCTGCTTAAGACACTGATGCCCTTTCAACCCGCACCTATGGAGAGTGGGATTCTCGGCCGCTCACTAGCATGAAAACTAAATAACGGCACATACTGGCGTAGAAAAATGATTTAACGAACTGAGACTCTTCTCTGTATACAACCCAACAAATCTGCAGAGTTACTGTGCATCCTTTTAAGCCGGCATAACTTTCTCTTAACCTAGTGGGTAAGTTATTCCACAATTTCCGATGAACAAAATAAGGTTTTTATCAGTAAGATGGCAAATAAAGAGCAAAAGTATTATTATATATAATATATTATTTGTGCCCTTGGTAATATGAGAGTCTTTGTCACTTCCCATGAGGCCGGGTGTGTGACAAACTCCACACTCATTCTGTATTGTTTAATAAATGTATCCGTATGTGGTTGTGGCAGGCTACAAAGATGGCAACAACAAATATTGAGAGTGCGCTGACCCTGGTGCTTGGAGGGGGTAACGCAGCTGAGTTTGAATGTTTGAAGCGGGACGGACTATAAGAAAGTTTGGGGACCACTGATTCTAAATAAAATGTCCTGACACTCGTAAACACAAGATTTTGTTTGCCTCTGGCTTAGTGCATGCAGACCGAGCACACACTATGGCCATCCTACACCATTTGCGAATCAGACCCACTGCCCTTTCTGGCACCTGTCCTACTTTCAAAGTCTCATTTTCCCTCTAGCCCTTTATCCGCTCATCTCCAAATATAAAGTAAATTAAAAACCCCACAAATATACGACTCATGTCCAGGTTATTTAGGTACACCCAAAACTAGTACTAGTTAGCGACCTCCGTTTGCTCCAGAAAACCTGAATTTTTTCTGGCATGGAATCTACAAGGTGCGTCATTCAATGTTTGCTCAATTGGTTTCAAGTACATCATTTTTTCCACTCCTCCAATTATCCAGTGTGGCGATCGTTGCCCACTGGAGCCGCTTCTTCTTGTTTTTAGCTATAAGAGTGAACCCAGTTGGTTCATCTGCTGCAATAGCACATCCGTGACAAGGACCGATGCGAGTTTTGGATTCCAAGATGTCTGTCTTGCACCACCAACTGCCGTACTGCGCCGGTTATTTGCTGTTTGTGCCCTCCTCTAGCTTGCAACGATTCATTGCATTTCTCCTTCGCCTCTCCCCATGAATTAGCTGTTTTAGCCCACGCACTGCCTCTGAATTGAATTTGTTTGTCGCACCATTCTCGGTGACCCCTAGACACTCGTCGTGCGTGAAAGCCCAGGAGCGATGTTCTGACGATACTTGACCGGAATGCCATGACACCGACGATAATACCTCGCTCAAAGTTGCTCGCGTCACTCGTTAGCCCATTCAACCGTTCCAATCATAAACTAACTGAGGGTGACTCGATTGCCCTGTCGGCTCTGCTTTATATAGCGCCACAGAACGTGACTCACTCTCTAAGTGAGTCATTTTCATGAACGGCCTGGTACCTAGATAACTGGAACTGATGTGTGTGTATATATATAGTATATATACACACACATGCATTTCAGAAGGAGTATTTCAGACCCCCTTGAACATTTATTTTGTTACGTAACAGCCTTATTCAAAATTGATTAATATATTAGTCTGTTTCCTCATCAACTATACTCACACACATACCCATAAAATGACAAGCAAAAACAGTTTTTTAGATTTATTTTAGAAACAAACTGAAATAAGCACATATTACATAGTGAACTGCTTATGTAAATGTGTTATTTCAGTTTTTTTTTATTATAAAATCAAAAACAACTGTTTTGCTTTTCTTAGGTATTGTGTAGTTAATTGATGAGAAACAACTAATTTAGCTTGTTGAAACACCTGTGGGCACGCGGAATACAGCCCTGAGTCGTCTTTGGTATGATTTACTTGGCACACCTGTTATATTTGGGGAGTTTGGAGATTGGCATGGGAGCAGTCACTGCCACAAGCTTTTCAGTTCCTCTCCAGAGATGTTTGAACTGGGTTCAAGCAGGACTGGTCCAAATGACCTGAGAGAGCTGGGAACCACAGTCTCAAAAGAAACCATTAGTAACACCATACCCATTCATTGGATTAAATATCCGCGCAGCACACGCAAGTCCCCGCTGCTCAAGCCAGCGCCATGTCCCAGGCCCGTCTAACAGTTTGCCAATGACCATCTGGATGATCCAGAAGGAATGGGAGAAGGTATGTGTTTATGAGACAAATCAATAGAGCTTTTTGGTCTAAACTCCCACTCCCTGTGTTGGAGGAAGGAAGAAGATGAGTACAACCCCAAGAACACCTATCCCCAACCGTGGAAGCATGGAGGTGAAACATCATTCTTTGGTTGATGCTTTCTTGCAAAGGGACAGGACGACTGCACGCGTTATTGAGGAGGAATGGATGGGCCATCAGTATCGCGAGATCTTGGCCAACAACCTCCTCCTCAGTAAGAGCATTGCAGAATGGGTTCGTGCTGGGTCTTCCAGCATGACAACAACCGAAACACACAAGCCAGGGCAACTACAGGAAGTGCTACTCGTAAGAGCATCTCAAGGTCCTGGAGTGGCTAGGCCAGGTCTCAGTACTGAACCCAATAGAAAATCTTTGGAGGGAGTGAAAGTCCGTATGTGCCACGACACCCCAAACCTGAAGATCTGGAGCAAGTTAGTATGGAGGAGTTGGGCCAAAATCCCTGCTGCCATGTGTTGGCAAACCTGTAAGAAACTACAGGAAATGTATGCGATCTCTGTAATTTAAACAAAAGGTCTTACTGTACCAAATATTAAGTTCTGCTTTTCCTGCATGTATCATAATACTAATGTCATGCAATAAATGCAAATTATATTACTTAAAGAAATCATACAATGTGATTTCTGGATTTTTGATTCTTTTTTTTATTTTGTCTCTCACAGTTGAAGCTGTCCTATGATAAAAACTTAACAGACCTCTAGCATCTTTGAAGTAAGAAAACTCGCAAATCGCCAGTGTTTCAAATATTTTGTTCTCCCCACTGTAGGTATTCCTCTTGTTCAGAAGGATTAGGGCATTGTGCAGTGCGATGGCATCGATCTGTGGATCTATTGGGACGGTATGCAAATTTAAGTGGTCTACGGTGTCAGGTAAGGTAGAGTGATATGATCCTTGAACTAGCTCTCAAAGCACTTGATGTTGACAGAAGTGAGTGCTAACGGGGGATAGCTCCATTGAGTTCAGTAAGCCTTTGCTTTATTGGGTACAGGAACAACGGTTCACAAGCAGACTGGGATAGGGATGAGATTGAATATGTCCGTAAACACTCCAACCAGCTGGTCTGGCGCATGCTCTGAGGATGCGGCTAGGGATGCCATCTGGGTTGGCAGCCTTGGCGAGGGTTATACGCTTAAATGTCTTACTCTCAGACGGCCACAGAGAAACGAGAGCCCACAGTTCTTGGGAAGCGGGCCGCGTTGGTGGCACTGTATTATCCTAAAGGGGCCAAAGAATGGTGTTTAGCTTGTCCGGGAAGCAAGACGTGTAGGTTTTTCCCGCCTTTGTAATCCGTGATTATCTGTAGACCACATATGTCTTGTTTCTGAGCCGGGTTGAATTCGACTCAAACTTTATTTGTCATCATGCGCCGAATACTTCCTTATCGTGAATGCTTACTTACAAGCCCTTAAGCCAAACAGCGGCAGTTTAAGAAGGAGTTTAAGAAAAATGAATTACCAAATAAATTAATGTAAAAAATTATACAAAGTAACACAATAAATATAAACAATAATGAGACTATGTCAGAGAGGTAACGGGTCCCGGAGTCAATGTCGCCGGGGTACAAGGTTAGTCGAGGTAAATTTGTGTACAGCGCAGGTTAGGGGTGAAGTGAAAAGGGCATAGATAATAACAAATGGGGGGGGGGGGGGGGGTGGGGGGGGGGGGGGGGGTGAATGCTGAATGCTGACGTTTTGGCTGTTTGGATTGTCCTTCCGGAGTTTATAACTATACTATTTGTATTCGACCATATTCTTCAGTACCTTGCATGGTTTTAAATGTGTTTTGCACTTGTCAGTTTTTGTGTTAAATTGCTGCATCTAATCCCAAGGTTTTTGGTTTAGGTAGATTTTAATTAGTCACAGTGGGAACAACATTGCCTATACACTTCCGATGATCTCAGTCACCGTGTACGTATATATGTCAATGTTATTCTCAAGGTTTACCGAACATATCCAGTCCACGTTGATCAAAACAATTTTGAAGCCATGGATTTCCGAAAATTTTTTGGGGTCATGACCAGCGTTGAATAGACCATTAGCACGGGTACTTCTGTTTGCTTTGTGCTATAAGGAAGGGTAGGACCAAAAAGGAGTCGTGATCTGATTTGTTGAAGGGAGGGCGGAGGAGGGCCTGTAGGCGTTGTATGGGGGAGTAGCAGTGATCGATTGTTTTACGGCAAACACGAGTTACAACAGTAAATGCATTGATAGGACTTTTGGAACGTTTTTCTCCTCAAATTTGTTTTGTTAAAAAGCAAGGTATAGATGGGGGTAATTCTGCTATCATTGGGATGAGATACTTATCACAGGTTGTGGACACAGGAAATCACATTGAGAAATCTTGAAGAAGTCGCTAAAAAGAACAAAGTCCTGGCAATCTGAAAGTTAAAAAAGAGAAATTTGTTCTTTTTTCTTGGCAGAGAACAAGCGTGGGCGTATCTAGATGCAGAGGGGATACACCCCATGAAAAAAAAACTGAAACTATTGAGACGGCTCCCATTCAAAACACCATGAGCTCAGGTCTTTTCTTTCATTACTTAAACTTAGCAAAAAAAACATCCCTTTAATCAGGACCACTGTCTTTCAAGATCTTCGTAAAAATCCAAAATATACTTCACAGATCCTCATTGTAAAGGGTTTAACACTGATTTCCCTGCTTGTTCAATGCGTCATACACAATCTGAACATGCACCTGTGGAACGGTCATTAAGACACTAACAGCTTAATACGGTAGGCATTAAGGTCAACAGTTTATGAAAACTTAGGACACTGAAGGCCTTTCTTACTGACTAAATTGCAATGTCTGTACTGTGAGACGCCTAAACAGTGGCAACAGCAAGACAGGACGGAAAAGGCGTGATGTCCTCACGCAGTGGCAAACCACATGTAACCACATTTGTACTCTGAACATCACACACTTGCGGACAGGTACAGGAATGGCACGCAACAACTCCCGAGTTACACCGGAACACACAATCCCTCCACAGATGACTTGCCAATCAACTTGCTAAAGATATATCACTTGAAATGGAGAAAGATCCTGTATTGAAAATGGTGAGTAGTATGTAATATCAGGTTGGCCAAACAGTGTACCAACAAGTTTTAAACCTTAAGTCAAAACAAGTTTAACTTACCCATTTGAGGATGACTGTTTCTTTTGGGTTAACAGGGTGGTGATTCCACAAGCCTGCAAGCAGCTATGTTGGCAGAACTACCTGAGAGTCATTGGGTAATAGTTAAGATAAATCCTAGTTAGAAGTCTTCTTGGTGCCTTACACTCTTGAATGAAAATATTGAAACTGAAGTCATGAAATCATAGCAAAGCCATAGTGTAGCATGCCTGCAAAGTGTCAGTACATACAATGGAATTGAAGCATCAGTTCCATGAGAGAGAATTACTTAGACTTTTGATGAAGACCACAAGCAACGTTTTTGGTTGTTTGGATGCTTTATGCTAGATGGCCAAAATTGTACACATCAGAGTCCTCTCCAGCTAAAACTGTTGAGTACTCAGAAATCATTGCTTCCTATGATCATGGCAAGCCCAGCGAAGTAAGTCACACATAATGGCCAACAATTTCACTTTTCCTGTGAAATAAAATTGTTCTTAAAATGAACGTACTTGAGCATACCAGATCAACCTGCAATATCACCCAGCTTCAAATGGGTTTGCGGAAAGGCTAGTGCAAAATCTTAAAGAAGTCGCTAGCTAAGGAACAGGCAGTAGGTGGTATGAACGTTACAGCATTGGTGTTGCTCACTTCCTATATGGCGTACCGCAACG
>NC_036868.1:25278042-25327088 GCF_002910315.2 Salvelinus sp. IW2-2015 | reverse complement strand
GGCGATAACGTTATCGCCACCAAAAATATTAATTTTTCACTAACCTTCTCAGAATTCTTCAGATGGACAGTCCTGTAACAGGTCATATTAACACATGCATATAGAGTTTTTTCGAAAATGTGCATATTTAAAGCGCTCAAAAATTCGTGGTTATACAATGGAGAAAAGTAGCTAAACTGGGCAGAAAATGTCGGGGCGCCATCTGGAAGAGTGACTTAGGTCTAATGCATAAATATCATAAACTTGACTAAAAAATACAGCGTGGACAGCATTTGAAAACAAAATTAGTCTTTAATGCAATCGCTGGAATTTACATTTTTAAAAAATTAACCTTAAACTGCCGCAATACAAGGTGCGCCTAAAGCGAAGCTACCCCAAAAAATGCAGCTTAACGTTTAACATTTTCAACAGAACAACGATTTTATCAGCATAAATATTACATTAGCTGAGCTGTCCATCAAGAATCTTGGGCAATGTGTCCTTTTCTCCGGTCTAATCGTCTTTGGTCGAAAGATTCCTCTTGTCCTGGTCGAAATGGCCAACTAACGTTTCGGCAGTACAGGGAAAGTGTCCAACTTCTTGAAAGTGCGTCACAAAAAGAAATGCCAAGAAATATCGCAATAAACTGAATTAAAACTGAAATAATTCGGTTCAAAATAACAAGATTATTATGTCTTTAAAGCTGATATCCGATAAAAACATGACCGAATTATCTAAGGAGCTAAAAGTCCAGAGCTTCCACAACGATAGCGCAAAGCCTCCCTCTTTTGCGGCGCCGATTTCCCCAAGATCCAAAGATTGCCACCGTGATTCCAAGGTCTCCCTATCGCTGACACCCAGGGGAAGGGTATGCAGTGCATCTCAACCAATAGAGGACAGGCAAATTAATACACAGGTCTCAGGAGCAGCCAGTACAATTTCTGGATGTCATGGCTTTTGCGGCATCCGTACAGATATAGTTTCAACACATCTTGACCACCAAAGTCCATTTATTGTCACAAAGCTGTCCTGTCTTCCTTAATTGACCCCCCATAAACGTAACGAACATATACCAGGAGCTGTGCCAGGCCCACCACGCCTGTTGACTCATCCAGCTGTAATAAATAGAATTCACTGGCTTGTATGCAAAGCAATAATTGTTTCAAAACATCTCCTGCCATGTCACTGTTGCTTCGTGTTGTTTGATGAAGTCATTGTCTGTATAGTTTTTTTGGCCTTTTCCCCAACCATTGTCCAAGCCATATCCGCGGCAGCAGGGAGAATTAAGTCCTCCACAATAGTATGGGRMTCGCTTGTCTTAGTCACTTGGTAGCTCACCATATAATACGCTTCTAACCCCTTCTTATTAATGGTATCTGTTGCTTTTATACATGTCTTAATACTCTAAAGTYRTCTTMATTCTCSCTCCAAAAACTCCCRTGGCTTATTTTTCAAATTGGCATGTATTGTTTCTAAATGTCTGCGCAAGAGTGAAGGTTTCATCGAGTTGTGAGATAGTACTTTTGCACATATAACACACTGTGGCTGAGGAAAGGCACTACTCCCAATATAAGTGAACCCTAAATCAATGTAGTTCTCATCATATTTGCGTCTCTTCGATGGTCCAACGTCCCTGTCTGTTGTTCRGTGCTTTCCCGGGTAAGTGGGCAGTAGCTCWTCGGCTGCATCAGATACACAACTGTCAGTGTCCATTCTAGCTGGGCTAACAACAAATGTAGAATTACTGTTGCTAGCATTGGATGTGCTCRTGGAAGCAGAACAACTTGTGTCATCAACATGTGCAGGTGTAGTACTGCTGGTAGCAGCAGTACTACCAGTRGAGCTGGTATGTGTCTCTATGGACRCGGGCCTTACTTTTTTTAACCATTTATCAATTTTTGAGCAAACKGAATGAGCAGCWGCTAYGTTTGGCTACATACGGACCATTAGTGGAATTCCCGCGAGAGAGAAACTGTTAATGTGATTGGATGTTAATTATTTGACTAGGCTACCTGTATTTGACATTGTGTTGTTATTTTGCTATTTCACAATTTTTTTGCAGTGGAACGAGGCTACTCAGGCTAGGGGGAAAAACCCAAATGTATAGCCCCGTTGGAAAATCTAAATGGACTGTTTGAAAATGTAAATAAATATAAAATAAATATTTTTTTATATTTTTTATTTATGTGAATCATTTTATTTGGCATACCCTCTACGGCATTGCGTGTATCCCTGGGGGAATACCTGATTTAGATTAAATAGAAAACAATTGCTTATAGACTAAGTGCGTGTTGTGACATACGGTCAAGCCGGTAGGATGAGCTGGATGTGTCCAGACACAGCGTTCTCACTCACTCCTGACTCCATCCAGATCTGACCCAGATCGTTACATGCCTAGGAGCAAAATACATCCCAACTCAATAATGTATGTTTTACAGTTAAGAAAAGWTCATTTTAAGTGCATTTCACATTGGTCACGAGTACACACTTTACATCATTAAAAGGGAATACAATAAATAAAGAGGAGTACGGAGTACTGACTGTGTTGAGGCCAGTACTGACAGTTCTGCTCTTAGAGCAGACCCAGTTGACTCAAACTGCTCTAAGAGCAGCAAAATCTAGTTGACAGATAATTKATTAAATACTAAATGTGATGCAACTTAAAGCTAGTTAGCGTAACTGTTTTTCTAAAACACGTTTCAGCTAACTAACTTCAGTTTTAACTTTAAATAGTTGTAAAGTTTAATAGTTTATCCCCTCTCCATGTAATCTATAGTATGCATCTCTTTAGGNCCCTCTCCATGTAATCTATAGTATGCATCTCTTTAGGGGATATACAGTACTTTAATGTTTAGCACTGATTCTCATTATTTTACAATTCAATATCACCCTAACATCTTCAATTCACTTCAAGTTGTGGAATTTAMACTTCAACATGTCAGTGATTAGGCCTCATCTCACACATTAATGACCCACTCGATTTAAGTTATGCAACAGCCATACCAGAAATGGACTATATTATTCGTGAGAAATGTAAAATGTTGAGGAAAGCTCAGATAAGTTGATGAAATTGTCTGATTTATTATGGAAGAGCTGGAAATGTGTCTTGAATTCAACACAAATATCCAAGTGATTAAACCAATCTATCAATTTGAGATTAAAGAGGTACCCCGTGGAGATAGTCGCAGTGTGAAACACAGGGAAGACTTGTTCTTATTTTTCAAGTGAACATTTGCTTTGTTTTATCTCAACGAGGCCTCTTCAGCAGAAGTGTGTGTGTGTGGTTATTATGTAATCTAAAGTCCCCCTCTGTGTGTGTGTGCGTGCATCTCCGTCTGCGTGTCTGCGTCTATGTGTTCGTGAAAGCCATTGTGACATCATCTCCGATTTGCTGTTGATATTAATACAGCATCTGTTATTCCGAAGATATTTTTGTTTTCTGAATGTACCTTAGAATGATCAATCCAATATGGATGCCTACACCGGGGGGCCACAAAGGACCCTGCAGACTTTAACTCCCCATCTGTCTACTGTTGATCAGACACCCTCCAGGTCCACTCACTCCTCTTCACCAGTGAACCATGATGGATCCTTTCATATCCAACGTGTCCGACCAGCCCCACTCATAATGACCATACGAGATGGATGGAGCTGCAGTTGCACTATACTGGGGATGGCTCAGTGGAGAGTGCTTCCATGTCCATTTAACCTAATTTAAAGGCTCATAGATATGATGGCTTCTTCCTGGAGAGTCCCAGTGGAGGCTTTATTGGATTTTCGTGGCGATATGGGGCTGTAAGGCACAGACATAGAAGATATATCTTAAGGTTTGGGGAGATCATTTGTTTTCTTTTTATACACTTCCCACTAGGCACACACAGGTTGAATCAACGTTGTTTCCACGTCATTTCAATTTAATTACGTTGAACCAATGTGGAATAGATGTTAATTGACGACTGTGCCCGGTGGGGTGTATAGAGTTAATTCCTGTGTTTGTAGCAGATGGCTAGCTTGTTGATGGTGTCGTGTCTTTGGCTATGCCGGATTAAGTGATATGACATGCTATTCTATAAAATCCTTTCTCCGTAATTAATATTACCTGATTGAGCTAATCATGTAAATGTAATTAACTAGAGAGTCGGGGCACCACAAAATAATATTTATAGAGCTGTTATCTTCCGAATAAACTCTTAAAGACCTAGTAATATTTTACATTAGCAGTCAATATTAATCGTCACCTTAATTCAGTCTCATCTGAAAGTTGTAAATTCTTGGTTATCTTCACGAACCATGGCTAACAAGTTGAATCAGCAATACAAAATTGRGTTTAATTATTTATTTACTAAATACCTAACTAATCACACAGAATTACATATACACAGAATGAATGATACCTTGATTACAAATTACGTCATAAAGGAAAACGTCCCTAGCGGACGGAACAGATATGACAGCTGGTTACACAAAAGAAAAGGAGCTGGGTTTGAGTGAAAGAGCGGGAAGACTTGAGGAACAAAGAGAGAAGCCATGCTATCGTAAATCCAGTATCTTATGCATTCTAAATTACCGCCCATTTGGAAAAGGAAAATTCAATGAAAATTTACTCTGAGCTGCGCTTCGGTAGGTTGGTGGTAGATGGAAGGCCGTGTGGCCAAACCGAGTCCTTTGTCCTTTGAAGAATGTCTCTGGTGGTAAATTGAATACGTTGTAGTAACGTCGATGCGTGGTAGACGGGATACTCTGTCTGTTCTTTCCTAGCCCACGTTTACAGCTGCTGTTGCTAACTCAACGGCTAAGAGGTATCACTTCTGTAGTGAATAAGAGTTCAAAGTTCATACCATTCGCAACCAAAGCTCAYGCTGAGGTTGGCTTAGTTCTGTAGTTGACATGTAGTCCTTTTAACGCAGAGGCTGCAGACCTCACGTACTTGGAACAGGAGGTTATATATTCGTCAAGGCTTTATATAGGCAAGGAAGAGGAGGTGGTGTGTTTGAAAGTTTTATAACCCATGTCTCTTCACAGAGGCGGGCCACTGATTGAGCAGAGCCCTAACCTTATGAAAACCGAAATCTCTTCATTCGGAAGCTAAAATTACATTTCATCTCTCACCAATAATTTATATTCAAACATTAAATTGAACAACAATTCCATGGAATCCGATAACTACAATGTGCAGACTTTCCACTGTAGAGTTTATGTCATCCTATCATTGATGAGAATGTCTCAGATGACAAACCGAACTGACATCATATTCATTAAGTACCACCGCATATGTTCAATTGGTCATTACCAAAATATAGTTCATTTCCCACACCCTTCTGATGTTCCAGAATCTCTATGTTAACCAAAGGATTTTCAAATGTCACATCAGTAGGGTAGAGAGAGAAAAAGGGGGAGAGGTATTTATGACTGTCATAAAACCTACCCCCAGGCCAACTTCATGACAATGGCATATAGTTAAATATGTCTGTTCACCGTTGTTACAGGTAGAATTGTAAAGTAAACTGGTGAGGAAACAGCACAAACCCCCTGAAAATGTTTTAGATAAAAGTCCCTAACGGAGAGAGTGTTGCTATTGCACATAACAGCCATTTTTTTATTTTTTTTATTTTCACCTTTATTTAACCAGGTAGGCTAGTTGAGAACAAGTTCTCATTTGCAACTGCGACCTGGCCAAGATAAAGCATAGCAGTGTGAACAGACAACACAGAGTTACACATGGAGTAAACAATAAACAAGTCAATAACATGGTAGAAAAAATAAGAATCTATATACAATGTGTGCAAAAGGCATGAGGTAGGCAATAAATCGAATAATTACAATTTAGCAGATTAAACACTGGAGTGATAAATCATCAGATGATCATGTGCAAGAAGAGATACTGGTGTGCAAAAAGGCAGAAAAGTAAATAAATAAAAGCAGTATGGGGGGTGAGGTAGGTAAATTGGTGGGTAGTTTACAGATGGACTATGTACAGCTGCACGATCGGTTAGCTGCTCGGATAGCAGATTTTTAAAGTTGTTGAGGGAGATACAAGTCTCCAACTTCAGAATTTTTGCAATTCGTTCCAGTCGCAGGCAGCAGAGAACTGGAAGAAAGGCGTCCAAATGAGGTTTTGGCTTTAGGATGATCAGTGAGATACACCTGCTGGAGCGCGTGCTGCGGGTGAGCCATCGTGACCAGTGAACTGAGATAAGGCGGCACTTTACCTAGCATAGCCTTGTAGATGACCTGGAGCCAGTGGGTCTGACGACGAACATTGAGCGAGGGCCAGCCGACTAGGGCATACAGGTCGCAGTGGTGGGGTCGTATAAGTGTCTTAGTAACAAAACGAATGGCACTGTGATAAACTGCATCCAGTTTGCTGAGTAGAGTATTGGAAGCTATTTTGTAGATGACATCGCCGAAGTCGAGGATCGGTAGGATAGTCAGTTTTACTAGGGTAAGTTGGCGGCGTGAGTGAAGGAGGCTTGTTGCGGAATAGAAAGCCGATTCTTGATTTGATTTTGGATTGGAGATGTTTGATATGAGTCTGGAAGGAGATTTGCAGTCTAGCCAGACACCTAGGTACTTATAGATGTCCACATATTCTAGGTCGGAACCGTCCAGGGTGGTGATGCTAGTCGGGCGTGCGGGTGCAGGCAGCGAACGGTTGAAAAGCATGCATTTGGTTTTACTAGCGTTTAAGAGCAGTTGGAGGCCACGGAAGGAGTGTTGTATGGCATTGAAGCTCGTTTGGAGGTTAGATAGCACAGTGTCCAAGGAAGGGCCGGAAGTATATAGAATGGTGTCGTCTGCGTAGAGGTGGATCAGGGAATCGCCCGCAGCAAGAGCAACATCATTGATGTATACAGAGAAAAGAGTCGGCCGAGAATTGAACCCTGTGGTACCCCCATAGAGACTGCCAGAGGACCGGACAACATGCCCTCCGATTTGAACACTGAACTCTGTCTGCAAAGTAGTGGTGAACCAGGCAAGGCAGTCATTAGAAAAACCGAGGCTACTGAGTCTGCCGATAAAGATATGGTGATTGACAGAGTCGAAAGCCTTGGCCAGGTCGATGAAGACGGCTGCACAGTAATGTCTTATCGATGGCGGTTATGATATCGTTTAGTACCTTGAGCGTGGCTGAGGTGCACCCGTGACCGGCTCGGAAACCGGATTGCACAGCGGAGAAGGTACGGTGGGATTCAGAGATGGTCAGTGTACTGTTTGTTGACTTGGCTTTCGAAGACCTTAGATAGGCAGGGCAGGATGGATATAGGTCTGTAACAGTTTGGGTCCAGGGTGTCTCCCCCTTTGAAGAGGGGGATGACCGCGGCAGCTTTCCAATCCTTGGGGATCTCAGATGATACGAAGGAGAGGTTGAACAGGCTGGTAATAGGGGGTGCGACAATGGCGGCGGACAGTTTCAGAAATAGGGGTCCAGATTGTCAAGCCCAGCTGATTTGTATGGGTCCAGGTTTTCCAGCTCTTTCAGAACATCTGCTATCTGGATTTGGGTAAAGGAGAAGCTGGGGAGGGCTTGGGCGAGTAGCAGCGGGGGGGGCGGGGCTGTTGGCCAAGGTTGGAGTCGCCAGGAGGAAGGCATGGCCAGCCATTGAGAAATGCTTGTTGAAGTCTTCGATTATCACGGATTTATCGGTGGTGACCGTGTTACCTAGCCTCAGTGCAGTGGGCAGCTGGGAGGAGGTGCTCTTGTTCTCCATGGACTTTACAGTATCCCAGAACTTTTTGGAGTTAGAGCTACAGGATGCAAATTTCCTTCCAGGGTACCCGGGCCAGGTCGATTAGAAAGGCCATGCTAGAACCCCATGCCTACAATCCTTTTTAGTTCTACGGTAATGGAGTCGGAGCTGAAAAGAACATTTAACAAGGTGCAGAGAAAATAATTGTAACTTGAGAAAGTTGCACACACTAGTCTATATTACAGTAACCCCAAATAGTGTATTTATTGCATGACTGAACCAACAATTCAGTTTCGGTACACACACACACACACACACACACACACACACACACACACACACACAGAGAGACGATTTATGATAATAAACACATGAATTTATTGGAGGTTATTGTATTCCAACATACAGGCAGGATTTTGCATTACAGCACACATGAACAAATCCAGAACAGAACACTATGTATTGTTTCCATTCCATTGCTTCCAAAATGCTGTCCTCTAATAGCCACCTGTGGCAACTGTAGTTGGAGTCCCACCACCATGCTCAGAGCTCGTGCACAGTGATGGTGCTGAACAACAAAGCCCATCTCGTCTCATCAGGATACAGTAATGAACACAGCCCTGGCTCTGTTTGTCTTTGTGCCGCTCCCTGTTGCTCCGTTTAAATTGTCAACATCACTGCTCAAATGTGGCATTTGAAGCGAATGATTACTTTGAACTTCTATCTGTTCAACAAGGGAGTCTTTGTTCGACGCCCACCAGGGGAGCTGTGAGATAGGCACATGACAGAGTCCCCAAGCGTCAGGATTCAAAGCAGCACTTTGATGGCTCAAACACTCTACCATTACCTTTCTCCTCAAGGAATACCATGGGAGACGTACTTAACATAGAGACACCAAGGCTTCTAGGCCCATATGGAGTGGAATGGCTAGGCAGGGCTCATAGGAGGCACTGCATGTTATTCATATTTTTGTATGTACTGGAAATTGTATAATTGTACATGGCTCACTGCATGGGACAACTCAAAATGCTTAGAACTCTGGAGATTCACCGGACAGGCCGGAACGTTCCACAGTGGGTCTTTAGGAAGGTTCTCTCAGCAAAAATAGGATGCCTCAGGAGAGAAAACTGTGATTGGAGTGAAAGTTGCAACCTAGAATTTGAATGGAGTGAAAGTTGCAACCTAGAATTTGATTGGAGTGAAAGTTGCAACCTAGAATTTGATTGGAGTGAAAGTTGCAACCTAGAATTTGATTTGGTTGCGTGTTGTTGTGGTTCATTTTTGTGGACACACATATTTTATTTGGCCTGACAGCCAGATTTGGTTTTGGTCTGTGTGCCACAGGTGTTAGCCCACTGAGCTAAAGCACACAGGAGGTAAGGCACATCTTAGGTCTCAGGCAAGATTATTTAATGAGTCGTTTCACGTAATGGGTAACTTTTTATATTTTAAGCAGAAATGATGCACCAATATGAAATTTTTGAAATCCTGTTACATTAAATGAAGTGCACTTTAATATAGACCACATTGAGAATTTAATAAATCATATTTTCTTATATGAATAAAGGTGTGCTAAAGTACAAAAAGGCAGCATTTTGACATGTCCCTTTGTCATACCCTGTGTCAATTCTAGGAAGATTTCAACCAACTTAAAGATTTCAACCAACTGAATCCAAAGATTCTACAAGTTTCACCATCATTGTAAAAGCATAGTTATTTTGCTGCTTTGACAAAGTCATTTGTGAAGATGATTATTTATATTCATGTGGTTAGTGATGCATTTACATCTGTCCCTCATTTTAAGGTCAACCCTGTTTTATAAAAACGATTTACCCCTTTAATATAATGGACCGTTCCACCAAGTTAAATGATTGACAGCAGGTGACATCGCTTGGATCCTCTGAACAGCATGGCGAGAAAGGAAAACTTGAATTTGATTTGACTTTCATTATGTGTGAAACATAGTGTATGTACAGTATCATTCATCATTTCACGAAAACCATGTGGTCCCACGGCCAACACTCACCTAAAACCTCAACCCTGTTATGTTCAAACCTGTTAGAGGCTCAATGGTAACTTTATCCGTTTGATTTTATACTGTATGTGAGTTTCTTTGTACAAGGGATACTTGATCAATGAGAAAAGGTTGGATTTATCTCAAACATGGTTTTAAATAATAGTCAGGCACTTACATACATAAGTGTCTGTAACAGGGTTGACAAACGGTGTCGTACACGTGCTCCTAGTTCATAGGATTTTGATGCCTGATAAAGTTATCCTCCATGCAATTGAACGTTGAAAGAAGAGATATTTTAAAGATCATTTCTTTAAAGTGTGCATGTCCAAAAGGCATGTGGAATGACCCTAATATTGAATGAAAACTAAATCATAACTTTGGGTACAGTGCTTAAACTAGTGCCTAAGTATTCACCACGTTTACCATTACAATAAAATGTGAGAAAAGTTCAAGGGGGTGAATACATATAGACACTATGTGATTCCCAAATAGACCTTTGTTGACACTTTTATCAGTGGCTAAGTGCAGTTCTCCATCTGAATCAAAAGCACTGGGGGGTTTTCATGTCAAGGTTCATTCAAACACTCTGTGAGGATGAGGATGATACTCCCGAAAACTACAAACGCATTTTTAAACAAATACATTATTTTAAATGCTAAACATGCCGTCTATGCATTTACATCCTATGCTCTCGCCATTCAGTGTGATACTATCACCCCTTTGTTTCCCACCATGATGTGAGACGGAAAGACATGCATGTGCCTGACTGAASAAACAAAGTGTGGTTATGGCAGGCTTGACGTGTGTCTTTTCTACAAGTGTTCCCTCCAACACACATCTCTCTTTTTTATCTCTCTCCTGGCCCCGATAGGCATATCACATACACCCCCCTCTTACCCCTGATAGCTGTTCAGTCACTCTTCTTCCTTTCTCTCTCTTTCTCTCCTCGATAGCATCACAGTCCCTCTCTCCCTTTGTCTCCCTACCTCTCTCCCTCTGTCTCTTCAACCTGGTTAGACACACTCAGTATTCATGTCAGCAGAGGCGCTGTCAGCAGCGTTTACACACATTACCAGGGTGAAAAGAGGTAGGTTGAGGTACAATGATGTGCAGTGGTTCATGGCAGTTGGTATCAAGATGCTGTCAGAATCGAAAAAGGTGGCCCCTTTGTGAGAGTCCCACGGAGATATGGGCTGAGGCAGGCTGAATTGTCAATGGGATTCAATGAGTCGTTGAGTTAAATGGCAGACCAACTCAGAGGAAACAGTGCAGCGTTTTCTGTACAGTCAAAGTTTAAACTTGTCTCTGCTCACTGCGGTGAAGTGTTGAACAGTGTTGTGGCTGAAACTGTAATATGATATCCAGTGGCGTGTGACATCCAGGGATGTCAAGGAAATCCAGGCTTCCCCAAAACATTGACAAATATATATATATATATATTTTTTTTTTATAAACAGCACCCCACTCTCTCTCTACGTGTTGGCCATCTATCTGATGCTGCCTGGTCCAAACGAGTATGACATTGTTTCTGCCCGTAGTATTAAAGGCAAGGGAAGCCAGTGAGGAGTTGCATCTGGCCTCCCTTGACAAAAAAAAGTTACCACAAATTTGCCAATAGCTAAACTGAGTGAATGGTCCTGTCGAACCCCAAACAAGTGTCAAGGGAAGCCAGCTTAGATTTGGCCTCCCTCCCATCAAATCCAATTAAGCGCATACGTCATTGACAGAAAAACTTCTCATCTCGTTGTGTTGTTGTCCTCCTGTGGCTAGCTAGCCAGYTAGCTAAAATTGGCCCATTCCTAAATTAGCCATGGATGAAGATAGGGATTTGGACTTGTGGTTTTACTTAATTCTCTGTAATGGCCAATGATTATATCGGCAATTCTGATCCAACCATTATACATACATTGTTGTGCCCCTGGCCTGAGAGGATAGAAGTTAGGTATGTAGCTAGCAATATGTAGCTAGATGTAGCAGGCTAATGTTAACTAGCTAACGTTGCTCATGAATGGAAGTTAGGCTAGCGAGCAAGCATTTTAGCCATAGACTGTTTCGTCAACATGAAAGAGGGGGGGTTGGCATTTCTCTATAAGTAGGGTGAGTCAACATGTTTTTCTACTTGCATGAACGCGCACACACACACACACACACGCGCACACAGAAATCAGAACCATGGACAGCCACATAATTTTTAGGGGGCGCTTGGCTTCCCCAGTGATTTTACTCACGCACCGCTACTGATGATATCCACATTAATCAAGGTGCTAAATTAACACTTCCTTCTCAAACCAATGACAACTCCTGTGATTCATATGACATTAATAATTCAGTAAGCCCAGCTGATGTATTAATGACCCCTGGGACCTATTGATGTGGTAATTGATTCTGTCCCAAGTGATTCAGTTTGACTCAGCAGATTTAGTCTGTCCCAAGTGATTCAGTTTGACTCAGCAGATTGRTTCTGTCCCATGTGATTTTATCAGCTTAGTATTGCACATTGACTCAGTTACAAATTCATGAGGTCTAAGATTATCTTTTGAATTGAATGACTATAGATCTACTGTATAGGAAATCTAAATCCTGTCCTGATAAAGGCATTAAAGGCCCAGTGAGTATATTTCCAAACTATTACATTTTAGTCATTTAGCAGACACTATTATTCAGAACGATTTACAGCAGCAATTATGGGTTAAGTGCCTTGCTCAAAGACACATCAAAAAAAAAAAWCACTTAGCCGGCTCAGGGTTTCGAAGCGCAAACTTTTCAGTTACTAGCCCAATGTGCTTAACTGCTAGGCTACCTGCCGTCCCACTATGAGGAAATTATGATAGTGCCCTTTTAGAGTAAGAGCTGTTTGAAAAGACTGCCTGATATTTTAGCCTGTTTTGGTGGGAAGGCGCTTTGGTCTGCCTGGTGACATCACCAGGTGGTAAATTAGTTAGTAAACCAATAAGAAAGATACTTCCAAACCTCTCTGCCAATAACAGCTAGTTTTCAGTTTTCCTCTCCCCACTCAGACCACTCTCAGGCAGTCCTCGAAAAATTCTTGCTTGAGAAATTGCTTTTTGCGAAGGAAGCATTTTTTACATTTTTGATTATTTGAAGACAATCACACTAAGGTACTTGCAGTAATTGTTACCCAGAAATGATACAATATGGWGATAGAAATGGCTGCATTTTCACAGTATTATTCCAACTTCATAGTGTAGTGTATATAAAACTCAGGAAATCATGTTTTTGCTGCACTTGGACTTAAAATATAATGTCAAAATGTATATTTCAGCCTAAATAGACATACCCAAAATATATGATTTATTATGTGAGGGCAATAAACAATACCTAGTTGTCACGTTCTGACCATAGTTCTTGTGTGTTTTGCTTGTTTTAGTGTTGGTCAGGACGTGAGCTGGGTGGGCATTCTATGTTGTGTGTCTAGTTTGTCTGTTTCTATGTTTGGCCTAATATGGTTCTCAATCAGAGGCAGGTGTTTTGTGTTGTCTCTGATTGGGAATCATATATACAGTAGGTGGCTTGTTTTGTGTTGGGGTTTGTGGGTGGTTGTTTCCTGTCTTTGTGTTTTCTCTGCACCAGATAGGGCTGTATCGGTTCGCCTTATTTTGTATTCATTGTAAGTGTTCACTGTTTATCGTTTTATTAAACATGTTGAGCACTGGCTACGCTGCGTGTTGGTCCGATCCCTGTTACACCCTCTCTTCTCGTGAAGAGGAGGAAGGCTGCCGTTACACTAGTAATTGTGATACCGCCAGAGAGATTAAAATCTCCCCTTTCAGCAACCAACAAATTGTCATAAATTGCTGAGGTGTAGTTACTTTTGAGGACACAAGCTCAAGTACCCAGTACAAATATGACACAAATATGAAAAATCATATTATTTCCTTATTCAAAAATAGTGGGGGAATAGGGATCGAAATGATTGAAAAGCTTTCTAAATATAGTAACAATCAAATTATAAATGATTCACTATAATATTTTGACTTTCTTGTAACTATAAAATAAATATGATCATACTTMGTGAGTACAAAATTGTCACCATTTCATATAACTGACAACAGACATTTTTCTGCCCAGCGTCCTCTGAGTGACGCAGACGCCATTCAAATGCCTGTTMACTCGTTACAACTTCAGCTTTAAGCATGAAGTCCCTCTGTGACCAAGAGAAAGCGGTCGTGTTTCAATTCTACAAAAATATTATWATTTTTTCCCATTTCATATGCCATATTGTAAGAGGAGTTGCAGGTTCACAGCCAGAGGATATCGAGTACTACAGGCAATGTGTTGATAGAACTTCGGTAGAGTTTCCTTTTGTAGAGTTTTCYTTTGTCTGGATAGGCCAGAAAAGTGTCGCTCCCTATGCAAATATTTATATATACTGCATCTCAGACGAGACTGGAGACCAACATGTGAAGCGGGACAACCAGAGCTTTCATTGAGTTGTCGTTATGTTGCTACCATTAATGCGATGATAGCTATTCATCGACAAATGACATACCACGTTCAATTATTACGCAATTAAATTAATCAAATAACAATTAATTAAGAAGTAATCTGAGGCACCACGGGAAAAGTTTATTTAACGACTTAATGTTTCCCGAATTAACTCAGAAATATCAAAATATCTCAATATACTATCCGTTATCCATCAGTCTCATTCTGAACGTCGTAATATCCTAGTCTCCATGAGGAATCATCGTACACAAATTGGCTTAATTATTTATTTACTAACTAACTAAATAATCATACAGAATTACATAAACACACACACACAGGATAGATTATACATTGATTACTACATAATGCAATGAAAAGTCCCTAGTGGATTAACCCGGTATGACGGCGTGTTACACAATGAAAGGGTGGATGGAGAAAGAGTGGGAGGAGGACAACAAAGGGATTCAATCGTACATCCAGAGTGGGAGGAGGACAACAAAGGGATTCAATCGTACATACAGATGAATAATACGCTCATCGTAAATATGGATATTTAGCACCCCAACAACCGCCCATTCGGATTTAAAAATGCAAGGTACATATTTACGCTCGTATAACTTTGTAGTCTCGCTCTGTTGAAAACGYCCGATCAGTCTGTGGAGTCAGTCGACAGAAGGTCTCTGGTTGTGTAAGTCCCTGGTGGCCACCAGAGATCACCATGTCCTTTGTAGTCGTAGCTTCTTGGTCTCGGAGTGTCTGTTTAGAACAGATCTTCTAGAGGTTTACCACGTGGTGTTCAGCGGTCCTTGTCCTTTGCTCTGTTTGTTTAGAATAGATACCCTAGAGATACCTATAGTGGTGAGAGGAAATTGTTCTTTGTCCCTCATCTTTGGTCAAGTTTCCTAGGCTAACAGTGCATAAACAGCTGTAGACTGAATGTTCCTGTGTAGTCTTCTTCGATAAAGAGTTTCAGAGGGTATTACCATTTTCTGGTATTTTAGTCTTTAAACCATTTCGTAACGTATTCAGCTCGCGCTGCACGTATACGAGTCTTTAGCTTTAAACCATTTGTGATGTCCAGCTTACCGTCCGTGTACCGGTCTAAATGGTTGATTATTCAGGGTACAGCTAAGACCACTTTCCACACCTGCAGCAACCCGGCATGTTTTGGTTGATAGAGATGTTCTTCTTCTCTGTTGAAAGTTTCAAAGTTCCTAAACATTTCGTACCGTTCAGCTCATGCTGTCGGTCACGCTGGTCTCTAGAGATTTAAATTCCCACCATTTCAAACGTGTGGATGATCCTCACGGCGGTTCCATCCCATTGCCACAATGTCTGTGCTCACGTGGGCGTGGTTACTGACTTGGCAAAATTCTATATGGAAAACCATTATCTAATTTAGAAGGCTAAAATCACATTTCATATAATCACAAATGGTTGTATATTTAATCATATAAGTTTTTACAACATTTAGATGTAAACCTGACCCCTTGAATGCGTACACTTT
Organism: Salvelinus sp. IW2-2015; assembly: GCF_002910315.2. Taxonomy (NCBI): domain Eukaryota; kingdom Metazoa; phylum Chordata; class Actinopteri; order Salmoniformes; family Salmonidae; genus Salvelinus; species Salvelinus sp. IW2-2015. The sequence goes on along the minus strand of NC_036868.1, from coordinate 25,311,448 downwards.
CAGAGATACAGTTATTTAGTTTTACSGTCCTTAACGATATCACAAAACAACAACTGATTTGATATGATTATTGTTTAAGTCTCACCAACCATTTCCCACATTATTTATGTTAGAAATATTGTTTCAATGTCCAACCTTTAAATGTTACAGTACTGCAAAATCTCTCTCTGTTGTAACAAATGGATTTTTAACTTGCTTTTCCACAGAGTGGGAGAGAGAGTTCCTGCAAGGTATTTACAAACGTCATAAAACTGGCTAACTCCCCCGGAGGGGGGGAGGGTCTTGAAACCTTTGATTAGCTGGCGCCTTTGATCCCCATCCAGGAGGGCAGGTCAGTCATGACAGAGTGCACAGCAATTGATGTTCCGCCATTCACAGAGCGCTTTTGTGCAGAAAAATGGTGGCCGGAATGGCCCAGAACCGCTCAAAGTGCCTTAAATAGGGGACGTAAAGTTTAAAAGTAAAATTTTGTCCGTTTTCATCATAGTTGAGCAAGCATTGGTTGCATTTTGAGTAAATTACAAACTTTTTCCGAAATGAATTATTTTCAAACACTTACTCGTTTGTGTGAAATGTCGGAATCAAATCAAATTGTATTGGTCGCATACACATATTTATCAGATTTATTGCGGGTGTAGTGAAATGCTTATGTTCCTAGCTCCAACAGTGCAGTAATATTTAACAATTCATAACAATACACACATCTAAAAGTAAAATTAAGAAATCTATAAATATTAGGAGGAGCAATGTCGGAGTCCGGAGTGTGTGTGTGTGTGTGTGTGTGTGTATATATATATATATACACACACACAAACATACACACACACTCCGGACAGTGTATATATATATATATATACACTACCGTTCAAAAGTTTGGGGTCACTTCGTTTGGGGTCAGTTTGGGGTCACTAACCCTAACCCTGTTTTTGAAAGAAAATAAAAAATGTTGTCCAATAAAATAACATAAAAATGATCGGAAATACGGTGTAGACACAGTTAATGTTGTAAATGAATATTGTAGCTGGAAACAGCTGATTTTTAATGGAATATCTACATATGTGTACAGAGGCCCATTACCAGCAACCATCACTCCTGTGTTCCAATGGCACATTGTGTTAGCCAATCCAAGTTTATAATTTTAAAAGTCTAATTGATCATTAGAAAACCCTTTTTGCAATTATGTTAGCACAGCTGAAAACTGTAGTAATGATTTAAAGAAGCAATAAAACTGGCCTTCTTTAGAGTATCTGGAGCATCTGCATTTGTGGATTCGATTACAGGCTCAAAATGGCCAGATACAAAGACCTTTCTTCTGAAACTCGTAAGTCTATTGTTCTGAGAAATGAAGGCTATTCCATGTGAGAAATTGCCAAGAAACTGAAGATCTCGTACAACGCTGTGTGCTACTCCCTTCACAGAACAGCGCAAAGTCCTCAACTGGCAGCTACATTAAATAGTACCCGCAAAACACCAGTCTCAACGTCAACAGTGAAGAGGCGACTTCGGGATGCTGGCCTTCTAGGCAGAGTTCCTCTGTACAGTTTCTGTTCTTTTGCCCATCTTAATCTTYTATTTTTATTGGCCAGTCTGAGATATGGCTTTTTCTTTGAAACTTTGCCTTGAGAGACAACATCCCGGAGTTGCGTCTTCACTGTTGACGTTGAGACTTGRCGTTTTAKACATTTTTGCAAATGTATAAAAAATTWAATATCACATTTACATAAGTATTCAGACCCTTTGGTATGAGACTCGAAATTGAGCTCAGCTGCATCCTGTTTCCATTGATCATCCTGAGCMTAATGATGAGCTTGGAGGTTACTATGGTGTTGAAGGCTAAGCTATAGTCAATGAAGAGCATTCTTACATAGGTATTCCTCTTCTCCAGAAGGGATAGGGCTATTGAGGCGGTATGCAAATGTAAGTGGGTCTAGGGTATCAGGTAAGGCGGAGGTCATATGATCCATAACAAGCCTCTCAAACCACTTCATGATGACAGTAGTGAGTGCTACGGGGCGATAGTCATTGAGTTCAGTAACCTTTGCTTTCTTGGGTACAGGAACAATGGTGGACATCTTGAAGCAAGTGGGGATAGCAGACTGGGATAGGGAGAGATTGAATATGTCCGTAAACACTCCAGACAGCTGGTCTACGCATACTCTGAAGACGCGGCTAGGGATGCCATCGGGCYGGCAGCCCTGTGAGGGTTAACATGCTTAAATGTCTTACTCACTTCGGCCACGGAGAATGAGAGCCCTCAGTCCTCAGGAGTGGCCCGTGTCGGTGGCATTGTGATATCCTCAAAGCGGGCAAGGAATGTGTTTAGCTTGTCCGGGAGCAAGACAACAGTGTCCGCGACGTGGCTTGGTTTTCTCTTGTAATCTGCTATTGTTTGGAGTTCCTGCCACATACGTCTTGTGTCTGAGCCATTGAATTGTGTCCTGACTTGACTTAGTCTGAAGACTAGTATTTATCTAATCAACTATGTTTAATTGTTCCCCGATTTAATTTAATCATGTAACAATTAACTCAATAAGAACTGGGGCACCACGAGAGCGGTCTTTAAAGAGTTACCATCTCCCAAATTAAATTAAACAGTCAACTTATTAATCATTACCTCGTATCATATCATCATTCTGAACAGTTGTAACCTCCTTGCATCTGCAAAAACCCGAGCTTTACATATTGGTTTAATTATTATTTTACTAGCTAACTAAATGGTAACACAGGATAAACATACACACTTAATACATTAAAAACAGGTCCCTAGCAGACTGACAACAATATGGGTGTTTGTTACAAAAGACATGGTGAGGGCGAGAGAGAGGGACAGAGACACTTAACGGTAAATGTAGAAACTACTCTCACTTACTAGTACGCCTATACTTTGCACACGAACCGCCGGCCACTTGGAGTAAAAATCATGAATGTATTTACGCAAAAATGCCTTGGTTCGCTGTGTATCTCTCTGAACCGGGCCGCTTTGGAAAGGGGGTTTGGGCCATTTCGCGACACGCTTGTAAGGCACTGATTGTCCAAAAGCAATTTCTCTGTTGTTCTCCTCTGCAGTTGTCCGGTGACTTGTCATGTAGTCCTGAACAGAACTACAGAGTTTATTCAGCTTCTATTGGCTCTGGAAGATGCTTCTTTGAAGATAGGCTAGCCAACATTGTCGATGGTTCCCAGTGGGGTGATGAGAGTAGCATAATATGATGGTTTGAAAATAGTAGTAAAATTGTCCCACTTGAATTTGCTTTTCTACATACTTAGGTGACAAATAATCAGCCGTACCAGTGATTGTCCGGGAGGTGACTTTATCATCTCTACCTCGTGTGAGATTAAGATTTCAATCCCCTTTAAACGTGAGCTGCAGCTCTACGTCTCTGTGGTCTGATAAGTTAATTCTTAACCTATCATTTATTACAGTTCGTTCAAAAGGGGCGTTCCGTCAGGCTGACAAGCTCTCTGACCTCACTCAAGGGCGTTGACTACTTACTTGTACAAAGTTATGAAACAATTTTCTCTTATGGCTGCTAAAATTATGCCCTCTCCTAACAAAAACACTTTCATCCTTTTTCATATTTCATGCGCAACGCATCGGATGGAAACTTTGTTCATGTAGTGGGTATACTTTCTAAGTTACAGTATTTCATTTATAATTTTTTTTAATGAAATCACAAAATAACACACAATATGACATTAGTGTTCTTCAGATCGCCTCTGACCAACCCCCCTAGTTATACGTTAGAATTATTGTTACACTATTTGCTTTAGAACGTGTTAGGGTTTTGGAGGGAAAAGTTTGTGAAACAAAGTAACATTCCTCTGGTGAATTTGGAGAGGGAAACCTGAATCTTCTCTCCTTGATTTACAACAGGGTGTGAGGTGTTAACCCCCACCATTTTTCTCCACCCCCCTCTGCGGRTGAGAGGGGGTCTGGTTGAAGTTATTTATAGCAATGCTGATCTGACCTATTTGGATCCTCACAGGACAGTCATGACAATTGCGACTCYACTTTTTCTCTGTATTGACATTTTGCCTGTTTTATTGCCTTACGGAGGGCATAACTGCACTGTTTGTATTCAACCATATTCCCAGTCACCTTGCCGTCGTTAAATGCGGTGGTTCGCGCTTTCAGTTTTTCTCGAATGCTACCATCTATTCACGGTTTTTGGTTTGGGTAGGTTGTTCCTACTGTGGCTATTACAATGTCCCCTATACACTTCCTGATGAACTCAGTCACCGTGTCAGTGTATATGTCAATGTTATTCTCAGAGGCAATCCCAGTCCGYGTGAGGAAAACAATCTTGAAGCATGGATTCCGATTGGTCAGACCAGCATTGAATAGACCTTAGCACAGGTACTTCCTGTTTGAGTTTCTGCCTAAAGGAAGAGTGGAGCGKAAGGGAGTCATAATCTGATTTGCCAAAGGGAGGGTGGGGGAGGGACTTTTAGCCATCCCAGAAGGGAGAGTAACAATGGTCAAGAGTTTTTGAAGAGTGAGTACTACAGGCAATGTGTTGATTGAATTTCGGTGGAGTTTACCTCAGATTTGCTTTGTTAATGTCCCCTGCTGCAATAAATGCAGCCTCAGGATATCTGGTGTAAAGTTTGCACAATGTCCAGTGTAGTTCCTCGTCGCGGTATCGGCTTGAGGGGGAATATACATGGCTTTGACGATAACTGAAGAGATTTCTCTTGGGAGGTAATGCGGCAGCATTTTATTGTGAGGTATTCTAGGTTGGGTGAACAAAATGACTTGAGTTCCTGTACATTATCACAATCACACCATGAGTAGTTAATCATGACACATACACCACCRCCTTTCTTCTTCCCAGAGAGTTCTTTATTTCTGTCTGCGCAATGTACTGAGGACACAGCTGGCTGTATGGAMGGGGACAGTATATCCGGAGAGAGCGATGATTCTGTGAAACAGAGTATGTTAYAGTCCCTGAGTTGAACCAGAAGTCCACTCCGAATACCTCTTCTCCGTGGGCGGCGTCTTGGAGCAGTCTCTGAGATAAATTCAGTTGGCTTGGTGGGTACGAACAATGGATCCAATTTGGGAAAGTAATATTTCTGGTCGGAATGCTGGTGAGTTACCGCCGTGCTGATATCCAAAAGTTCTTTCTGGCTTTATGTAATAACACGAAAAACATTCTGGGCTAATAATGTAAGAAATAACAAATATATATATACTGCAAAGTTGCTTTGGAGCTAGAAGCAGAGCTCCCATGTCTGTCGGCGCCATCTTGTTGTTGAATTTATGTAGATTAAAAAAAAAATTTAAAAAAAGAAACTTCTAAATAAGTTATATTAATTTGCATTGTAATTATTCGTTGTTTGCACTGTGTGTGATTCTGCGTGAAGGGTCTGATTATGAAAATGAGCTATTTTCTAAAGCCTTATTGAGGCCGGGAGCAATCGCAGAAAGCAATGAAGTATGGGGTAAAGCGCTGTATGTGGATAAAATATAAATGCTGCTTCATTCTACCATGCATATACACCCCACAGTCACTTGCAGCTGAGCTGTGAGCAAACAAATTAATTATTTATGAAGGATGAATATTGCATATTGGTCTAAAAATTGTTGTTTCGTCTGCATCATATGCCAACAAGATTAGATTTACATGACAAGATATTTACCTCCACAGAGCAAAGAATTCTAATCAGCCTGCAATATATGTTGTGGGATACTACAGGACTGATCTGAGTTTTAAAAAAACAGGAAAACTATCAAAAAAGATATATACAGTGAGATCCAAAATGTTAGACCATTCCTCCATACAGAATCCTGYCAGATCCTTGACATCATTTGCCTGCGCTTATAGACTGCCCTCTACAATTCAAACCATATGTTTTCAATGGGTTATAAATCCAGAGACTGAGATGGCCTTTGAAAAATGRCCAATTAACCATTTCTTTGTTGATATTGATGTGTGTTTGTTTTTWTTTTCTTGCTGGAAGATCCACTTGTGGCCAAGTTTCAGCCTTACAAGGGCCCCAGGAMCAGTGGAAGCAAAATAGCCCCATAATATCAAAGATCCTCAACCCCATACCTACTGTAAAATATGATTTTCTGCTTATGCATTCTAATTTCGACACTGGTGTGCGTGGCCAAAGAGCTCTATTTTCATGACATCTGACCAAAGCACCGGTTTCAATTCAAGTGCCAATGCCTTTTAGCAAACTCCAGACGTTTACATTTGTTGGATGATATGAAAATATAGCTCTTTGGCCACGCAAAAATTTTTCAGCATACAATATAGCTCAGTATTGGAATTATTTATTTTATACTGTAATTTTTGCTCATCTTTATCAAGGGTGTCAATAATTCCAGACCCCACTGTACATGTCTACAGGACGGATATATACACAATTGTTTAGACTGGATATTTAATTGGTGAATTTTTTGTTGGGTGTTGTGCACTATGTATATCAATGTAACATGCTGTTATGTTCATTATTTTGTGTTTGTATGTGCCTGACATCACCAATTAAGTTCCCTCGGGAAAATAAAAGTTAATCTAAAAGTCCAAGTCCAAAGTACTTCAGTACATAAGCTGTGATTTATATTCTAGATAGAACACCCTGAAGCCAGTCAACCTAGTGCGCCTTGTGTTTCTTTTATCCTCTGGTTGATAAACGTTGCTTGTCTTGCACCATCACACTCTGTCATGCCCTCATTTTCAACCAGCATCCAATTCTGTTGTGGCTGTCTTTGAAAAGTAATGGACTGATAAAACATGGCTTTGAACAAGACACACACACACACACACACACACACACACACACACACACACACACACACACACACACACACACACACAGAGCTATACACTACCCATTGGCTTTTCTGTTCTGTGCTCTCTCTGCCCCAATGGAGGGGTAATAATGGGTTTTGCAATATAATACTGACATCAATGCATGAGTCAAGGGAAAGTTTGAGTTATGCCCGGCGATGACTCTGCAAATACTGTGAACTCTAAGAAATCTCATAGTTTGTCAGGGATGATTAGAATTCAACGTTATTGATCAGGACTTTGAATTCAGGGTTGTATGTTAAAACAAAGGCTGTCGATGTGTGCCATTTTAAATATTAATACAACAGAAATGTGTTATTGCTGACACTATTCCCAGGTGTATGCCCACTTCATGGCTGGCTTATTCATATTTAATAACAGTGAACTAACGTCAGGACTATAGGGACAATCAACCCGTACCTAAAATTCCACTTTTCAGGTAATAGATGAAATATAGTACCGCACCCACTGGAGTTACTGGCTTAGGTATTTGGATGTTGCAGGTTATCCTACCATGTGGGTATAGTATTATATATACAGTACATACTAATTAATATGCAATGAAAAACCTCACCTTTCAACAAACAGGAGTGCTTTTGGTCGGTGGGATTAGACAATTTTTTATGGCTGTACTTGATGCAGTGTGTTTTCTAGTTTCACCTCTATCAAACACACAGGCTCAAGGGAGAGACTGACGGCAAGAACCAAAATATATCTAATATATCTAGTGAGGAATAGCCTTAGGGGATGCTCTCTCTGTGGTGTGTCATAGGGTTTTAGAGATTATCCGTGGAGGCTGTAGGCTGGCTGGATGGTGTTTGACAGATATGGATGTGGAAATGTCTTACCTGAAGACTTTGGCTGTTTCTAAACTGTAAACTGACACCTTGTTCAGTTTTTYAAACCCATGCTTCACCCCACTGCGACAACTGTCATAATGTATACTGCAGAGCTCACCAACTCAATCAGACTACTAGTCAAAACTCAGTAGAGTCAGACAAAGATGTGCACTTATCACTATGGCTGAGGTTGAGTGAAAACCGAAAGGAAGTGTGGTAAAGTGTTGCGAAATAAAGTAAACTCATGAGCTATTTTAGTAAAGCTACAGTCAAGTGTGCTTTTGGGAACAATCTCAACTCACTCAGTACAGTTGTGTCGCCGTGTTAAAGATTCATGTGTTTTACAAGGAGCAGACGCACAGACAGTACATTACTGACCTTTAGTGCAGAACTGTACTCTAAGTTACTGTATTTTTGTGCACTCATTCTCCTAGTTTACTGGTTTAGAATTTGACAGAAGTTTAGCGACAATTATTAAACCAGTTTATACATATTTATTCATAACACATCATACTGCACCACCGTCAAGAGAACTGGTGCCCTCTTCTAAGCGCATGCATGAGATCTACTTGCCTGGCTACCCAAACTCCTTGCTCCGGCCAATCGCTATGGCACGGCCACAGACGTTCGTTTCTTCTACGCAATGAGTCTAGMTCTGAGTACCTCTCAAACAATTTCTAGAACGCAAACACATTCGCACCATTCTGATTGGTCCCAGAAGCCAATGGGTGGGGCCAGAGCCAGAACACATGTGGGTAAATTGCCATTTTGAAAATTCATCATTGGCTTTGGTACTCTGATTGGTTAGAGATGATCCAATCGGTGGTGACTTTGTTTTGTACAAGACCTCTCATTTTGACGTTACCACAACTGATTTCAACGTTGGCCCTTGCAATGTAAAGAGTGTCTGCAGGCRGATGAATCCAAGATGTAGAAGTTGTGGAAAAGAAGTTCATGGTGTTTCTTATGAAGAAGCTGTAAAGTGTTGCACCTGTGGTGGAAAGCATGAAGCTACATGAGGTTGTCATAGTCATGACCATCCAGAGGATTTCATATGTAGAGGCTGTCAAAAAGGTGGAGGGAACAAAAGGTACTCTTGAGGACCCCATGGTGTTGGGAAGGCCTTTAATGCAGGCTGCAGAGTTCACTTTCCACCAGCAGGATCCAGGGATGTTACGTGTAAAGGTGGACTTTGTGAATTTTATGGCAATGGCGATCAATGGCACGGCTAAAGTGGAGGGACAGTCCAGGAAGATGGACATTATTGTGGATGCGGCAGAGCGGTTCGGGGACTAGAGGATTTCTCAGGGAAGGAGTAACATGAAGCTCTGTCTCGAGCAGTGATACCTCCTCAGGTCCCAGAGCCTGGGGAGGGAGATATGGAATATTGAAGAATTGAGGGAGTAAGATATAGGTTTTGTTAAGTAATTTTTGTGTGTTTTAGGTTATGTGGATTAGCCCCCCACCTCCCATCACCGTATGGAGTTTCCTTTTTACCCCTGTACAGTTGGTGGCGGGAATACACCATAAGTATTGGATGCCAACCACCATTAAACTCCATCGAAGAAAACTTCAATTATAGCAGTCTCAGACTGAAGTATGTAGCARACCTACAGCAGTGGAATAATTCCATTTGAGTTGTCAGGCAAGAGATCTACAAGGCCTAGATTCCATCAGATCAAGCGTTAATCGGCGACAGCCAACACCTGCATAGCTGATGTTTTGGCTGCGTCGGAGGTGGAACTGCGTTGGCGCTGTCAAATCGGTGAACAGCTGCTCTTGATCATACTCGCTTTAGAAGTTCAGAATGAGAAAGTGTAGGCTATATAGAAATAATGATGCTCAAATTCAAAATCATTAAATAATGTGGATTTTTATTGGCCAAATCGAAGAGTAGATTATATCTCACATTTCAGTGKTCAAASTTGTAAACAAGACTGCATGGGATTCCTCTTAATGCAACTCCGTGTGCAGCCAATCGCTTCAGGTATAATGCCAGGAGCTGCTGGTGGATTTGACCGCTTTAACGCAGTTCCACCTCCAACACCTCCGAAACAACCGCTATGCCAAAGCAACTGCTATGCGGATGTCAGCTAAAGCGAATCTGATTTGAATAGAGCGCCTACTAATTTTCAGGACAATTTAGGTTCTCAGTGGTGTGCCTGAGTCGTTGTTGAATTTACAGTATGTTGCAACTCCTTGATTTCATAAGCTACTGAACRTTAAATCTGCTCCCTTGCTCATTAGGAAATGAGACACATTTTTTGCTGAGAGAGACGATGATGCAAATGACTTCTGAAATAAAGCCACCATTGCCATTCCCATTTCTCTTTCCTTTAATTCTAAKGCGATACTGTTAGTAATGCTTATTTCCAACCAAAACCTGGATGTTGAGTTGGATGTGCATCAGCTCAAACATAGTAGTGGAAATAGGGAGAGAGGGGAAGGGAGGGAAGAATGCAAACCTTGAAAATTATACTTATTTTCCAGCATTCGCCAAAAATGTTCTCTGTCATTTAATTGCTGGACAGGCATCTAATGTGGCTTGCTTGCATGTAACTAATGGATGTAAGATAAAGACAGACACTCATGGCTGGGTAATGGAGATTCTCCATTGCAGCATTTATCGCAACATGATGGAGAATCACAGTTCATCTGACAGGCCTACGCATCGCTTTTGGGGCATTCTCATTCAGCAACTCACCAAAATGAAGACTAAATGGATGTTTAAGTTCCAATTACATTGAATTTACAGAATTTGCATTGCAGATATCACAGTAACATAAATGTGAAGGAAGCATTAGCACACCTGGCCTGGGCAATGTTTGGAGGCAACATGTTTCCCAGTGTTTGCATTTCCAAGAAGGTGAAATGTGTTCAATTCTAACTAACCATATAGTTAGAGGCGTACTATTATGGYATTTTAGTAATTTAGCAGACGCTCTTATCCAGAGAAACTTACAGTTTGTGCATTCATCTTAAGATAGCTAGGTGGGACAACATCGAAGTTGAGATATCTGCCAGGCACACAGAGATGCGTGTCGGCACCTGGGTGTCTAAGGAGGGGAAGGAGAAAAGTAGTTGAGTGTCATTCGCATAGCAATGATAGAAGAGACCATGTGAGGATATGAAGGAGCTGAGTGACTTGGTGTATAGAGAGAAGAGAAGAGGGCCTAGACCGTGCCCTGGGGGACACCAGTAGTGAGAGTACGTGGTGCAGACACAGATCCTCTCCACGTCAGGCAGGATGCAATCAAAGAGTGCGCATAGCCTGAGACGTCCAGCCCTGAGATGGTGGAGAGGAGGATATGATGGTTCACGGTGTCCAAGGCAGTGGATAGATCTAGGAGGATGAGAACAGCTTTGGCAGTGCAGAGAGCCTCCATGACATAGAAAAGAGCAATCTCAGTTGAGTGAACCGTCTTGAAACCTGACTGGTTAGGGTCAAGAAGATTGTTTTGAGAGAGATAACGAGAAAGTTTATGGAAAGAGTTTTGGAAAGAAAAGAAAGAAGGCATACAGGTCTATAGTTTTTGACGTCAGATGAGTTGAGTGTTGGTTTCTTGAGGAGGGGAGCAACTCTGACCATTTTGAAGTCAGAGGGGACGCAGCCAGTGGTCAGGGATGAGTTGATGAGGGAAGTGAGGAATGGGAGAAGGTCTCCAGAAATGGTCTATAGAAAGGAGGAGGGGATAGGGTCGAGCGKGCAGGTTGTCGGGCGGCCAGACCTCACTAGTAGCAGAATGTCATCTGGAGAGAGAGGGAAGAAAGAGGTCAAGGCATAGGGTAGTTCTGTGTGAGTGAGATCAGTGGACTAAATAGGCTGAGTGAATGAGTAGCGGTTGTTGTCATCCTTTTTTCAAAGTTGTCCGCAGAGAGGGGGAGGAAGGGGTGGAAGATTAAGGAAGGAGGAGAAGGTGGAAAAGAGTTTCCTAGGGTTAGAGGTAGAAGCTTGACATTTAAAGTGGTAGAAAGTGGATTTAGCAGCAGATACAGAGGAAGAGAAGGTAGAGAGGAGGGAGTGAAAGGATGATAGGTCCTCCGAAAGTTTAGTTTTCCTCCATTTTTGCTCAGCTGCACACAGCCCTGTTCTGTAAGTTTGCAATGAGTCAAATCAGACACGGAGCAGGAGGGAAGGGTTGAGCCAGCCGTCCGGGATGCGTAGGATGCGGAAAGGGAGGAGAATAGGGTCGAAGAGGCAGAATCAGGAGACAGGAGGGAGAAGGATTTAGCAGAAGGGAGAGATGATAGGATAGAAGAAGAGAGAGAGTGAAGATTGTGATGGTACATGATTAGGGTTGGAGGAAAGGGAGACAGAAAAGGAAACAAAGTGGTGATCAGAGGGGGGTTGCAGTGAGATTAGTAGGTGAGCAGCCTCTAGTAAAGATGAGGTCAAGCGTATTGCTTGCCTTGTGAGTTGGAGGAGGTTGGGAAAGGGTGAGGTCAAAAGAGACAAGGAGGGGAAAGAGAGAGTTGGAAAGAAATGAATTAAACGCAAACGACGGGAGGTTGAAGTTGCCAAGTACGAAGAGCCGTGATCCATCGTCAGGAAATGAGCTTATCAAGCTGTCAAGCTCATACATTGATGAAGATACACCCATCGCCCTGCCTGACTTGATCTGACAGGTGTGTGTGTGCGTGTGCTTGCAGGCTTGTCTGTGTGTGCGTGTGTGTGTGTGTGTCCACACGACAAGGTAGTCCTGAGCCCAGCAAAGCAGAACTGTAGTGAGTGGAGCAGACTGAGGGGTCCTAATTACTGTGTGATGCTTCCCTCAGCCCTGCTGACCCTACTGCTGATCCTAATGGGCCCGGGGGTGCCTAATGGGCCCGGGGATGCCAGGAGCATAGGAAGGGGAGTATAATAAATAGATAATCACACCTGTCTCTCTACCTCTCTTCCTCTCAATACCTCTCTCAACCATTATTTCTCTCTTCCCCTCAATACTTCTCTACCTCTCAAACTTCTATGACTCTCTCCACCTCTCTCTCTTTCTACCTCTCCACATCTCCCACACAGGGTTCCCGAGTGCCGCAGCGGTCTAAGGCACTGCATTTCAGTACTTGAGGCGTCACTACAGACACCCTGGTTCGATTCCAGGCTGTATCACAACTGACCGTGATTTGGAGTCCCATAGGGATGCGCACAATTGGCCCAGCGTTGTCTGGGTTTGACCGGTGTAGRYCATCATTGTAAATGAATTTGTTCTTAACTGACTTACCTAGTTAAATAAATAAATAAAATAATCTCTCTCCACAACTGATGAAGGTTTTTGAAGATTGGGTTCTTGTAAAGTGCAGAAGCATGACTAATGACTAATACACTTTTAGAAAAAAGGGTTCCAAAAGGGTTCTTCGGCTGTMCCCATAGGAGAACAGGTAGAACCCTTTTTGGTTCCAGGTAGAACTATTTTGGTTTCCATGTAGAAGCCTCTTGGGAAATATTTCTACATTGAATCCAATAGGGTTCTACCTGGAAMCAAAACGGTTCTGCCTGGAACCAAAAAGGTTCTTCAAAGGGTTCTCCTATGGGGACAGCCGGAGAACCCTTTTAGGTTCTAGATAGCATCTTTTTTTTCTAAGAGTGTGCTGTAGGAATGTCTCAAGGTGGACTCAGCAATGACTGTAGGGAGACTTCCTAAACAGCGGGGGTGACTTCCTGCTTTCAAACAATCAAAACAACAACAAAAGAGTGACTGACTGATTGATTGACTGAAGGACGAACTGACAGACCAACTGAAAGGAGTGATTCCTTTGTCTCCTCCTCTCCTCTCCTCTAGCCTGCAATGCCAAATAGTGTCCCCCTACCCTGTGTCCCAAGGGGATTTCATCTTAAGATATTAGCATCCGTTTCTATGTCAACGGTGTGATATTGCGTCGAATTTTGGAGATCATTGCAGCCAAACTTACATTCTTTTCATCCCCACTATGTAAACAAAGTTGATTTCCGCTACAATTTTGCTGCTTAAACAAGTTTTGTTCAGCTAATGTAGGGCAGCCCAGGCCCCGAAGTGACTCTTCTTATCAACTGTATGCAAGGATTTCCTCTTTTGTCTTAGGAATTCAGCATTCTCTGTGTGTATCTTGCCAACCCCCATTGTCACACATCTGAGCAGCAGATGTTCTGTTGTGATTAAGTCACGTAGGTCTGATATCTGATTGGAGGTTAACTTTACAGTAATGCTTTTGGTCAACAACTCAGATTTTCAAACCAAACAACTCAGATGTTATAAAAGGGTCTTAGACTCACGGTCTATCTCTCTTTGTTTGTTCCTCAACTGCTGTGGTGGGAGTCTTTCTTTCTTCAGAACTCCATTCTCAGACATTTCTAGATTGCCTATTATTGTAACTCAGCTATAGTCTTGCATATTGCTAAATAATCTTTATGGAGTCAGATAAACAATTTAATAGGCTAATTATTTAGAATTATTGTGTGTTGCATGTGAGGTACAGTGCATTTGGAAACTATATGTTGACTTTTTCCATATTTTGTTACATTACAGCCTTATTCCAAAATGGATTAAACATTTTTTTTCTTAACAATCTACACACAATAGCCCATAATGAAAACATGTTTTTTTTWGTTTTTTTGCAAGTGTATAAAAATAAATACGGAAATACCGTATTTACATAACTGTTCAGACCGTTTGCTATGATCCTCGAAATTGAGCTCAGGTGCATCCTGTTTCCATTGATCATCCTTGAAATGTTTCTACAACTTGATTGGAGTCCACCTGTGGTAAATTCAATTGATTGGATAGGATTTGGAAAGGCACACCTGTCTATATAAGGTCCCACAGTTGACAGTGCATGTCAGAGCAAAAACCAAGCCATGAGGTCGAAGGATTTGTCCGTAGAGCTCCGAGACAGGATTGCGYCGAGGCACAGATCTGGCAGGGTACCAAAAGATGTCTGCAGCATTGAACGTCCTCAAAAACACAGTGGCCTYCATCATTCTTAAATTGAAGAATTTTGGAGCCACCAAGACTCTTCCTAGAACTGGCAGCCTGGCCAAACTGAGCAATCAGGGGAGATGGGCCTTGGTCAGGCCTGATGGTCACTCTGACAGAGCTCCAGAGTTCCTCTGTGGAGATGGGAGAACCTTCCAGAAGGACAACCATCTCTGCAGCACTCCACCAATCAGGCTTTTTTGGTAGAGTGGCCAGACAGATGCCACTCCTCAGTAAAATGCACATGACAGCCTGCTTGGAGTTTGCCAGAAAGACTCTCAGACCATGAGAAACAAGATTCTCTGGTCTGATGAAACCAAGATTGAACTCTTTTTCAGGGGCAGGAACTGAGAACCTAGTCAGGATTGAGGGAAAGATGAACGGAGCAAAGTACAGAGAGATCCTTGATGAAAACCTGCTCCAGAGCCCTCAGGACCTCAGACTGCGGCGAAGGTTCACCTTCCAACAGGACAACRACCTTAGGCAGACAGCCGAGACAACGCAGGAGTGGCTTCGGGACAAGTCTCGGAATGTGCTTGAGTGGCCCAGTCAGAGCCCGCACTTGAATCTGAGAGACCTGAAAATAGCTGTGCAGCGACGCTCCCCATCCAACCTGACAGGGCTTAAGAGGATCTGCAGAGACGAATGGGAGAAACTTCCCAAATACAGTTGTGCAAAGCTTGTAGCGTCATACCCAAGATGACTCAAGGCTGTAATCGCTGCCAAACGTGCCTCAACAAAGTACTGAGTAAAGGGTCTGAATAGTTATGTAAATTACATGTTTCTGTTTTTTATAGTTAGTACATTTTCCAAAATTTCWAAAAAMCAGTTTTTGCTTTGTTTTGTTCGTAGATTGATCAGGGAAAAAGCAATTTAATCATTTTTATAATAAGGCTGTAACATAACAAAATGTGGAAAAAGTCTAGTGGTCTGAATACTTTCCGAATGCAGTGTACATATAATATACTTATATGATAAATATCACTTCACTGCAGAGATTTGGAAAGTTTTATTTTCAAATAAACTGTCATATATGATTCAGATATCKTTGATATATTTTTGACAAAACCACATCTGAGGTTGCTGTTGACCAATCCAAACAGACTATTTTATGATCATTGAAGTGTGAATGAATATGTGATTTTGTGATGTACCTTCAGTTGTGTGTTTTGATCTTACAAAGAAGAACGGAGCATTCCTATCTAGCTGCCTGTGCCAACTGCCTGTGCCAGTTCGTCTTGTTTGCCAAGTCAACCAGCATTTTTCTCCTCGCTCCTGTTTTTCCCAGTCTCATTTTTTTCTCCTCCTCCTGGTTCTGACCCTTGCCTGACCAGACTCTGTGCCCGCCTGCCTGACCATCCTGCCCGCCCCTGATCAGCCGCTCTGTACTGTGTTGGACTCTGACCTGGTTATGAACTCTTACCTGTCCCCGACCCGCCTTTTGCCTACACCTTGGACTATAATAAATATCAGAGCTCAAACCATCTGCCTCCCGTGTCTGCATCTCGGTCTCGCCTTGTGTCGTTATATTTCCTCTGTGTTGTCTTGCCAACCCTTACTGCCACACCTCTGAGAAGCAGAGGTTCTGTTGTGATAGCATCATATAGGACTGATATCTGATTGGAGGTTAACTTTACAGTAACGCTTTTGGTCAACAGCTCAAATTTTGAATCGAAACAACTCCGATGTTATAAAAGGTCTTAGATTCCTTGTCTCTCTTTCTTTTTTTGTTCTTGAACTGCTGTGGTGACATTTTCTTTTGTTCATTCGCTATTTCTTTCTTTCTCTCCCATGAGCTATGAACCATGAGCTATGAACCATGAGCTATGAACCATGAGCTCAAGGCATGGTTTCTTTGTCTCTCTCTTGCTCTCTGATCATACTTAGATGAATTCCTCATAATGCTTGTTAATGCTTTGTAACTTAAGCTTTATGCCTTGTATGTGAATCCATTCATTTTACAGTCTTTTGTATACTTGTATTTAGAATTAAATTCTCAGACATTTCTTGAGTGTCTATTACTTTAACTCAACTATAGTCTCTTGCCTATTGCTAAATAATCTTTATGGAGTCAGATAAACATTTTATCAGGCTAATTGGAATGGCTTATTCTTATTATGATTTGCATGTGAGGTATATACAGCAGTGGAGGCTGGTGAGGGGAGGACGGTTTATAATAATGGCTGGAACAGAGCAAATGGTATGGAATCAACCACAGAGAAACCATGTGTTTGATACCATTTCACTCATTACGCTCCAGCCAATGCAGCGAGCACGTTCTCCCCAATTAAGGTACCACCAACCTCCTTTGATATACAGCATAATGTACTAATATGATAGATATTACTTCACTACGCGAATAAGATGAAAACATTACTTCAAACTACTTTTGGGTATCTTTTTAACAATTCAACAACATGAAATCTATGTCTTAATTGTGGCTATGTTGAGGAAAAAGCTAAGAAAACCTGTAATCTGCTTGACACATTAAAAGTGACTTACCTTACAGATCACAAAGTCAGCTAATTTCCACTCCATTCATATGCAAATCTGTTTGATTTATACACTGGCTTGTCTGGCTGGCATGTTTTTATTTTGAGCTGCCCTCCGCTTGTCTTGTCTACACAGAAATAATATTATTTCAGTCGTCCTAAAAAAAATCATATCTTGCATAACTCATTAGTACACCCTTGTGGTTGAATATATATATATATACCTACTGTAGGTCCCAGGATACAACAATTAAAAATGTTGAATTAACAAATACCATCAAGGGACATATGAAAGATAGCGACCCGGCTCTACGTATTGTACTGGTTTGTGACTCACTGACACCGCCTCCGGTTAGAGGGGAATAAAGCAGCCCAAGAGTTAATACACACAGTAACTTTAAAACACACACAGGCGAAGATGGGTAGGCTTCTGTAATGGACACAAACAGAGAGTTAATAAATATGCTATACAGGAGATGAATACACTGACCTGAATAGATATGTGCAAAGAACGATAGAATGAGATATGGGATAGAACAACAAGGACTGTATCTAATAATAACTTAATAACCATGTATTACATAGTAACACCCAATGAATGACTAGCATGGCAATAGCACAGTAATAATAATCGCGAGGACTGTATATTACACAAATAGTARGCTATTGCACAGAAACACATAMGAGCAAAAACTCATCMTTGCAGACAATTAGTAGTAACATAATGATAATAGAAATGACAACTACATAGAATACTGCTACTCCACATACTGAAATGATAACAACAGCGACAGCAACTTACTTTGTAGTCATGCATCCCATGCACATATTTCCACCCTCACAGACCGGAATAACACCGTTCAGGTACGGGCAATATTCACTCCCTTGGAGAGCGTGGGTCAGGCTGGCTAGCCAATCAGGGCCTGGRGAGACTGCATGGCTAGAGCATGCACAGTGGTGAGACACATGGCTATTGTCCGATTGGCCGAAGTCATGAGCTGGAGGAGATATTGATCTCTCAGGTGAGGGGGAGAAAGGGCGAGGATTGGTGAGAGACAGACAACGCAGCTCCAGAAACCAAATGAACAAATGCYCATACAAACAGTGATATAGCGTCCTGTAGTGCTCTCTGGCAGGGGGATTCTGTAACAGATACGTTACAATTTCCAACAATGAACACCTTGTGAAACAGCTGTGAAAACCAACCTGGCAATATTTAAAATGTWAATATATAAACTTTGATCTTTTTATGGTACAGGTATTTCATACATTTATTTTCACAGATTTTTAATACACTGACATGACAATCATAGACTGGAGGTGGGTGCTGTTTGGGTGGGTGGTTCTGTCACTTGTTCTAAACAGGCAGCCAGTCTCAGAAGGAGGACTTGAAGTGTGTTTGGAGTGCTGGTGTTTTAAGTCCATCTGTGTATCTCACATTATATGTCCAGTATGACASAGCAAGTAAACCTTCTTAGCAGATAATGGCAATATGATGATAACAGTAGCTGTCGATGATGTAATGAAAAGATGGAGGGTGGTTGGTAATGGAAGACATCAGGTGGATCAACGTTTGGTTATTAGGCAGACCCCTTAGGTCCTGGAGAACAGGATATTTTTTACGTCAGATGTGTTGATGAGGGCGGTAAGGAACGGAAGGAGGTCTCCAGAGACGGAGAAGGGAGGAGGGGAKGAGGTGAGWGAGCAGATTGTTGGGCAATCAGACATCAATAGATGCAGAAGTTGGGGGTCCCCATATTTTAGTGGCTCCCCTCTTGACGTTGGAGATAACATTTTGTTTTAAAAATAATTTCCTGCATTTCTACACTTTTTGCATAGAGCAAATATTGCAGTTTTAAAGCAAGTTTTCTGCAAATGTACTCATTTTGCCATGGGGCAGAGAGAAAAAAATTGCAACTTTGCAGCTACTTTTCTTAAATTTGATCAATTTTGCCATTGGATGGAGCAACATTTTTGCTGTTTTAAAGATTTTTTTTTGCAATTCTACACATTTTGAAATTACTTCTGCCATGTTTATATAATATCAGTGTGAGAATAACTAACAAAATCAGTGAGGCCACTGGGCACGTGCCATGCGTGCCCSGTCGTTATTCGGCCATGGTTACTAGTTGAGAGAGTCTTTTTGGGTATGACGCTACAAGCTTGGCATACCTGTATTTGCGGAGTTTCTCCCATTCTTCTCTGCAGATCCTCTCAAGCTCCTGACTAGTCTCCCAGTCCCCTGCCATTGAAAAACATCCCCACAGCATGATCCCGCCACCACCATGCTTCACTGTAGGAATGGTGCCAGGTTTTCCTCAGACGTGATGCTTGGAATTCAGGCCAAAGAGTTCAATCTTGGTTTCATCAGACCAGATAATCTTCTTTCTCATGGTCTGAGAGTCCTTTAGGTACCTTTTGGCAAACTCTAAGCGGGCTGTCATGTGCCTTTTACTGAGGAGTGGCTTCCGTTTGGCCACTCTACTATAAAGGCCTGATTGGTGGAGTACTGTAGAGATGGTTCTCCTTCTGGAATGTTGTCCCATCGCCACAGAGGAACTCTGGAGCTCTGTCAGAATGACCATCGGGTTCGTGGTCACCTCCCTGACCAAGGCCCTTCTCCCCTGACTGCTCAGTTTGGCTGGGCGGTCAGACTTGGTGGTTCCAAACTTCTTCCATTTAAGAATGATGGGGACATGTTTTGGTACCCTTCCCCAGATCTGTGCCTCGACACATCCTGTCTTGGAGCTCTACGGACAATTCCTTCGACCTCATGGCTTTGTTTTTGCTCTGACATGCACTGTCAACTGTGGGACCTTATATAGACAGGTGTTTCCAAATCATGTCCAATCAATTCAATTTACCACAGGTGGACTCCAATCAAATTGTAGAAACATCTCAAGGTTTATCAATGGAAACAGGATGCACCTGAGCTGTCACGCTCGTCGTCCTCCTCGTCTGAGGAGGAGCAGGTGGAAGGATCGGAGGACCAATATGCAGCGTGGTAAGTGTTCATCTTGATATTTATTAACACAGAGAACACTTAATGAAACTATACAAAAATAACAAACAACGAACGTGAAGCTAACGAATCATAGTGCTGACACCAAACACTACACATAGACAATCACCCACAACCCACAATGACAAAACAGGCTACCTAAATATGGTTCCCAATCAGAGACAACGACTAACACCTGCCTCTGATTGAGAACCATATCAGGCCAAACACAGAAACAGACAAACTAGACATATAACATAGAGCCCACTCAGATCACACCCTGACCAAACAAAACATAGAACATACAAAGCAACTATGGTCAGGGTGTGACATGAGCTCAATTTCGAGTCATAGCAAATGGTCTGAATATTTATTTAAATAAGGTATTTCTGTTTTATTTTTAATACATTTGCAAAACGAAAAAACAGTTTTTGCTTTGTCATTATTGTATGGAGATTGAAGGAGTTTGTTTTCATTCAATCCATTTTAGAATAAGGCTGTGGAAAAGGTGATGGGTCCAATAGTTTCGAATGCACTGTATGTATTATAAGTAATGAATGTGTAGGGACTTCAGAAATTCTGTGCGCAGCAGAAATGTCAGCGTACCCCAAATCCAGAGGTTTTTGAGTTACATGTGGTCATATCGAAAAGGCAGTACTAAGTGATCATGTCAAATGTAATGTCGTGTCTTTGGCTATGCCGGATTAATTGCTATGACATACTATTCTATAAAATAATTTCTCCTTAATTAATATACCTGATTGACTAATCATGTAAATGTAATTAACTAGAGAGGGACACCACGAAATAATATTTATAGAGCTGTTATCTTCCGAATAAACTCTTAAAGATTATTCATATTTTACATCAATAGGCAGTCAACATTAATCGTCATCTTATTCAGTCTCATCTGAAAGTTGTAAATTCTTGGTTATCTGCAAGAATCCTGGCTAACAAGTTGAATCAGCAATACAAAATTGGGTTTAATTATTTATTACTAAATACCTAACTAATCACACAGAATCACACATACACAATTAAATCATAACTTGATTACAAATTGCAGTCATAAGGAAAACGCCCCTAGCAGGCGGAACAGATATGACAGCTTGTTACACAAAGGAAAGGGGCTGGGTTTTAGTGAAAGAGCGGGAGACTGGAACAGAGGCGAAGCTGTGCTATCGTAAATACAGTATCTTATGCTTCTAAATTACCGCCCATTTGGAAAAGGAAAATGCAATAAATATTTACTCTGAGCTGCGCTTCAGTAGGTTGGTGGTAGATGGAAGACCGTGTTGCCAAACCGAGTCCTCTGTCCTTTGAAGACTGTCTCTGGTGGTCACTGGATACGTTGTAGTAACGTCATTGTGTAGTAGACGGGATACTCTGACTGTCCTTCCTAACCTGCGTTTGTAGCAGCTGTTGCTAACTCAACGGCTAGGAGGTATCACTTCTGTAGTGAATACGAGTTCAAAGTTCATACCATTCACAACCAAAGTTCATGCTGATGTTGGCTTAGTTCTGTATTTATTATCTGAACCATTCTGACATGGGATCGTCACCCTCATCTCCCCGGAACAGAAGGTTATATTTTTGTCAATGGCTTTATATAGTGGAGGGAGAGGGGTGTGTCTGAAAAGGGGCGGGCACCTGGTTGAGCAGAGGCCCAAACTTATGAAAACCCAAATCTCTCATTTGGAAGCTAAAATTACATTTAATCTCTTCACAAATAATTTAATATCCAAACATTTGAATTAAACAACAATTCCATGTGAATCCGATACCTCTGATGTTTAGACTTTCCACAGTAGAGTTTATGTCATTCTATCATTGATGAGAATGTGTCAGAGGGCAACCGAACTGACATAATATACCTTAAGTACCACCGCATATGTTCAGTTGGTCGGATTACCAGAATATAGTTCATTTCCCCCCAACTTCTGATGTTCCCAGAATCTCTATGTTAACCAAGGGGTTTTCTTATGTCACATCAGTATAGTAGGGAGAGGGAAAAAGGGGAAAKAGGTATTTATGACTGTCATAAACCTACCCCCAGGCCAACGTCATGACAGTAATCATATTGTC
This sequence comes from Salvelinus sp. IW2-2015, assembly GCF_002910315.2. Taxonomy (NCBI): domain Eukaryota; kingdom Metazoa; phylum Chordata; class Actinopteri; order Salmoniformes; family Salmonidae; genus Salvelinus; species Salvelinus sp. IW2-2015. Next base: position 25,289,284 of record NC_036868.1, on the reverse strand, counting down.
ATTGATTAAAGATTTTACACTTTGTAGCCGTACCTCCTACTACTTACCTTAAAATCCCCATATCATTTAATTAATTTACTTATAATGGTTTGGGACACATGGGACCATCACGTTACAAAAACCTCCAGGGGACCATGACACACCATCCCAAGAAGGTTCAGGAGACCTTCAGGGGACCATAACACAACTAACCAGGAACGTCATAAAAACGTCCTCGGTGACGTCCAAGGGACAAACTAGGAATTAGACAAAACTTCCAGGGGACCATGAGAGAATATCCCATGAACATTCAGGGTACCTTGAGGGGACCATGACACAACGTCCCAAGAAAGTCTTAAAAACGTCCCGGAACAAACCCGGGAACTATAAAAAATGTCCCCCAGAGATCCTTAGGGACCATCACGCAACGTCCTAATGACCAGTATAATGAAAGTCCTGAGAACGTCAAAATGTTCCTGACATGGTCCTTAGTGACGTCTTGGGAACTTACAGGGAACTGCACAAAGGTCCCCCAGAGAACGTTCCCTTGGGACCATCACGCTACATTCTCAGTGGGATAACGTTGCGGCGAAACCCTTAAGGGACCTAATGGGAACGTCGCCGAATGTTCTCAGGCCGTCCTCTGTTTGCTGGGATCTCCTCTCATGCCATCCCCTATCCCCCCTCCTCCCCTGCCCTTCCCTCCTCTCCTCTGTCCTCCCAGAGTTCTCTCAGGCTCCAGTGTGCTGGTGATGGAATGTGAATCAGTCTCAGCCAGGCCAGCTGGCTCTCCATTGGAGGGAAAGACTTACAGTGACAGCATGGGTGGCCAGCCAACACTAACTGTCAAGGCTCAGAGTGCTGCCAGACAGCCAGCAGTGAGAAGCTGTGAGCGCTCCATTCTAGTTAAGATGATTCTGTAACAGGAGACAGTACAATAAGATTAGATTCAATCTAAGATATTTTGATCCTTTGGATCCTCATTAGATGTTACTTTAACATCAACCATGTTCTTTCTGTGGTTCACACGTAACATGACGAAACGATCATACACATATGTCTGACATGAGATTCTCTCTGCACTGATCTGTCAAGTATTATTAAATTGATTCATTTCTCAGATCAACTGAAGTCAAGTCTCCCATCCTGTCATTACGGCTGAGGTGTTATATAAAGACGTCTTGGTTCGTTAAGCTTCAGAGTGTAGGCTGGAAGGCCTAACTCATTTTAATTAGGCTTTTAATATTTTATTAAAGACTGTGGGTCTCTATCTTTTTTTACCACTGTGGGTTTTACTAATTACAAGAGGTGGGTAGCCTTGAAGGTTTAAGGAGTATTGGTCTCTCTCTCTCTGTCATTCTATCTCACTCTCTGTGGCTTTGGTCACGCTTCTCTCTCTTTTTCTCTCTCTTCCTCTCTCCTATATATTTTCCTTGTATCTCCCCTCTCTCTTCCTTCCTCTGTTTTTCCCTGTCTCTCTCCCTGCTCCTCTCCCTGTGTCTCCCTGTGTCCTCTCACTTCATCTCTCTCTTTCTCCACCCCCTCTCCCTCTCTCCCTCCCTCTCTCTGTATGTAAATTGTAAAGTCATTTGTAAAGTATTTTTTTTGGTCTGTAATGTCTTTTTCGTTATGTGACCCCAGTAAGACTAGCTGTCGCTAATGGGGATCCTAATAAATCAAAATCAAAATCTCTCTCTGAGGAGTMGTGAGGCTGAGCAGACATTACATGCACCATGTATTTGCCAGATGTTATTGCTTACACACTGCTAATTTGATAAGGTGCTGTGACAATGTCATTAACTTCAAGGAAGTCTGACTCTCTCTCTTTCCCAGAGCCGGGTGAAAAAGGAAGAGAAATGTGAATCAGATTCCGGGAGGCTATAATATTTTGTGAGATGAGAAAGGAGCTCATCACAGTTGGATTATAAAGCGCTTTAGCAGTAGACAGGCCAGAACCATTCTCCTGTAGACTAATGAGATATGTTCAATGCATGACACCTACAGCATGKGCTAAATACAAATGACTGACTGTCCATTTCTGAGCCAAGGATTGTTTTTTAATTTGTATGGAATACACTGGTGATATCACTACCTTACCAAGTGGAAGGATATCACAGTGATAGGATTATAATTAGCTTGTCGTGTGAATTACGACAACATCAGATATATGAAGTATTTATTCAATTTTCTCTTGCAAATGTAGAAGGCTCAGGTATACAGTACGCTGGCACTCAGCCTTGGAAAAGGGGCTCTTGTCGAGAGTTCCACCTTCAGTCACACTGAAGGCTACTGTAAATAGTGTTACAATGGTGGAAGAAGATTGTATTGAATTACGCTCYGTGGCCACTGAGTAAAGGTGAACCTACATAATCTTGTTAGCAGCTTCTTGTAGAATCACTACCTCAAGATAGGGAAGTTTCACAGATAAAGTTTGATCTTTAAATTTCTACAGTACCGTCAGSAAGGAATTGCTCTTTGCATGCTAGCTTTTCATTTTCAATCTTACAATTTACATAATGTTACACAAATACCTTATCTCTATCTCTATCTCTCTCTCTCTAATATACAGTGGGTCTGAAATAACACCGTTCTGCCACTCACATTCTGTTAAAGGTCCCCAAAGCACACACATCCCTGGGTCGCTCCTCTTTTCAGTTTGCTGCAGCTTGCGACTGGAACGAACTGCAAAAAACACTCAAACTGGACAGTTTTATCTCTTCATTAAAAGACTCAATCATGGACACTCTTACTTGTGGCTGCTTTGCGTGATGTATTGTTGTCTCTACCTTCTTGCCCTTGTGCTGTTGTCTGTGCCCAATAATGTTTGTACCTTGTATTGTGCTGCTACCATGTTGTGTTGCTGCCATGTTGTGTTGCTACCATGTTGCTGTCATGTTATGTTGCTAATGTACCATGCTGTGTTGTCATGTGTTGCTGCCATGCTATGTTGTTGTCTTAGGTCTCTCTTTATGTAGTGTTGTGGTGTCTCTCTTGTCGTGTGTTTTGTCCTATATCTTTATTTTTAATCCCAACTCCCGTCCCCGCAGGAGGCCTTTTGCCTTTTTGTAGGCCGTCATTGTATATAAGAATTTGTTCTTAACTGACTTGCCTAGTTAAATAGGTTGTCTGGACTGTTGTCTGGACCTCTGGAAGTCTCTATGGGGGTGCCACAGGGTTCAATTCTCGGGCCGACTCTTTTCTCTGTATAYTTTAATGATGTTGCTCTTGCTGCGGGTGATTCTTTGATCCACCTCTACGCAGACGACACCATTCTGTATACATCTGGCTCTTCGTTGGACACTGTGTTAACAAACCTCCAAACGAGCTTCAACGTCATACAACACTCCTTCCGTGGCCTCCAACTGCTCTTAAATGCTAGTAAAACGAAATGCATGCTCTTCAACCGATCGCTGCCCACACCCGCCCGCCCGACTAGAATCACTACTCTGGACGGTTCTGACCTAGAATATGTGGACAACTTTAAATACCTAGGTGTCTGGTTATACTGTAAACTCTCCTTCTAGACTCACATTAAGCATCTCCAATCCAAAATGAAATCTAGAATCAGCTTCCTATTTCGCAACAAAGCCTCCTTCACTCAGCCCGCCAAACTTATCCTCGTAAAACTGACTATCCTACCGACCCTTGACTTTGGCRATGTTACAAATTAGCCTCCAACACTCTACTCAGCAAAACTATTGGCCTATTTATTGCCTTACCTCCTTACTTCATTTGCACACACTGTATACAGATTTGTCTATTGTGTTATTGACTGTACGTTTGTTTATTCCATGTGTTACTCTGTGTTGTTGTTTTTGTCGCACTGCTTTGTTTTATCTTGGCCAGGTCGCAGTTGTAAATGAGAACTTGTTCTCAACTGGCCTACCTGGTTAAATAAAGGTGAACTAAATAAAAAAATAAAGGTTAAATACAAAATAAATAAATAAAAAATCCTTGCATGGTGAAAAAACAATGGTTTTAATTATTTTGATCACTACATTTACTTGTTCAACAAAATGTCTTTCTCTGAGAAATTGTTTTTGTAAAATAATACCATTTGCATATTTTTCTTTTTTTGACACTTGAWMTTTATCAAGGGTGTCAATAATTTATGTTTTATACATGAAGAGTTTCTTTCCAAAACGCTATAAGAACTATTGGTAAATTAGCTTATATTGCGTATAGAACTTAGGAAAAAGATTGGTGTGTTTTTTCACTATGTAATCATGGCTCAAGTTTAAAGTTTTTTTAGTAGTATGTWCAGGATACACATGGTATACACCATCCAACAAAATGCTTACTTGCAGGTTCCTTCTCAATAATGCAACAACAATAAGAAATAATAAAATATAAGAATATGAACATAAAGTAAATGGCTCAGTAGAATAGAATAAACACTGTATTTTTTATTTAACCTTTATTTAACTAGGCAAGTCAGTTAAGAACAAGTTCTTATTTACAATGACGGCCTACCAAAAGGCAAAATACCTCMTGCGGGGACGGGGGCCTGGGATTAAAAATGAATAAATCAATACATACAATATAAATATAGGACAAAACACACATCACAACAAGAGAGACAACACAACACTACATAAATAGACAACATAGCATGACAGCAACACAGCATGGTAGCAACACAACATAACAACACCATGGTAGCAACACAAAACATGGTACAAACATTATTGGGTACTATCAACAACACAAAGGTCAAGAAGGTAGAGACAACAATATATCACACAACTGTCAGTAAGAGTGTCCATGACTGAGTCTTTGAATGAAGAGATTGAGATAAAACTGTCCAGTTTGAGTGTTTGTTGCAGCTCGTTCCAGTCGCTAGCTGCAGCAAACTGAAAAGAGGAGCGACCCGGGGATGTGTGTGCTTTGGTGACCTTTAACAGAAGATGACTGAGAACGGGTGTTGTACGTGGAGGATGAGRGCTGCAGTAGATATCTCAGATAGGATGGAGTGAGGCCTAAGAGGGTTTTATAAATAAGCATCAACCAGTTGGTCTTGCGATGGGTATACAGAGATTACCAGTTTACAGAGGAGTATAAAGAGCAGTGATGTGTCCTATAAGGAGCATTGGTGGCAAATCTGATGGCCGAATGGYAAAGAACATCTAGCCACTCGAGATCACCCTTACCTGCCGATCAATAAATTATGTCTCYGTAATCTAGCATGGGTAGGATGGTCATCTGAATCAGGGATAGTTTGGTAGGTGTGTTGAAAGAGGAGCGAATACGATATAGGAAAACAAGTCTAGATTTAACTTTAGCCTGCAGCTTTGATATGTGCTGAGAGAAGGACAGTGCACCGTCTAGCCATACTCCCAAGTACTTGTATGAGGTGACTACCTCAAACTCTAAACCCTCAGAGGTAGTAATAACACCTGCGGGAAGAGGGGCATTCTTCTTACCAAACCACATTACCTTTGTTTTGGATTTGTTCAGAACAAGGTTAAGAGTAGAGAAAGCTTGTTGGACACTAAGAAAGCTTTGTTGTAGAGCATTTAGCACAAACTCCGGGGAGGGGCCAGCTGAGTATAAGACTGTATGATCTGCATATAAATGGATGAGAGAGCTTCCTACTTCCTGAGCTATGTTGTTGATGTAAATTGAGAAGGGCGTGGGGCCTAGGATTGAGCCTTGGGGTACTCCCTTGGTGACAGGCAGTGGCTGAGACAGCAGATTTTCAGACTTTATACACTGCACTCTTTGAGAGAGGTAGTTAGCAAACCAGGCCAAATACATCATTGAGGACCTTTAAGGTTGCAGTGACACATCCATAACCTGAGTGGAAACCAGATTGCATACCCGAGAGAATACTATAGACATCAAGTAAGCCAGTCAATTGATTATTGACAAGTTTTTCCAACACTTTGATAAACAGGGCAAAATAGAAATAGGCCTATAACAGTTAGGATCAGCTTGATCTCCCCCTTTAAATAAAGGATGAACTGCGGCTGCCTTCCAAGAAATGGGAATCTCCCCAGAAAGGAGAGACAGGTTAACTTCTTTGGGGTAGGGGGCAGTATTTTCACGTCCGGATGAAAAGCATGCCCAGAGTAAAMGGCCTGCTACAAAGCCATAAAAGCTAGAATATGCATATTATTAGTAGATTTGGATAAACACTCTGACGTTTCTAAAACTGTTTGAAAGATGTCTGTGAGTATAACAGAACTCATATGGTAGGCAAAAACCTGAGAAAAAATACAACCAGGAAGTGGGAAATCTGAGGTTGGTCGATTTTCAACTCAGCTCCTATTGAAGATACAATAGGATATTGGTAATTTTGAACTTCCTATGGCTTCCACTAGATGTCAACAGTCTTTAGAACCTTGTCTGATGCTTCCACTGTGAAGTGGGGCCGAAGGAGAGGGGAATGAGTAAGGTCTATCATGACCTGAACATGCCCTGACCATGCGCGTCTCACGTGAGAGCGAGCTCTGTTCCATCGCACTTCTGAAGACAAAGGAATACKCCGGTTGGAACATTATTGAAGAATTATGTTAAAAACATCCTAAAGATTGATTCAATACTTTGTTTGTCATGTTTTTACGGACTGTAATATAACTTTTTWAACTTTTCGTCCATACTTTCCGCTGGACCTGCCCGCGCGTCGTGAGTTTGGAAAGTGTACTGAACGCTAGAACAACAAGGAGGAATTTGGACATAAATGATGGACATTATCGAACAAAACAAACATTTATTCTGGAACTGGGAACCATCCGATTATGTTAGGTGGTGCCTATTCACAGAATAACACAGCCATTTTTCCAGCCAAAGAGAGGATTCACAAAAAGCAGAAATATAGATAAACTAATCACTAACTTTGATGATCTTCATCAGATGACACTCATAGGACTTCATGTATGTTACACAATACATGTATGTTTTGTTCGGTAAAGTTCATATTTTATATCCAAAAATCTGAGTTTAATTGGCGCTTACGTTCGAAGTTCCAAAACATCATTTGATTTTGCACAGAGCCACATCAATTTACAGGAATACTCATAATAAACATTGCTAAAAGATACAACACTGTTATGCATGGTTTTAGATGCACTTCTCCTTAATGCAACTGCTGTGTCAGTTTCAAAAAGCTTTACGGAAAAAGCAAACCATGCAAATAATCTGAGTCGCGCCTCAGAAGCCCAGCAATCAAGAAAACACAAATATATCCGCCATAATTATGCAGTCAACAGAAGTCAGATACATTATAAACATTCACTTACCTTTGATGATCTTCATAGAAATGAGCTATCCCAGGAATCCCAGTTCCAGAATAAAATGTTTGTTTTGTTCTCGATAGATGTCATGATTTATGTCCAAATTCCTCTTGTCTTGTTCTACGTCGTTCAGACTTATCCAACCTCCTTTCCATCCAGACGAGCGACACGCGGGTCAGCGGTAGAGCAGGTCAGCGGAAAGTATGGACGAAAAGTTTAAAAAAGTTATATTACAGGTCCGTAAAAACATGACACAAAGTATTGAAATCTTCTTTAGGATGTTTTTAACATAATTTTTTCAATAATGTTCCAACCGAGTATTCCTTTGTCTTCAGAAGTGCGATGGAACAGAGCTCGCTCTCAGTGAGACGCGCATGGTCAGGGCATGTTCAGGTCATGATAGACCTTACTCATTCCCTCTCCTTCGGCCCCACTTCACAGTGGAAGCATCAGACAAGGTTCTAAAGACTGTTGACATCTAGTGGAAGCCATAGGAAGTTCAAAATTACCAATATCCTATTGTATCTTCAATAGGAGCTGAGTTGAAAATCGACCAACCTCAGATTTCCCACTTCCTGGTTGTATTTTTTCTCAGGTTTTTGCCTACCATATGATTTCTGTTATACTCACAGACATCTTTCAAACAGTTTTAGAAACGTCAGAGTGTTTATCCAATCTACTAATAATATGACATATTCTAGCTTTTATGGTTTTGTACGAGGCCGTTTACTCTGGGCATGCTTTTCATCCGGACGTGAAAATACTGCCCCACCCCAAAGAAGTTAACCTGTCTCTCCTTTCTGGGGAGATTCCCATTTCTTGGAAGGCAGCCGCAGTTCATCCTTTATTTAAAGGGGGAGATCAAGCTGATCCTAACTGTTATAGGCCTATTTCTATTTTGCCCTGTTTATCAAGTGTTGGAAAAACTTGTCAATAATCAATTGACTGGCTTACTTGAGTCTATAGTATTCTCTCGGGTATGCAACTGGTTTCCACTCAGGTTAGGATGTGTCATGCAACTTAAAGGTCCTCAATGATGTATTTGGCCTGGTTTGCTAACTACTCTCTCACAGAGTGCAGTGTATAAAGTCTGAAAATCTGCTGTCTCAGCCACTGCCTGTACAAAAGGGAGTACCCAAGGCTCAATCCTAGGCCCCACGCCCTTCTCAATTTACATCAACAACATAGCTCAGGAAGTAGGAAGCTCTCTCATCCATTTATATGCAGATCATACAGTCTTATACTCAGCTGGCCCCTCCCCGGAGTTTGTGCTAAATGCTCTAAAACAAAGCTTTTTAGTGTCCAACAAGCTTTCTCTACTTTTACCTTGTTCTGAACAAATCCAAAACAAAGTAATGTGGTTTGGTAAGAGAATGCCCCTCTTCCCGCAGGTGTTATTACTACCTCTGAGGGTTTAGAGTTTGAGGTAGTCACCTCATACAAGTACTTGGGAGTATGGCTAGACGGTGCACTGTCCTTCTCTCAGCACATATCAAAGCTGCAGGCTAAAGTTAAATCTAGACTTGTTTTCCTATATCGTATTCGCTCCTCTTTCAACACACCTACCAAACTATCCCTGATTCAGATGACCATCCTACCCATGCTAGATTACAGAGACATAATTTATTGATCGCAGGTAAGGGTGATCTCGAGTGGTAGATGTTCTTTGCCATTCGGCCATCAGATTTGCCACCAATGCTCCTTATAGGACACATCACTGCTCTTTATACTCTCTGTAAACTGGTAATCTCTGTATACCCATCGCAAGACCAACTGGTTGATGCTTATTTAAAACCCTCTTAGGCTCACTCCATCCTATCTGAGATATCTACTGCAGCTTCATCCTCCACGTACAACACACCGTTCTCAGTCATCTCTTGTTAAAGGTCACCAAAGCACACACATCCCCGGTCGCTCCTCTTTTCAGTTTGCTGCAGCTAGCGACTGGAACGAGCTGCAACAAACACTCAAACTGGACAGTTTTATCTCAATCTCTTCATTCAAAGACTCAGTCATGGACACTCTTACTGACAGTTGTGTGATATATTTTTGTCTCTACCTTCTTGACCTTTGTGTTGTTGATAGTACCCAATAATGTTTGTACCATTTTTTGTGTTGCTACCATGGTGTTGTTATGTTGTGTTGCTACATGCTGTGTTGCTGTCATGCTATGTTGTCTATTTATGTAGTGTTGTGTTGTCTCTCTTGTTGTGATGTGTGTTTTGTCCTATATTTATATTGTATGTATTGTTTATTCATTTTTAATCCCAGGCCCCCGTCCCCGCAGGAGGTATTTTGCCTTTTGGTAGGCCGTCATTGTAAATAAGAACTTGTTCTTAACTGACTTGCCTAGTTAAATAAAGGTTAAATAAAAAATACAGTGTTTATTCTATTCTACTGAGCCATTTACTTTATGTTCATATTCTTATATTTTATATTTCTTATTTTGTTGGCATTATTGAGAAGGAACCTGCAAGTAAGCATTTTGTTGGATGGTGTATACCATGTGTATCCTGTACATACTACTAAAAAAACTTTAAACTTGAGCCATGATTACATAGTGAAAAAACACACCAATCTTTTTCCTAAGTTCTATAGCGCATATAAAGCTAATTTACCAATAGTTCTTATAGCGTTTTGGAAGAAACTCTTCATGTATAAAACATAAATTATTGACACCCTTGATAAATTTCAAGTGTCAAAAAAAGAAAAATATGCAAATGGTATTATTTTACAAAAACAATTTCTCAGAGAAAGACATTTTGTTGAACAAGTAAATGTAGTGATCAAAATAATTAAAACCATTGTTTTTTCACCATGCAAGGATTTTTTTTTATTTATTTTTGTATTTAACCTTTATTTTTTTATTTAGTTCACCTTTATTTAACCAGGTAGGCCAGTTGAGAAAAAGTTCTCATTTACAACTGCGACCTGGCCAAGATAAAACAAAGCGTGCGACAAAAACAACAACACAGTAACACATGGAATAACAAACGTACAGTCAATAACACATAGACAAATCTGTATACAGTGTGTGCAAATGAAGTAAGGAGGTAAGCGCAATAAATAGGCCAATAGTTTTGCTGAGTAGAGTGTTGGAGGCTAATTTGTAACATCGCCAAAGTCAAGGGTCGGTAGGATAGTCAGTTTTACGAGGATAAGTTTGGCGGGCTAAGTGAAGGAGGCTTTGTTGCGAAATAGGAAGCTGATTCTAGATTTCATTTTGGATTGGAGATGCTTAATGTGAGTCTAGAAGGAGAGTTTACAGTATAACCAGACACCTAGGTATTTAAAGTTGTCCACATATTCTAGGTCAGAACCGTCCAGAGTAGTGATTCTAGTCGGGCGGCGGGTGTGGGCAGCGATCGTTGAAGAGCATGCATTTCGTTTTACTAGCATTTAAGAGCAGTTGGAGGCCACGGAAGGATGTTTGTATGACGTTGAAGCTCGTTTGGAGGTTTGTTAACACAGTGTCAACGAAGAGCCAGATGTATACAGAATGGTGTCGTCTGCGTAGAGGTGGATCAAAGAATCACCCGCAGCAAGAGCAACATCATTAAAATATACAGAGAAAGAGTCGGCCCGAGAATTGAACCCTGTGGCACCCCATAGAGACTTCCAGAGGTCCAGACAACAGTCCAGACAACCTATTTAACTAGGCAAGTCAGTTAAGCACAATTCTTATATAACATGACGGCCTACAAAAAGGCAAAAGGCCTCCTGCGGGGACGGGAGTTGGATTAAAAATAAAGATATAGGACAAAACACACGACAAGAGAGACACCACAACACTACATAAAGAGAGACCTAAGACAACAACATAGCATGCAGCAACACATGACAAACAGCATGGTACTTAGCAACATAACATGACGAACATGGTAGCAACACAACATGGCAGCACACAACATGGTAGCAGCACATACAAGGTACAAACATTATTGGGCACAGACAACAGCACAAGGGCAAGAAGGTAGAGACAACAATACATCACGCAAAGCACCACAAGTAAGAGTGTCCATGATTGA
>NC_036868.1:25230699-25278017 GCF_002910315.2 Salvelinus sp. IW2-2015 | reverse complement strand
CATTAAGTCAGGATTTCTATTTGACTCAGTCGCATGCCTCTTTGCCTGTCCAACATGTTTGTACTTTGTTTTGCACGCTGCCATTTGTGCTGCTGCCATGTTGTGTTGCTACCGTGTTGTGTGTCATGAGTTGCTACCATGCTTGTTGTTCATGTGTTGCTGCCATGCTCTTGTTGTTGTCTTAGGTCTCTCTTTATGTAGTGTTGTGGTGTCTTCTTGACGTGATGTGTGTTAAATGTATATTTTAATTCCAGCCCCCTTCTCTGCAGGAGGCCTTTTGCCTGGTAGGCGGTCATTGTAAATAAGATTTGTTCTTAACTGACTTCACAAAAAAAAGATTGCATTTGCAAAATTATCAGCAACAAAAGGAGTGATCAAATTAAGATCCTCCATCTTTAATAAACTGGCCACTGATTGTATATTTGACTGTGATATGTGGTTGTTTCACCTTGCTATCTTAAGATGAAATGCACTAACTGTAAGTCTAATCTACAGTAGATAGAGCATCTGCTAAATGATAAAAATGTCAAATGCTTTGATTCATTTTTTGAAACTTTTTTAAGCTTATTGATGTCACAAATGCATAATTTGCACAATTATTTAATGACAATCTTGTTATTTGTTACATTTGACTGTAAAATGTAACAGTTCTACTTTATTCTCTGAGAGTGAGGCAATTTATATGTGTCTAGTGTTTAAAAAAAAACATGATATGAAACATAGATATTTGTCTCTCCTACAATGAAATCATCAAGTGATAGATTTCAAACAAATACATGTCTGTCATTGAACAACCCATGCCACACTTTAACTGTACTGACAACCTCCACTGACTGTGTGCACCTTAGCACACATGCACTCCACTCAACAACACACACACACACCACGACACAACACAACACACCACCACACACACACACACACACCTGCTACACACACACAATTGCTGCTACCATATTATTATTCTATACATAATACTTCACAATTTAAAAACTTGCCCCCCAATCCCCAACTTTCTCTGATACATTAGTAAATATTGTATATAAATGTGTGCCTTTCTGTATTACTGTATTTCTGTATTATACAGGAGTCTTTGAAGCGTCCTCTGAAGCCCCCTCCTGCTGTTCAAAGACCATCACTGGACATTTTCTACAACAAAAATCTGCCTCCAGAAATAAGCTTCCCCAAGTGGGTGTGACACCTACTCCCATTGCCTGCTGCACTGCTGCTTGGATTCCACCTGTGATCTGTTCACCGTCTGCGTGGGCTGTCTCCCAGGCTGGTACAGGTACAGTTGAAGTCGGAAGTTTACATACACTTAGGTTGGAGTCATTAAAACTCGTTTTTCAACACTCCTAAATTTACTTGTTAACAAACTATAAGCTTTGGCAGTCGGTTAGGACATCTACTTTGTGCAGCAACAAGTAATTTTTCCAACAATTGTTTGTAGACAGATCTATTTCACTTATAATTCACATGTATACAAATTCAGTGAGTCAGAAATTTACAATACAACTAAGTTGACTGTCTTTAAACAGCTTGGAAAATTCCAGAAATTATGTAATGGCTTTAGAAGCTTCTGATAGGCTATTGAATCATTTGAGTCATTGGAGTGTACCTGTGAATGTATTTCAAGGCCTACTTCAAACTCAGTGCCTCTTTGCTTGAAATCATGGGAAAATCAAAAAAAATCAGCCAAGACCTTAGAAAACAAATTGTAGACCACAACAAGTCTGGTTCATACTTGGGAGCAATATCCAAACGCCTGAAGGTACCACGTTCATCTGTACTAAACATATAGAACGCAAGTAAAACACCATGGGACACGCAGCCATCATGCCACTCAGGAAGGAGACGGTGTTCTGTCTCCTAGAATGAACGTACTTTGGTGCGCAAAAAGTGCAAATCAATCCCAGAACAACAGGCAAAGGACCATTGTGAAGATGCTGGAGGAAACAGATACAAAAGTATCTATATCCACAGTAAAACAAGCCTATAACGACCATAACCTGAAAGGCCGCCTCACCAAGGAAGAAGCCACTGCTCCAAAACTGCCATAAAAAAGCCTACAGTTTGCAACTGCATATGGGATCTAGATGATATACTTTTTGGAGAAATTTCCTCTGGTCTGATGAAACAAATAGAACTGTTTGGCCATAATGACCATCGTTATGTTTGGAGGAAAAGAGGGAAGGCTGCTAAGCACAGAAGAACACATCCCAGTAGGCGAACCAGGAGGTGGTGGCAGCGTCATGTTGTGGGGAGGCTTTGCTGCAGGAGGGACTGGTGCACTTCACCAATAATAGATAGCAATCAATGAGGAGAGAATAATCATGTGGATATATTGAAGCCCATCCCCTTTGGACATCAGATCAGAAAGCTTAAAAGCTTGGTCGCAACAGAATGTCTTCCAAAAATGGACACTTAAATTCGTAACCACGCATTAGCCATACATTCCATGAAGTTGTGGCAAAACTCGCGCTCAAAGTGACAACCAAGATCAAAGGTCAAACAGTAGTGGCTCCATCACAATCCTCACCTGACTCAACCTTCATAGACAAAATCTTGGTGAGCAGAAACTGAAAAAGTATTCAAGTTGCGAGCAAGAAGGGCTTACAAATTCGCTGAACTTCAAGTATACAACCAGCCCTGTCAGGAGAGGAATGGGCCATAATTCACCCCCAAACTGTAATATGTGCGAAGCTTGTGGAAAGGCTACCCGAAGACGGTCTGAACCAAAGGTTAAACAATTTAAAGGCATGACTACCAGAAAATACCTAATTGAGTGTATGTTAAACTCTGAACCCATAGGAAGTATGATGAAGAAATATAAAGCTGAGAATAAAATCATTCTCTCTACTATTATTCTTGACACTTCACATTCTTAAAATTAACGGCATCGGTGATATCCTAACTGACCTAAAGACAGGTAATTTATACATAGATTGAATGTCAGGAATTGTGAAAAACTGAGGTTTAATTGTATTTGGCTAAGTTTATAGTCAACTTCTCGACATTCACCAACATGTAAGACCTATCTGCTCCTCTACTTCCACGAGGCTTATCCAGCTCCCTAGACTCCTCCAAAATATTATTTAAAAATAATGATTGTCCTGACACAATAATATGTATATATATAAATCACTATTTTAAGCCTAACGAATACGAACAATCCTGCATTTCTGGGTTTGAATATGGACTACTAAAACGTTCTTATACCACATAAACCGTTGGGGGACGAGAACATTGCATGTTGTTCCACACCCTCGCGCGGACTAATGGAGCTCTCTAGTGTACACCGTAACTTTGCTGGCGTCCCATCCTGTATACTACACCATAACCTTTCAGCCGGATCTTTTGAAATCTTCATGGGTTACCCATGTATTGAATATTGCACTGTAGGTCCAATATGATCTTGATCCGTCTTGAAGACAGTCATGAATGTCATATAATGCAGCACTATAGCAGTGAGCCATCGGTCGCCATGCGTAACTAGTGCGAAGTGCCTCCACCCGCACCCAGGTCTTACACTATCTAGTTCCATTCCTAGTTGGATTGATATATCGGTAAATGAATAGCGGAACTGTTACAACCCTGCCGCCAAATCTACAGCTCTGGCTTAGCCCCCCAATGTCTGATAACGATTTGAGGCGTTGACGTTCCGACCCATGGAAAGGAGTCTGTGCTGTCAGCATGAGGAATTTGCTGCTTCGGTATGCGTGAAAGCCTGGCGTTTGTCGTGCACGAGTTAAACACTAGACGCTTCAGTTACCTATCATAAAATGCGATCAATGTCCATAACACATGATAAGATGGGTGTGCGAAAGCCTGCCATCCACATGCCAGTATAGTTGTATTGGTCATTACCCTGAAGACGTGTTAAATAATGTGAGCTAGTCTCTTGCCGACGACAATCCCAGATACAAATACTGATTTATATCCGTTTCTGGTTATTAGCCTTTTTCTGGCGAAAAGCAATATAGACATATCCATCAAGAGTAGAGGCCCTAGCCCACCATATCACGCTAACCCGGCCGTAAAATCCTGTACTCATGGGCTCGTAATAGCTATCACACCAAGTCCTCGTCTCCCAAGACACAACTTCCTGATCTAAACCTGATAAGCTTTTAAGAAAGCATTCATAAACATAATAGTGTCATTAATAAGCCTCATTCTTTTAGACTTGCCTGAGGTATGCATATCGACTCCCAATACCCTGCACGAATGCACTCTGTGCACAAGACTAAACAGAACATTCCATGCTCCCAATAATACATTGCCTCTCTGAAGCTTCAACATCGGCTGGGCCCACTGTACACTGAAGTCTGAGTTTGTCGCTGCTAGTAATGGTGAAATCCCCCTAGACAGTGGCTAGCAACATGCTTAATACCATAGCCTATCGTGCTTTGACAAAAACCCGTCAACTTAAAAGACCAATCTGTAAGCTTGAAATCTGTGCTCAAAGGCAATGTGCATCGACTCCTAATCCCATAAAGAACCAGGTATGATTCCAACAGCCCAGCAAGAGTGTAACTCTTACTTCCTTCTCAAACGAACTGTCCGTATTTCCTTCCACAAATAATCCTGAGATAGGTACCAGGTCTGGTGTTTTCTGTTAATGACGCTTAGTGATCACTGTTTTACAGCCTGTGTTCCGTAATGGCTGAATCTCATGTGAAACGAACCTGTCCGACTCTGTCACTAGAAGCGTCTTGCTAAACATCTCTTAAGAGAAAGCTAATTACATGAATGGCACTTCCCTTCCATAACGGCACATCTAAGTATAGAAATCACCTTCATGCCTCCTTCGTGTTCGAAGCACGCCTTAGGAGAATATTCTTCCTTTGATATTTATCTGTGGTATTGTTAATCAATAACATGCTCCCCATCAAAGCAAAATGAAGAATTAAAAACAGGTTACAGCCCAACTGGTAAGTCAGAGCGAATAGATCTTAGCAGAAGTATACTGCCACCATACAAGAATTTGCTATTTGTTGAAAGGAGCCTCGGGCCAACACAGCATACTCAAGCTGACTCATTCAGGCAAATTAAAAAAAGGAAAACTCAGGCTATCCGGAAGGCCAAAGTTAGTTACTTTACAGGAAGCATTCGTGTATCTGTGGGTGCAACCCAAGAAATCTGGAAGCGGTTAAAGACCTGGAGAATAAACTCTCCTCCTCACAGCTGCCCATGTCCCTTAATGTTGATGATGTGGTTGTTCCTGACAAGAAGCACATGGCTGAGCTCTTTATTAATCACCACTTCATTAACTCAGGATTCTTTTTGACTCAGCCATGCCTCCTTGCTCATCCAACATTTCCTCATCCCCCAACCCTTCTAATGCTACTACCCCCATTGCTTCTCCCTCTTTTCCCCCTGCCCCGCTACAAAGTTTCTCCCTGCAGGCAGTCACTGAATCCAAGTGCTAAAGGAACTCCTTAAACTTAACCCCAAAAAACCATCAGGGGCAGATGGTTTAGACCATATCTTCATTAAGGTTGCTGCCCATATCGTCGCCAAGCCTATCTCCAACCTTGTTTAACCTCTCTAGGGTACGTGAGACGGTAGCGTCCCACCTCTTCAACAGCCAGTGAAACTGCAGGGCGCCAAATTCAAAACAACAGAAATCCCATAATTAAAATTCCTCAAACATACATGTATTTTACACCATTTTAAAGATACACTTGTAAATCCAGCCACAGTGTCTGATTTCAACAAGGCTTTACGACGAAAGCAAACCACACGATTATGTTAGGTGAGTGCCTATTCACAGAATAACACAGCCATTTTTCCAGCCAAAGAGAGGATTCACAAAAAGCAGAAATATAGATAAACTAATCACTAACCTTTGATGATCTTCATCAGATGACACTCATAGGACTTCATGTTACACAATACATGTATGTTTTGTTCGGTAAAGTTCATATTTTTATCCAAAAATCTGAGTTTACATTGGCGCCTTACGTTCAGAAGTTCCAAAACATCATTTGATTTTGCACAGAGCCACATCAATTTACAGGAATACTCATAATAAACATTGCTAAAAGATACAACTGTTATGCATGGGATTTTAGATGCACTTCTCCTTAATGCAACTGCTGTGTCAGGTTTCAAAAAAGCTTTACGGAAAAAGAAAACCATGCAATAATCTGAGTCGGCGCTCAGAGCCCAATCAAGACACAAATATATCCGCCATATTATGCAGTCAACAGAAGTCAGAAATAACATTATAAACATTCACTTACCTTTGATGATCTTCATCAGAATGCACTCCCAGGAATTGCTTTCGTCGTAAAGCCTTGTTGAAATCAGACACTGTGGCTGGATTTACAAGTGTATCTTTAAAATGGTGTAAAATACATGTATGTTTGAGGAATTTTAATTATGGGATTTCTGTTGTTTTGAATTTGGCGCCCTGCAGTTTCACTGGCTGTTGAAGAGGTGGGACGCTACCGTCTCACGTACCCTAGAGAGGTTAAACAAGGTTGGAGATAGGCTTGGCGACGATATGGGCAGCAACCTTAATGAAGATATGGTCTAAACCATCTGCCCCTGATGGTTTTTTGGGGTTAAGTTTAAGGAGTTCCTTTAGCACCTTGGATTCAGTGACTGCCTGCAGGGAGAAACTTTGTAGCGGGGCAGGGGGAAAAGAGGGAGAAGCAATGGGGGTAGTAGCATTAGAAGGGTTGGGGGATGAGGAAATGTTGGATGAGCAAGGAGGCATGGCTGAGTCAAAAAGGAATCCTGAGTTAATGAAGTGGTGATTAATAAAGAGCTCAGCCATGTGCTTCTTGTCAGGAACAACCACATCATCAACATTAAGGGACATGGGCAGCTGTGAGGAGGAGAGTTTATTCTCCAGGTCTTTAACCGCTTTCCAGAATTTCTTGGGGTTGCACCCACAGATACAGAACTGCTCCTTAAAGTAACTAACTTTGGCCTTCCGGATAGCCTGAGTTTTCCTTTTTTTAATTTGCCTGAATGAGTCAGCTTGAGTATGCGTGTGCCGAGCCTTTCACCAAATGCAATTCTTGAGGTGGAGTAACTTTGCAAGATCACGGTCGAACCAGTGGGCTGAACCTGTTTTTAATTCTCATTTTCTTTATGGGGGCATGTTTGTTAACAATACCACAGAAAATATCAAGGAAGAATTTCCAAGCGTCTTCGACAGAGGGGATGAAGCTGATTCTATACCTTTTTAGAGGCCAGTTCATGAAGGAAGGCTTGCTCATTAAAGTTTTTTAGCAAGCGTCTATGACAAATCAGGACAGGTCGTTTCACTGAGCAGCCATTACGAACACAGGCTGTAAAACAGTGATCACTAAGGTCATTACAGAAAACACCAGACTGGTACCTATCAGGATTATTTGTGAGAATAACATCGAGGAGAGTAGCCTCTTCTGGGTGTTTGGAATCATACCTTGTGGGATTGGTGATAATCTGAGAAAGATTTAGGGAGTTCAATTGCTTTAGGACTTGGTCAGGTGGTTTAAGCATGTCCCACTTTAGGTCACCTAGCAGGACAAACTCAGACTCAGTGTAAGGGGCCAGGAGAGAGCTTAGGGCAAGTATGGTACAGGCCGGTGCTGATGGAGGACGATAGCAACCAGCAAGTCAAAGAAGAGCTATTTGAAAGTTTAATGCTTAAAACCAGCAAATCAAATTGTCTGGGGACAGACTTGGTGGAGACAACCGAGCCCTGGTAAAGATTGCCACTCCCCTACCTTTGGAAGATCTATCTTGCCGAAAAAGGTTATAACCAGAAAGGGTAACATCAGTATGCAAAACACTCTTTCTTAACCACGTCTCAGTAATGACCAACACATCTGGATTGGAGCTCTGAACCCACACTTTCAATTGATCCATTTTAGGTAATAAGCGTCTAGTGTTAACGTGCAGAAAACCCAGGCTTTTACGAGAGCAGAAATCAGTGAAGCAGATATCCGAGCACAAGTCAGAATTGGGGCTAGCAACTGTAGATGGGCCAGGGTGTACATGCATATTTCCAGATATCATCAACAGTAATACAATTAAGGCACTGCATAGTACCGGGAGAGCTCTGCAGTGCTGATTTATGACATCTGAATGTCCATCAGATGGCAACAAGATCATATTGTACAGCAATTTCATCAGGTAACATGAATTCAAAGCCGGCGAAAGTTGGTTAGAACAGGATGGGAGCCCAAGAGTCTGTGTAACCAATAGAGAGTCAGAGTCCCGAGTGTGGGAACAAACACAGTCTGTCCCACGGTTGGGTAAAGAAAGTTTGTAGTCATCAAAGTATGCAGGAGTCATGAGGCAAATAGTAAAATAACAATTTGCACAATCATTTTTCTTTAATATATTGGAGGCAAGCGAAAGCTCAGGAGAGAGGGGTGAGTCTTACAGTTGAAGTCGGAAGTTTACATAAACCTTAGCCAAATACAATTAAACTCAGTTTTTCACAATTCCTGACATTCAATCCTAGTATAAATTCCCTGTCTTAGGTCAGTTAGGATCACCACCTTATTTTAAGAATGTGAAGTGTCAGAATAATAGTAGAGAGAATGATTTATTYCAGCTTTTATTTCTTTCATCATATTCCTAGTGGGTCAGAMGTTTACATACACTCAATTAGTATTTGGTAGCAATGCCTTTAAATTGTTTAACTTGGTTCAAACGTTTCGGGTAGCCTTCCACAAGCTTCCCACAATAAGTTGGGTGAATTTTGGCCCATTCCTCCTGACAGGGGCTGGTTGTAACTGAGTCAGGTTTGTAGCCCTCCTTGCTCGCACAAACTTTTTCAGTTCTGCCCACAAATTTTCTATAGGATTGAGGTCAGGGAATTGTGATGGCCACTCTAATACCTTGACTTGGTTGTCCTTAGGCGATTTTGCCACAACTTTGGAAGTATGCTTGGGGTCATTGTCCATTTGGAAGACACATTTGCGACCAAGCTTTAAGTTTCTGACTGATGTCCAAAGGGGATGCTTCTAATATATCCACATGATTATTCTCCCTCATGATGCTATCTATTTTGTGAAGTGCACCAGTCCCTCCTGCAGCAAAGCCTCCCCACAACATGACGCTGCCACCCCCGTGCTTCACGGTTGGGATGGTGTTCTTCGGCTTGCAAGCCTCCCCCTTTCCTCCAAACATAACGATGGTCATTATGGCCAAACAGTTCTATTTTTGTTTCATCAGACCAGAGGACATTCTCTCAAAAAGTATTATCTTAGATCCCCATATGCAGTTGCAAACTGTAGGCTTTTTATGGCAGTTTTGGAGCAGTGGCTTCTTCCTTGGTGAGCGGCCTTTCAGGTTATGTCGTATTAGGGCTTGTTTTACTGTGGATATAGATACTTTTGTATCTGTTTCCTCCAGCATCTTCACAAGGTCCTTTGCTGTTGTTCTGGGATTGATTTGCACTTTTCGCACCAAAGTACGTTCATCTCTAGGAGACAGAACACGTCTCCTTCCTGAGTGGCATGATGGCTGCGTGGTCCCATGGTGTGTATACTTGCGTTCTATTGTTTGTCAGGGTCATGAATCGTCGGTACCTTCAGGCGTTTGGATATTGCTCCCAAGGATGAACCAGACTTGTTGTGGTCTACAATTTGTTTTCTAAGGTCTTGGCTGATTTTTTTTTTGATTTTCCCATGATTTCAAGCAAAGAGGCACTGAGTTTGAAGGTAGGCCTTGAAATACATTCACAGGTACACCTCCAATGACTCAAATGATGTCAATAGCCTATCAGAAGCTTCTAAAGCCATTACATAATTTTCTGGAATTTTCCAAGCTGTTTAAAGGCACAGTCAACTTAGTGTATGTAAATTTCTGACTCACTGGAATTGTGATACAGTGAATTATAAGTGAAATAGTCTGTCTGCAAACAATTGTTGGAAAAATTACTTGTGTCATGCACAAAGTAGATGTCCTAACCGACTTGCCAAAGCTATAGTTTGTTAACAAGAAATTTATGGAGTGGTTGAAAAACGAGTTTTAATGACTCCAACCTAAGTGTATGTAAACTTCCGACTTCAACTGTACCTGTACCAGCCTGGGAGACAGGCCCACGCAGACGGTGAACAGATCACCAGGTGGAATCCAAGCAGCAGTGCAGCAGGCAATGGGAGTAGGTGTCACACCCACTTGGGAGAAGCTTTTATTTCTGGAGGCAGATTTGTTGTAGAAAATGTCAGTGATGGTCTTTGAACAGCAGGAGGGGGCTTCAGAGGACGCTTCAAAGACTCCTGTATAATACAGAAATACAGTAATACAGAAAGGCACAATTTATAGTACAATATTTACTAATGTATCAGAGAAAGGGGGGATTGGGGGGCAAGTTTTTAAATTGTGAAGTATTATGTATAGTAAATAATAATATGGTAGCAGCAATTGTGTGTGTGTAGCATGTGTGTGTGTGTGTGTGGTGTGTGTGTGTGTGTGTGTGTGTTGTGTGTTGTGTGTGAGTGAGTGCATGTGTGCTAAGGTGCACACAGTCAGTGGAGGTTGTCAGTACAGTTAAAGTGTGGCATGGGGTTGTTCAATGACAGACATGTATTTGTTTGAAATCTATCACTTGATGATTTCATTGTAGAGAGACAAATAATCATGTTCATCATATTTTTTTTTTAAACACTAGACACATATAATTGCCTCACTCTCAGAGAAATAAGTAGAACTGTTAAATTTTACAGTCAAATGTAACAAATAACAAGATTGTCATTAAATAATTGTGCAAATTATGCATTTGTGACATCAATAGCTTAAAAAAAGTTTMAAAAATGAATCAAAGCATTTKACATTTTTATCATTTAGCAGATGCTCTTATCTACTGTAGATAGACTTACAGTTAGTGCATTCATCTTAAGATAGCAAGGTGARACAACCACATATCACAGTCAAATATACAATCAGTGGCCAGTTTATTAAAGATGGAGGATCTTAATTTGATCACTCCTTTGTTGCTGATAATTTTGCAAATGCAATCTTTTTTTTGTGAAGTCAGTTAAGAACAAATTCTTATTTACAATGACCGCCTACCAAAAGGCAAAAGGCCTCCTGCAGAGAAGGGGGCTGGAATTAAAAATACATTTAACACACATCACGTCAAGAGAGACACCACAACACTACATAAAGAGAGACCTAAGACAACAACAGAGCATGGCAGCAACACATGACAACACAGCATGGTAGCAACTCATGACAACAACACGGTAGCAACACAACATGGCAGCAGCACAACATGGCAGCAGTGCAAAACAAAGTACAAACATGTTGGACAGGCAAAGAGGCATGGCTGAGTCAAATAGAAATCCTGACTTAATGAAGTGGTGATTAAAGAGCTCAGCCATGTGCTCCTTGTCAGTAACAACCACATCACCAACATTAGGGGACATGGGCAGCTGTGAGGAGGGTTTTTTAAGTCAAAGTTTTAAAAGGCTTGTAAAGTTATTCATTTTCACTTTGAAATGTCAGATTTGATTTGCCCTAGCGAAAAATGTATCAACCACTTAAAAGAAATGTCCATTAACTATCATTTACAGAACAATTTGCTGTTCCTGCCGTAGCAAAGTGACTCAAATTAAGTGATTCAAAACACCCATATA
Source organism: Salvelinus sp. IW2-2015 (assembly GCF_002910315.2). Classification (NCBI taxonomy): domain Eukaryota; kingdom Metazoa; phylum Chordata; class Actinopteri; order Salmoniformes; family Salmonidae; genus Salvelinus; species Salvelinus sp. IW2-2015. Next base: position 25,266,426 of record NC_036868.1, on the reverse strand, counting down.
GCCTMTAGAACAGCCTGAATTCTTTGGGGTATGGAAATGGGACCAAACCTGTGCCAGGAAAACATTCCCTACCTCATGACACGACCGCCACCAGCCTGTACCGTTGACTGCAGGCAGGTTGGGGTCACGGACTCATGCTGCTTATGCCAAATCCTGACTCTGCCATCAGCATGACTCAACAGGAACCAAGATTCGTCAGACCAGGCAATGTTTTTCCACTCCTCAATTTTCCAGYGTTGGTCATCGCGTGTCCACTGGATCCGCTTCTTCTTGTTTTTAGCTGATAGTAGTGGAACTCGGTGTGGCCGTCTGCTGACAAGGACTGACGAGTTGTGCGTTACGAGATGCCGATCTGGATACCACTGTTATACTGYGCTGTTATTTTCCTGGTAGCGTGCACAATTCTTGCCGTTCTCCTTCAAACCCTCATCAACGAGCTGTTTTCTCCCACAGGACTRCCGCTGACTGGATGTTTTTTTTGTCACAGCTTCCTCAGGAAACACGAGACACTGACGTGCGTGAAAAGCCCAGTGGGGCGGCCGTTTCTGAGATGCTGGATCCGGCGTACCCGGCACTGACGGTCACACCGCGCATAAAGTCGCTTAGTTCACTCGTTTTTCCCAGTCTAACGTTCAATCGAACAGTAACGGAAAGCTTCAATGCCTGTCTGCCTGCTTTATATCGTGARCCRCGGCCACGTGACTCATTGTCTGTAGGAGTGATACATTTTTGTGAATCRGGTGGTGTACCTAATAAACTGGCCAGTGAGTGTACAGGATATGAACTTTCCATTCCAGCTAAACAACTGATATACACGGAGTATACAAAACATTAGGAACTCATTCCATGACATATACTGACCAGGTTAATCCAGGTGAAAGCTATGCTCCCTTATTGATGTCATTTCAATCAGTGTAGATGAAGGGGAGGAGACAGAGTCTATTGGTGGACATGTGTGTCAACCTAACGTAATACAAAAATCCCCATCCAGATTTGTCAGTTTATGCTAGAGATATGTTTTTTTGTTGCATGGGATGCATCTCAACCCTGAGCTTTCTTATTTATTCTAGATAAAGGACAGACACTTCAAAACCGTATTCCTTATGATCTATATTTTGAATGTTTTTTTTCCATTTATGAATGACTTATTCAATGTGTTTCTTTGGGTTATAGTAGTAAAGGCCAAATTCAATATTTCATCAAAAACATTTTTWGATTGTTTTATACCTAAAGTGTCCTAAAAATCAAATAGCTAAATAATCGATGGTTTGATCATCTTTAAACAGTTCCATATGTTATTTTAGTAGGCTTAATCGCAGCCACAGATTAAGCCTAATCCTAGACAAAATTGCACTTTTAAACTGGACTAACTGAAATKGAATTTTTCAGACATGGTTTAAAATAGTCTCAGACTTGCCCTAGTCTAGATTTAAAAAGTTGGATTTCGAGAAGGGTGATTAGAGTTCATCTAGATATAAGCAAAGGCTTAAATTAAACCTGGCAGAGGCAGGTTTAACTTCAGATTAATGGATGTGGGCCCCTAGGTTGACCTTGTCAATGGAGGAAAAAGGATTACCTRGACTATTTCAATGATGATCAAAGAGCACCACCAAGGCCTAACAGAAGGGCGGTTATAGACMGGATAAACCCACTGAAGGATTTTGATTAATTCAATTTCCTTGACCGTTTCCGTATGTACAAAGAAAATTCAGCTGACATTTGTTTGCTTCTGCCAAGGCATTCATCTGACTTTCTTCGGGAAGGCCCATCCTTCCTGCCCTACAAGTACTGATCACCTTAAGGGTTTTGGTATCTGGAACCTTCCATCGTGAAACATGAGATTTGTGTGGTGTAAGTGAACCGACTGTATGCAGAATAGTCCACAAWGTCTGCAATGCTATATGTGAACTGAAAGACAGTTATATAAAGTTCCCTGATGCTGCTGCCCAAGCCAACTACAAGGTAGAGTTCTATGRATATGGGAACTTCCCTGCAGTCATTGGCTGTACATATGGATATCATATTCCCATCAAGTGTCCCTCTACAGCAGATGCTGAGGAGTACAGGAATCTTAAAAACGGTTTCTCTTATAAATGTACAAAGTGTGTGCACTCCCAATTTGCAGTTCTCCAACACTCATGACTCAAGGATTTTCCAAAATTCCTCTATGTATGATCACCTTGAAGGAGRACAACAYAGTGGAATCAAACTTGGTGAAGGTGGGTATGCAAAGRCCATCTTCATGCAATAGGACCTGAGCAACAATGGTACAACCAAGCTCATATCCGCACCAGGTGAAAGATGCTTTTGCTGTGCGGCACCTCTCATAACAAAGTGATTGAAATAAACAACAGGCATGGATTCTTAACAAAAAAAAGTTTTTTAATTCACAAAGGGAAATATTGGGACACCGAACTGGTGCTGGTTCTTGAAGAACATTGGTACATAGTAGAACATTGGTACTGCTGCTGCTTCACGCCATAGCCAACTCGACATGAAGGATTTGCCTCTTCATATCATGCTCTTCTTTTATATAGATTAGCTTACGCTCAAGAAATTCCATGGCCAGTTTCTCATGCATGCTCAGCCTTGTCTTTGTCCTCYGGCCCTGGTTAGTGACACAATCTTCCTTCCTGGCTGCTGCAGATGTAGTGGGCCGACTTTCATCCCTTCCAAGCTATGGTGATCATCTGCCTCCAGTAAAGTATTACATTGCTGCATTAGAGAACATTATTTCTTTAAGAGTTGAGTTCATTACATCATGTTATTATGGGAGTGCAAGAGATGACAGACAACATTACATATCCCCTGCAGTCCGGGGATGGCACATGTTGAATGAATGTGTCCTACAAAATGAGGATTGGAACGGTCCTCCATCTGAACTGTCCMAATAGTCRTCATTGAGGATACCTTCCAGGGGTTGCTGGCTATCAATGATCCCGGTCAACAAGTCCCCCAACTCATCTCTGTGGTTTTACCAGTCTTGAAACGCTGCCTACAAGCAACAGCATTTGTCTTCTAAAAGGTGATTTGTTCTGTGGAAATGTTTTTCCACAGAACCTTAGAAAGACAAGACAATATAGATATGATATTAGTAATTATGTATGATATTGTTTGTGTTACATTTCTGTCACACAAGTACATTTAGGCACCATTGTGTTGTTAAAACAAGAAAACTAACATTTCAAAATTACTCTGATTCGTAAAAGTGGGCCAACAATAAAGTTGTTGTGGCATGCTTTTGCTCACTTTTTCATTTCAGTTGAATTCATTACAAATGGTAGTCCAGGCATTATTTTTCTTGTTTTCTGTGGAGGAATAATGCTGTTTGTTATCGATAATTGGGTGGTTTTACACAATCCTGTAACGATTCTCGTTGGTGGAAGGAGAAGAGGACCAAAATGCAGCGTGGTTAGTGTTCGTCATATTTAATTAAAACTGAACACTACACAAAACAACAACGAGGAAAAAAAGGAAAAAGAAACAGTTCTGCCAGGTGAACATACACTAAACAGAAAACAACCACCCACAAACACAGGTGGGAACAGGCTACCTAAATATGATTCTCAATCAGAGACAATGATAGACAGCTGCCTCTGATTGAGAACCATATCAGGCCAAACACACAGAAATACAACACAAGGACAACATAGAACACCAGACATAGAATGCCCACCCAAACTCACGCCCTGACCAACCAAAACAGAGACATAAAAAGGATCTCCAAGGTCAGGACGTGACAAATTCGCTTCAAGAGTTGTTTTTTTAAAGCACTTAACTTCTTTGAACATTTTCTTTTACCTCTGTCCATTGTTTAGTTTAGGTGACTTTCTCAAATTCCACACAAAACATTAGTGTCCCATCCCTGGCTTTTGCACATCGTTAATCAAGTCAGCCTACACAAAGATGAACTGGTTAGCCCTTATTTACCTTAATCTGGGACTCCCTAGTCTAGAACTAATTAATCTGAAATTAAGCAACGTCTAAGGAAGCAATTTTTTACATCTGTATTAATTTAAGTAGTGTTAGCCAAGTCCTGATTTAAATAAAACTCTGTTTTGGAAACCGCCCCATAGAGGGTATTTTTTAAGCCTTGAGACATGGATTGCGTAGGTGTGCCATTCAGAGGGTGAATGGGCAAGACAAAAGATTATGTCTTTGAACGGGGTACGGTAGTAAGTACCAGGCACACTGGTTTGAGTGTGTCAACAACTGCAATGCTGCTGGGAGTTACATGATCAACAGTTTCCCGTGTGTATCAAGAGTGGTCCACCACCCAAAGGACATCCAGCCAACTTGAGACAACTGTGGGAAGCATCCCTGTTGAACGCTTTCAACACCTTGTAGAGTCTATGCCCCAACAAATTGACGCTGTTCTGAGGGCAAAAAGGGGTGCAACTGTGGGGATGTTTTTCAGCGGCAGGGACTGGGAGACTAGTCAGGATCGAGGGAAAGATACAGAAAGTACAGAAGGATCCTTTTTGAAAACCTGCTCCAGAGCGCTCGGGAACTCCGACTGGGGTGAGGGTTCACCTTCCAACAGGACAACAACCCTAAGCACACAGCCAAGACAATGCAGGAGTGGGTTCGGGACAAGTCTCTGAATATCCTTGAGTGGCCCAGCCAGAGCCCAGACTTGAACCTGATCGAACATCTCTGGAGAGACCTGAAAATAGCTGTGCAGCTACATCCCCATCCAACCTGACAGACTGAGAGATCCGCAGAGAAATGGAGAAACTCCACAAATACAGGTTGTGCAAGCTTGTAGCATCATCCCAAGAGAACTCAAGGCTGTAATCGCTGCCAAGGTGCTTCAACAAGTATTGAGTAAAAGGTCTGAATACTTATTTGCAAAAATAATTTTTTTTTTGCCATGTCATTATGGGTATTGTTGGTGTAGACTGATGAGGGAAAAACGATTTAATAAATAATATAGGTGTAAAGTAACAAAGTGGAAAAAGTAAAGGGTCTGAATATTTTCCGAATGGACGTATACAGTGAGGGAAAGTATTTGATCCTGCTGTTTTGTACGTTTGCCCACTGACAAAGAATGATCAGTCTATAATTTTATGGTAGGATATATTTGAACAGTGAGAGACGAGAATATCACAAAAAAATCCAGAAACGCATGTCAAATGTTATGAAATGATTTGCATTTTAATGAGGAGATAAGTATTTGACCCTCTGAAAACATGACTTATTATGGTGCAAAACCCTTGGTGGCAAATCACAGAGGTCAGACGTTTCTTGTAGTTGGGCACCAGTTTGCACACATTCAGAGAGGATTTTGTGCCACTCTCTTGATCTTCTTCAAGTCATTAAGTTTTGAGGCTGCGTTTGGCAATCGAACTTCAGCTCCCTCCACAGTTCTTATGGGATTAAGGTCTGGTACTGGCTGGGCACTCCAGGACCTTAATGTGCTTCTTCTTGGCCATCTTTGTTGCTTGCACGTGTGGTTTGGCTCTTGTCATGCTGGTATACCATCACGACCCATTTTCAATACCTGGCTGAGGGAAGGGGTTTCACCCAGTTGACGTACATGCCGCTCCGTCGTCCTTGATGCGGTGAGTGTCTGTCCGTTTAGCAGAAACCCCCAAAAGCATTGTTTCCACTCCATGTTTGACGGTGGGATGGTTTCTTGGTCATAGCAGCATTCCTCACTCCAACACGGGCAAGTTGGGTTTGATGCCAAAAGACTCCATTTTGGTCTATTCTGACACAACACGTTCACCCAGTTGTCCTCCTAATCATTCGATGTTCATGGCAAATTCAGACGGGCATGATATGTGCTTTCTTGACAGAGGAGCTGCGGCGCTGCAGGATTTCAGTCCTTCACGGCATAGTGTAGTTACCAATTGTTTTCTTGATGACTATGGTCCAGGCTGATTGGTCATTGACAAGATCTCCTCTGTTAGTTTGTGGCTGATTCCTCACCGTTTCATGATCTTGCAAATTTCACAGGTGAAGTTTGTGGAGCCAGGCTGAGGGAGATTGACAGGTCTTTTTGTTTCTTCCATTTGCGAATATCACAGAAACTGTTGTCACACTTCACCAAGATGCCTGGCGATGTCTTGAGCCCATTCCAGCTTGTGTTGTAGGTCTAAATCTTGTCCCTGACATCTGGAGAGCTCTTTGGTCTTGGCAATGGTGGAGTTTGGAATCTGATTGATTGATGCTCTGCTGGACAGGTATCTTTATACAGGTAAGAACTGAGATTAGGAGCACTCCCTTTAAGAGGTGTCTAATCTCGTTCGTTACCGTGTATGAAGCACCGACACAAAATCTTTTTGATTTAGAAGTGGTCAATACTAATGTCCTCATTAAACTGCAAAATCAATTCATATAACTTTTTGGACATCATTTTTTCTGGATAGTTTTGTTGATTGGCTGTCTCTCCTTGGTGAAAAATACCTACCTTAAGTTAGATGGCTTGAATAAGGTATCGGTCGTGGCAGAACGTTACAAATCAAGCAGGGAGTGCAAATCTTTTTTCCGCTCCACTGTCACTGTACTGAGCAATTGGAGGGTACAGGTTTATCGAGTGTAGCTTGAAGCGAGTAATGGTACATGAGTAGGGGTAAGAGTGACTACTATATGATAATAGATATATATCAGGATAGCGAGCAGCGTAACAGAATGGTGTGGCGTTCAACTGCAATAGTCCGGTAAGCCATTATCGCAGGAGAATATGTCAGCAGTCTTATGGCCTTGGGCAGGTAGAAACGGTAAGAAGGCCTTTTGGACCGTATACTGGCGCTCCGGTGCCCATGGGGTAAACATAAGCAACAATTGTGTCCTTAAAACACACAATTGATGTTTTTTTGATTTTTTTTTGGTGGCACGCGTATAGCGTTTTGTAAATTAATTATCTCACCATGTCAATCACACTCATATGTCTCTCTTCTCTCTTCTCTTCTCTCTTCTCTCTCTCATCTCTCTGCAAACTGTCTGGATGTCTAACGACTTATTCCAGACACTAGATGAGGAAAGGCCTCATCAATAAAAGGGGAGTTTGTGGCTCCCTTTGGTGTTATTATTCATTGTTGATAATTTTGGACAATCATTATATATATTACATTTTTACCCCAGCTTATTGTGTAATAATACACAGGGGTATTTTCTGATGGTATTGTCAGTGTGTGTCATCCATAGAGCTCCGTTAATTTCCATTTTAGAGACAGCCAATCCTTAGCATACATCACTCCTAATGCCAGGAACCGCCGGTCTTTCTACAGATAGGATTAAAGAACAGAGTACTGCCAGAGCAGAACCGATTTAAGGTTACTGAGGAGGGGATAGGGATACGAGAGAGGGGAAGAAGACGGTGGGGAGAGAGAAAAGGGGGAGTGGCATTTTGAAGGGTGGGCGTATGTGGGGGGGGGGTGGCATGGGGTGATGAAAGGGCATGACATTTATCATCAAATGTTACAGTATAGATCAGTATAGATCTGCCCAAATCGAAGGTAGGACCGATGGGGAGAATGTAGGGATGTGTGGACCGGCGTCAGTAGAGTCTTACAACCTCTGCTCACCAGCCTGGCTGTTGCCTCCATCATCTTGGCATCTCTATCCTCTCTACCCTCTCCAGAGAGCTTCAAGCCAGTACACCCCCTTTATGATTATTTCACATTTCCCATTCTCTATTGCAATTTGATATCCCAGCATCATAATGTACGTGGGTGTTGTGTGTGTGGTTCTATTGTGTGTATGTGAGTATGCTCTTTGTGTTGTGTGTGTGTGTGTGGTGTGGTGGTTGTGTGTGTGTTGTGTGTGTGTGTGTGTGTGGTGTGTGTGTGTGTGGTGTGTGGTTGTGTGTGTGTGTGTGTGTGTGTTGTGTGTGTGTGTGTGGTAGTGTCTGTGTGTGTGTGTGTGTTGTGTGTGTGTGTGTGTGTTGTGTGGTAAGTGACATCAGGTCTTTCAGGCTGATTCTGAATGAGAGCCCTCTAATCTTTAGCAAAACCTGGAGCTGTTTATGTATAGTTTGTGGGGGATAATTTAGCTAACTACAGTAGTTGCTAGCATTCACTTTGATTTGTAGACTTGTTGGCCAATGTGTCATAAGTTGCTCTATAATTCTCTGCCAATGCCACATAAATACTGTGTTTCCCAATCATCCTTTAAATGTTGTGATGAGTAGTTTTGGTCTTCATCAGATTTATCAGGTACACTGCCAATCATTTAGATTTTTGAAAGAATCAGAACTGCCTCTCTTCTTTATGACGAGAAAAAATCAATGGCTGAAAAGTTCTGAGGGAAAAAATCTGCTTCAATTGAGTAGAAGTTCTATGACACGCGTTTCTCCTTAAAATAAAGTTTGTTGCGGCCGTTGGATCTAAGGCCAGGTGCTCTTAGATATTTCAATGAGTTTTCTCCATGTGCAAGTCTCTGAGTCAGCCCAAATTATATCTCCTCTCTACTGCCAGGTGGGAAGACATCCATCAAATTGGAATAGACAAGGCTTCTCTCTCTCTTTCTCTCTCTCTCTCTCTCTCTCTCTCTCTCTCTCTCTCTCTCTCTCTCTCTTCTCTCCTCTTCTCTCTTCTCTCTCTTCTCTCTCTCTCTCTCTCTCTCTTCTCTTCTCTCTTCTTCTCTCTTTCTCTTTCTCTCTTTTCTCTTCTCTTCGCTCTCTCTGCCACCACTGCATTCCTAACCAGGCCTCTCACTTTGCTGCTAAATGCTGTTCTCAGCGTAAGCATTCAAACTGCTCAACATGCAAATTAGTCTGACAATAAAAACGTTTTAGTTGGTATCCTCTGTAAGGCATCTAAGCTAACATACGGTTCAGTTCTTGTCGAACTGTCAAGATCATTTTAACAAGGATATCTTGAGTAAATTCCAGAGGTTTTATTAAAGCTTAGGCCGAAACAGTATGTGTGGAATACACAAGCTTAGGGGAAAGTTACCGCTTGCACAAAACATATTTAAAATATACATACGCTGAATACAAGTGGGCGGGGAGAACAAGTATCTTGCATGCCGTGCAACTGCGCGAGTTTCGGTCTTCCTACTTAAAGCATGTAGAGGTCTTAATTGTATCATAGCGAACCTAGTCTTGAGAGACGGAATCTAAAACAAAATCCAGGAAAATCACATTGTATGATTTTTAAGAAATTAATTTGGCATTTATGCATGACATAACTATTTTGATCACTCTACCAACCAGTAGAATTCCGGCTTCACAGACCTGTTGTTTTTCTTTAAGAAAGCCGTCCTCTTCTCTAATTATTAGAAAATGGAAAGAAGTTCAAGATGATCGTCAATCACTCTGGTCTGGGGCTCACTGCAGAATCTCACTTCGCTGGGGCATCAATGATCATGAGGAGGTGAGGATCAGCCCAGAACTACACCGGCAGGACCTGGTCAATGACCTGAAGGAGAGCTGGGACCCACAAGTCTCAAGAGAAAAACATAGTAACACACTACGCCGTCAGGATTAAATCCTTGCAGCGCACGCAAGAGTTCCCCTGCTCAAGCCAGCGCATGTCCACGGCCCGCTCTGAAGTTTGCCAATGACCATCGGATGATCCAGAGGAGGAATGGGAAAGTCATGTGGTCTGAATGAGACAAAAATGAGCTTTTTGGTCTAAACTCACTCGCCCGTGTTTGGAGGAAGAAGAAGGATGAGTACAACCCAAAAAATACACCAACCGTGAAGCATGGAGGTGGAAACATCATTCTTTGGGTGCTTTTCTGCAAAGGGGACAGGACGACTGCACCGTATGAGGAGAGATGGATGGGGCTGTATCGCGAATCTGGCCAACAACCTCCTTCCTCAGTAAGAGCATTGAAGATGTGGTCGTGGCTGGTCTTCCAGCATGACAACGACCCGAAAAACACACGCAGGGAACTAAGGAGTGGCTCCGTAAGAAGCATCTCAAGGTCCTGGAGTGGCCTAGCAGTCTCCAGACCTGAACCCAATAGAAAATCTTTGGAGCGGAGCTGAAAGTCTGTATTGCCCAGCGGCAGCCCCGAAACCTGAAGGATCTGGAGAAGGTCTGTTATGAGAGTGGGCCAAAATCCCTGCTGCAGTGTGTGGAACCTAGTCAAGAAATACAGGAAACGTATGATCTCCTGTAATTGCAAACAAAGGTTTCTGTACCATATTAAGTTCTGCTTTTCTGATGTATCAATATACTTATTGCATGCAATAAAATGCAAATTAATATACTTAAAAAATCATACAATGTGATTTCTGGAATTTTGTTTTAGATTCCGTCTCTCACAGTTGAAGTGTACCTATGATATAAAATGCAGACCTCTACTGCTTTTGTAATTAGGAAACCTGCAAAATCCGGCAGTGTATCAAATACTTGTTCTCCCCACTGTATTATCATTTTTTTTCCCCCTTATTTTTTATATTTTTACATTCCCCCCAAAAACCATATATAAATAACAACAACTTACAGACACACACAAAAAATAACTACATCTCATCTGCCCAGAACTGCATGGTCCCACCCCCATTCCTAGTGCCTGCATTATTGTTTGCCATTTGGCCTTAAATTGTACCAATTTGTTTTTTTCGGTCGCCCATGCTATTTAAATATTTAAATAATAAATCCTTTGATTTTTCCATTGGGTCAATGAYGGCGGATTGATTGACTTCCAAGTTTTTAGTAAACATTTCTTCAAGATGAGTAATGAGAAGAGAATCATCCATCTCACTACAGCCCCATATGACATGTCTTTAAATATGCAGACAGACAGATTAAAAGCAAGTTCACATTGTAATACATCTGACAGTTTTGTATATCTTCCCTATCATATGAACATCCTTTTATGACTCAAATAAGATTCCCTTGAGGTTACTCTGATGATATCTAACTTTTAAGTTGCATGTATTTGGAAGTGTTCAAATTGGTCAGTCTAATTTTTTTTTTTATTCTGTCAAGGAAATAAATGTATTTCTTGTTACCATGTAATTTACGGTCTCTATGCCTTTAGTTTCCCACGTGGACCAATTTAATCTGCGAATTCTGAAAAGCTATCCAAGGATTGTTCCATAAGGCTGTGTTTTAAGGGAGTGAAACTGGTTCTTGTAGAATACGTTTAATTTCCTTCCATATTGTTAAAGTGTTCTTAACTATGAAGTTGTTAATGTTCTTAGCTTTATCCATTGAAAATGGACACGTAAAAACATTATTCAGTAAAAGCCACAAGACAGCCTGCTTGGAGTTGGCCAAAAGGCACCTAAAAGACTCTCAGACCACGAGAAACAATGGTCTGATGAAAGCAAGATAGAATTTTTTGCCTGAATGCCAAGCGTCACATCTGGAGGAAATCTGGCACCATACCTATGGTGAAGCATTGTGGTGGCAGCATCATGCTGGGGGATGTTTTTCAGCGGCAGGGACTGGGAGACTAGTCAGGATCGAGGGAAAGATGAATGGAGAAAAGTACAGAGATCCTTGATGAAAACCTGCTCCAGAGCGCTCAGGACCTCAGACTGGGGGCGAAGGTTAACCTTCCAACAGGACAACGACCCTAAGAACAAAGCCAAGACAATGCAGGAGTGGCTTAGGGACAAGTCTCTGAATGTCCAAACATCTCTGGAGAGATCTGAAAATGACTGTGCAGCGGCGCTCCACATCCAACCTGACAGAGCTTGAGGGGATCTGCAGAGAACAATGGGAGAAACTCCTCAAATACAGGTGTGCCAAGTTTGTAGCGTCATACCCAATAAGACTCGAGGCTGTAATCCCTGCCAAAGTTACTTCAACAAAGTCCTCAGTAAATGGTCTGAATACTTATGTAAATGTTATATTTCTGTTTTTTATTTGTAATACATTTGCAAAAATGTTAAAAACCTGTTTTTGCTTGGTCATTATGGGGTATTGTGTGTATATTGATGAGGGTTGGGGGGAAACGATTTATCCTTTTTAGAATAAGACTGTAATGTAACAAAATGTGAAAAAAGTAAGTTGTCTGAATACTTTCCGAATGCACTGTAACTGAAATAACTGTTTGATAGATGAAACTTGGATGTATTGAATTAAGTGGCGTGTGTTGTCATTTGTGTAAATAAGGGGGCTACTTTGTCCCCAAATGTTGAATAGAGTTCTATGGGAAAGCCATCCATTCCTGGTGCTTTTCTCCATGCTAATGTTTTAACAGTATCCACTATGTCTTCTTGGGGGATCTCTGTTTCTAATTAATATTTTAAGTCTGCTGATAGTTGCTTCAGAAATATTGAGTCTAAGAAGGCTGTATGATCCGTCCGTCCCACTGTTGTTTAATATATATATATACATTTTCAAAGCAGCTTTTAAAATTGTTTTAATCGCATTTTTGTTTCTAATTACCATCTTTGTGTCTTTATCTTGTAAAATTATAACTCGTTTAGCATGCATTTGTTTTGTGAGAGCTGCAGGTTTGTTTGTCATTAACTAGTATGCTTTGTTTGAGTTTAACCTGAAGTTAAAGATCGTATTCCTACTTAAGTTCCAACATTTTATTTTATTCACTACAAAACGTATTTCCCACTGGACCACCCCCTCCAGACAATGTGATTGCAGAGACATCATTTAGAATGAGACATAGTAACAAAGACATGATGCTGACTGGAGGTTCAATGAGTGAGACTTAATACAATGGAATGACAAACAGCAAAATAATGAGGCCTGAAGGTAGAAGATGCCCCTCCGTGTACCCCTCAGTAAATCAGAGCCATGTAGAGTGTCAGATCAAAACTCTAGTCGCTCATTATCCAATGACAACATAACCATCTGTGCTGGTTATAAGCCACTTAGGTGCATTCATGAGAAGTGTGCTCTTGTCTACAGCTCTGGGCAAACCCCAAGGCCCCCAAGCGCCCCCTCCTTCCCACTCCCACCTCTACTGTACCTGTCCTTCTTTTCAAGACACTACCCCCATCCCACTCCCCTCTCTCCTTCCTTCTTTCCTTCAAGACACCACCCCTCGCCATCCCTCTTCCCCATAGCCACGGGAAGTAGGGGTGCTGAGGGTGCTGCAGCACCCCCTGAAAAATAAGAATTTAAAAAATATATAGCGATACATTAAGTGGGCAACAAAAAATATGAAATACTTAGGATGCTTAATAAGTGACAGCAAACAACAAATATATAAAGATAACTTTATTCCATTACTCAACTATATGAAAGCAGATCTAATTAAATGGAATAATCTCCTGAGCCTTTAATAGTCCTGTATTAGTGGATATATATGTCTGTATCACCAGCGACTTTGCGGCTATGCTCTCCCCTCTCTCCTTCCACATTTCCATGCACCACCCCCTCAACATCCCTATCCCCTATTCCCCATCCTTCATCCTTCCCTCCCCTCTCYCCTTCCTCCTTTCCTTCAGAGACCACCCCCTCACCATCCCTCTCTCCTTTCTATGAATCCATGATGCGACAGAGAGCCAAATTGAGCTCACCACATTCCCCCAAAGTGCCCTTCATCAGACTGGCCCGGTGCTCCAGTGCTTCAGCAAACAGCACACTGTACACTGGGCCAATTAGCAGGCCCACAGCGTGGGCGAGGGGGGCGTGGCAGACGTGGGATGGATGGGGCATAATGACCCTGCAGGGTAATGACCATGGTTCTCTCTCTCTCTCTCTCTATCGTTCTTTTACTTTTTCTTCCCTTTTTATCTCTCTCATTCCATCTCCCTCTCTCTGTCTCTCTCTGTCTGTCGACTGGCGGTCACTCCCAGCGTGCTCTTGGGGATGGCTAAGTTTACACACACATTGGAAAAGGTTACACACACATGAAGTACATACCCGTACAAAACAAATGTATAATGAATAAAATCACATGTGAAAAAACATATGTGGTTTCCCAAAGTTTCACGTGTGCTTTTGTAACTGGCATGAACCCAGAACCAATCTTGATCATTCAACCAAGAGAGCCAACGCTAACTTTGAAGTCACAGACAGAGCTACCTCATCACGTGACCATGAGCAACCGACTCATATCCGCTACACTTTAACGTATTGTATTTTCTGTCACATCTGCTCCTGCAACGCCCTCTACTGCTCATCCTGTGTCTCCGTGTCACATTTTCACATTTAAGGTCAAATAGGGCTGTCAAATAGGAATAGATGAATAATCGAGTTAATTGAAGGTTTTGCTGTGATTAATCACGACTAATCACAAATTCATAATTTGCTCAAATTGTTACCACTCCCCAAGTACTCTCTCCCTCTCCCTCTCTCTGTGTGTGTGTGTGTGTGTGTGTGTGTGTGTGTGTGNCAGCAAACAACAAATATATAAAGATAACTTTATTCCATTACTCAACTATATGAAAGCAGATCTAATTAAATGGAATAATCTCCTGAGCCTTTAATAGTCCTGTATTAGTGGATATATATGTCTGTATCACCAGCGACTTTGCGGCTATGCTCTCCCCTCTCTCCTTCCACATTTCCATGCACCACCCCCTCAACATCCCTATCCCCTATTCCCCATCCTTCATCCTTCCCTCCCCTCTCYCCTTCCTCCTTTCCTTCAGAGACCACCCCCTCACCATCCCTCTCTCCTTTCTATGAATCCATGATGCGACAGAGAGCCAAATTGAGCTCACCACATTCCCCCAAAGTGCCCTTCATCAGACTGGCCCGGTGCTCCAGTGCTTCAGCAAACAGCACACTGTACACTGGGCCAATTAGCAGGCCCACAGCGTGGGCGAGGGGGGCGTGGCAGACGTGGGATGGATGGGGCATAATGACCCTGCAGGGTAATGACCATGGTTCTCTCTCTCTCTCTCTCTATCGTTCTTTTACTTTTTCTTCCCTTTTTATCTCTCTCATTCCATCTCCCTCTCTCTGTCTCTCTCTGTCTGTCGACTGGCGGTCACTCCCAGCGTGCTCTTGGGGATGGCTAAGTTTACACACACATTGGAAAAGGTTACACACACATGAAGTACATACCCGTACAAAACAAATGTATAATGAATAAAATCACATGTGAAAAAACATATGTGGTTTCCCAAAGTTTCACGTGTGCTTTTGTAACTGGCATGAACCCAGAACCAATCTTGATCATTCAACCAAGAGAGCCAACGCTAACTTTGAAGTCACAGACAGAGCTACCTCATCACGTGACCATGAGCAACCGACTCATATCCGCTACACTTTAACGTATTGTATTTTCTGTCACATCTGCTCCTGCAACGCCCTCTACTGCTCATCCTGTGTCTCCGTGTCACATTTTCACATTTGCTGTGATTAATCACGACTAATCACAAATTCATAATTTGCTCAAATTGTTAATTTTTATCTGGACACTTTCTATTTACCTGGGAACTTTCCTTATTATAGGCTACTACCACTTTTAGTCTTAATCTTTACTACACTACTCACTGTTTAACACATGACCTCATATGTGAATCCTTAAAGAGATGGGTGTGGCTGGCTTAAAAGACGGTGTGAACAATGCTGAATGGGTGTCGACAAAGGAGAGCTCTCCAGTAGGTACCAAAACATTCAATGGCCCTTTTCTCAAAAGTGAGTTTACAAGTTTATCAACTTTCAAAGCAGAATTACTTTCCCATTGTTCCTCAAAAATGCAGTGTATGATATACCATTTTGTAGCTCTGAGTCTCTACTCTTTATCAATGTCAAAAACCCTTGCTACATAAGACCGATTTGATCCGGTCAGTCACATACTGTATGCTGATCCTCTTCTCCACATAGGTCAGAACCCCGGATTCTGCTACGAGGTGAACAATTTGCAGTTTGACTTCAAAACTGTGGATTGTACAATCATTCACCGAGATTCGTTCCGGAGAGGACCCATATGGTGCGCAATATTTATCAGCAGCATGGGACCCAGATTCTAACGCCTAAACAGTTCATAGAAAAGATTGCTCATCAAGGAAGTTGGGTTCCGCGCTTCCACACCAGTTTCAAGTCCAGTGAACCACACGTTGAATTTATGTGAATGATTTTCGAGTGATTCTATTTTCTTTATTTGGAGATAGATTTTTCCCCCTTCTAGTTTAGTTCACACTGTTTCCAGGTCATGGAGTCCCATCTGTCACATTGGCCACTGTCTCCAAACGTTCCACTTTAGTTGAGTTGGTATCCACTTTAGAAGAGAGCAGTGCAAGAGATTAATTTATCGGTTTTAATTGCAAGTCCAGGGCAGAGGTAATTTCCTCACAAACAATCTAGAGAGAGCCTCCGTTTTCCCACAGGTGAATTATAAATGTAAAGAATATGCCAGCAGCTGGAACAAAATAGACCCGCTATTGTAATACAGTGAACATCCCACACACATTTGACAATAAGTCAGTTAATTCATAGTTATTTTGCAAAAGAAAAGTCACAAGAAAGCCACGCGTATTTTCAGTGTATATTGAACGCTTTAAGACGATGCAATTAAAAACAAATTGTGGCCTAAAATTACAAAAAGTTAACTCAAGTTTAACTTGTTAACTTTGACAGAGCTAATAGTAACATGGTAAACAGGATAAATAAGAATACGCAGRGTGCTAGTGTCACTAGCACTCTGAGGACCAAGAGAACCAAGCAGCGTGGTTACCTGGAGAGTTGGACATGGGAGGAAATCCTGGAAGGCAAGGGACCCTGGGGACAGACGAGAGAACATCGCCGTCCTGAGGAGGTGGCACAGCGGAGCAGGCACGAGAGGCAGCCCCCCCCAAAAAATTGGGCGGGGGGCACACGAGGAGTTTGGCTCAGTCAGATTGTAGACCTGAGCCAACTCCCCGTGCTTACCGGGTGGAGCGTCGAACTGGTCAGGCACCGTGTTATGCGGTGGAGCGCACGGTGTCTCCAGTGCGCGTTCACAGCCCGGTACGCTACATCGCAGCTCCTCGCATCGGCCGGGCTAGAGTGGGAATCGAGCCAGGACGGAGTGTGCCAGCCCTGCTCTCCAGACCTCCAGGACGTCTCTACAGCCCAAGATATCCTGCGCCGGCTGCACAGCCCAGTGCGTCCTGTGCTTGCGCCCCGCACGTGCCGGGCCAAAGTCACCATCCAGCCATGACGGGTTGTGCAGGCTCTTAGCTCGAGACCTCCAGTGAGCCTCCACGGCCCGGTGCCTCGGCCAAGGACAAGGCCCCCTGTTGGTCTCCCCAGCCGGGTGAGTCCTGTGCCTCRGCCAAGAACTAACCCTCCTGTATGTCTCCCCAGCCTGGTGAGTCCTGTGCCTGCTCCCAGAGCCAGGCCTCCTGTGTGTCTCTCCATGGCAAGAAGCCTCCAGTGATGATCCATGGCACGAAGACTCCAGTGATGATCCATGGTACAAAGCCTCCAGTGATGATCCATGGCACGAAGCCTCCAGTGATGATCCATGGCACGAAGCCTCCAGTTGAGGATCCATGGCACAAAAGCCTCCAGTGATGATCCATGGCACGAAGCCTCCGTGATGATCCATAGCACGAAGCCTCCAGTGATGATCCATGGCACGAAGCCTCCAGTGATGATCCATGGCAAGAAGCCTCCAGTGATGATCCATGGCAAGAAGCCTCCAGGGGTGAGACATGACACGAAGCCTCCAGAGACGGCCTCCAGCCCGGAGCCTCCAGAGACGGCCTCCAGCCCAGAGCCTCCAGAGGCGATCTCCAGCCCGGAGCCTCCAGAGGCGGTCTCCAGCCCGGAGCCTCCAGAGGCGGCCTTCAGCCCGGAGCCTCCAGGGTGGCCCTCCAGTCCGGAGCCTCCAGCGACGCCGCCCACTGGGGTCCGCTGCGAGGGTTCCCAGTCCGGGGTCTACCTCCCTCACCAGAGCCGCCACCGCGGAGAAATGCCCACCCAGACCCTCCCATATAGGTTTAGGTTTGCGGCCGGGAGTCCGCACCTTGGGGGGGGTGTACTGTCACGCCCTGACTTTAGTTATATTTGTTTTCTTTATTATTTGGTTAGGTCAGGGTGTGACAAGGGTGGTTTGGTTAGTTTTATATTGTCTAGGGGAATGTAGGTTTATGGTGGCCTGAATTGGTTCCCAATCAGAGACCGCTGTTTATCGTTGTCTCTGATTGGGGATCCTATTTAGGTTACCATTTTCCATGTTGGTGTTGTGGGTAGTTGTCCATGTTTAGTTGCCTGTGAGCACTACGTTGGCTTCACGTTTCRTTTGGAGTTTAATTGTTTTGTTGGCGACATCGTTAATAAATAAGTATGTACGCTCACAACGCTGCGCCTTGGTCCATTTCTTCAACAGACGGTCGCGACAGCTAGTTTCTCGGTTCTTTCATTGTGTTTTTCCCAACGGTCACAGACCTACGTATGAAGAAGAGAGGCATGTGCCTGCAGCAGTAACGCTCAGAATGGATGTCTCGGAAATAAGAAACCATTACTTTGAACGCACTTGAATTGTTATACTCAGGTAGGCTGTTRCCTATTTACAGAACTGCATTACAGCATTTGCAATTCCGTATGTGGAAACACTGCTACTGCACCACCTTTGGGAACTACAATTCCACATGAGATTTTCACGATACAGTTTTTAACATGTGAAACTGCAAATTTCACATGTGCAACTGCAATTCGCATGTGAGGTCAAAACATCTCACATGTGAAAAGGTGGTGTTAACATCTGAACTGTCAATTTCATATGAAACATATGAAAATATGATTTAACATGTGAAATTTAAGCTCAACATGTGAAAACACACACACACACACACACACGCTCACACACACAAACAAACCTCTGGAAGGGAGCTCTGTTGCAGATGTGTTCTTAAATAGTATTCCATGGGTGGGTGAAGCTAGTGGGTCTCATATGCGGAGCTGCATGGCTTTACAAAATAACTATCCATATCTGCTATGCTAACAACAAGACCTGAAAGGAAACTGAGATCTGGCCTGGTTACAACTGCCCCACAGGGATAAACAAAGTTGAGTTTTATTCCACTGGGAACAATCTTCGAGGTATAAAGTTCAGCCCTTTCTCTTTGCATGGAGGGACACTGTCTTATCTGGCGTACACCTCTCCCGTTCCGCCGCTGTCGCTGTCAGGTGTTGTGGCAGATCAGCCTGACAGTCTCCATGAAGGAAKAGAACGACAGGATGTGACTAATTATGTGTCACAACTTGTCAATCATCTACACCCCAGAGGTTGTTTGTTGTCACACAAATAGCAGCGACTAAACTTCACAGCGACTAAACTTCAAAGGAAATATTACATTTTCTAAAGGTCTGGGTTTGTGTGCTTCGGTGGAGATAAAAAAGGCAGTCAGCTGTTATTGGTATCAGGGACATTTACATTTGTTTTTAAATTCATACCGAAGTGATGTTTTGTATATAAAAAATCGATGAATAGTCAGTAGAAGTGACTATTCAATATAGGGGAAAGGGGGAGAATATGTGCCAGTATGTGTTTGCTTGGCACGCAAGTGAAGATTTTTTGCAAATTTGGATTGTGATAATGATGCCTCATTATTGCGCTCGCTCTCACAAACTGAGATATTTGAAAGCGCCCATGCACACTGCAAATATATATATACAATAATTACATCCACAATTACATTTCTTTYTTTTTTTTTCTGTAAATGGCTGCTTCCTGAAGACCCCTTCTGGCATATCACTGGAGCAGAATATTCCTTTAGAGTTGAATACATCACACATTCTGAAAGAGCTGTCACAAATGATATAGTAAGATAATTACGGCATGAATCCACTTGAGCACAAAACGTGAAGGGTTAAGAGGTTACGGAGGACTAGAATGCCTTCTTAAAGGCGATGTTGTTTGACAACATGGATCGGGTCGAGACCCCCTCCCCCCCAAAAAAACTGCTGTCTTCATCTCTTATCATCTAGCTATAACCGCTAATGACATTACTCGCTAGTTTAAACCCTTGTAAGACAAAAAATATAAAGAACAGACATTTCAGTCTTTTTTTCACTTTTATTCCAGTAAACCTATAAGCTGTCATTATCTATGCCTAATTAAGCTTTGACTTTCTCATCAGTTCTATCTAATCAAGGAGAAAATTAATATTTCACTGTCATTTCTTCACAGTAAATGTTACAATCTATTCATGTCTTCTAACGAGGCAGACTCTGAAAGAAATCAGACAGGCTGACATTCTTTATTAATTATCTACTGTTTACCATTATCATTCTAACATATTCTCCCCCTTTCCCCCCTTTTGCCCTCAGAACAGCCTCAATTTGTTGGGCTATGGACTCTGTCAAAATACTGGCCAATGTTGACTCCATGCTTCCCACAGTTGTGTCAAGTTAGCTGGATGTCCTTTGGGTGGTGGACCAAGAAACTGTTGAGCGTGAAAATTCAGCAGTGTTCCAGTTCTCGACACAAACCGATGCWCATGGCCTGGCACCTACTACCATGCCATKTTCAAAGGCACTTAAATAGTTTGTCTTGCCAATCCATGTCTCAATTGCCTCAAGGCTTCAAAATCCTTCTTTAARCTGTCTCCTCCCCTTCATCTACAATGATTGATGTGGATTTAACAAGTGACATCAATAAGGGATCATAGCTTTCACCTGGTCAGTCTATGTCACGGAAAGTGCAGGTGTTCTTAATGCTTTATATACTCAATGTATGTTGCTACTCAGGTATGGGTAGATTCCCTAAGGAGATCCATATGGAACAGGGATGGAATTCTCTAGCTCTGTTTGTGGAACCCTGAGGATCCCTAAAGTCTATCAAAGAATCTGTGATGGTGATCTCAGGGCAATGAAGGATCTCGKAACTGAAGATAAGAAAGAAAGAAWGAAAGAACGCTGTGAGACAGTCAAATAGAGAAAGAAAGATATAAAGGAGAGGAGGTCTAACTTTGTGTAAATAAGGAGTGCTGGAGCGTGGGCACTGCATGCAGCCTCTGCCTTGTCAATGAGCATGTCGCCACAGGGAGCAGCTTCCTCGCACCTGTCAGGGGTTTAGGTCAATAATCCATTGACTCCATTTGCAGACCAGGCACTTGCTACACACACACGCGCACACGCACATACACACACACACACACACACACATAGACACACAAACACACGCTTTTATAAAAATGGTTGCCAACATATTTATAAAAATAGGAATTCCATTTTTTTATTAAAAACATTATTTTAAAGAGTACATTTTTTTTTTGCATTCTGAAGTTGCTACCCAGCGGGCTGGTCGATAGTTATTTAGTGACGTTTCCATTCATGGCACACGAGTGGAAGAACTTTCTATGGTCCTGGCACTGGTTGGTGACAGCCAGTGCTCGTCTCTCACATTGTTGCTTGCTAAAATGGAACTCCAGTATTTTCTGTGCTCCATGTTAGGGGCTACCAATAACTCTTGAGTGAGCTCTCACACCGATGGCCACTCACAGCCATCATTTCCCTTGCCTCCATGGCCGCATTGGATTCTTATTTATTTATTTATTATAATTTTCTCCCTTTTTCTCCCCAATTTCGTGGTATCCAATTGGTAGTTACAGTCTTGCCCCATCGCTGAAACTCCAATACGGACTCGGGAGAGGTGAAGGTCGAGAGCCGTGTGTCCTCCGAAACATGACCCAACCAAGCCGCACTGCATCTTGACACAATGCCCGCTTAACCCGGAAGCCAGGCGCACCAATGTGTCGGAGGAAACACCGTACACCTGGCKACCGTGTCAGCGTGCATGCGCCCGGCCCGCCACAGGAGTCGCAAGRGCGCGATGGGACAAGGATGTCACGGCCGGCCAAACCCTCCCCTAACCCGGACAACGCTGTGCCAATTGTGCGCCACCCCATGAGTCTCCCGGTCTGAAGTTGCTACCTGAGCKGGCTGGTAGTTAGTTATTTTCCCTGGTTATCTGGTTTTCTCTGGTTAATTGTAATAATTCTATTCATTCAACATTGCTATGCTAAATAAATAATTAGCATATAGCTAGCTAGCAGAGATAAAATGACAAAATCAGAAAATAACGGGTAATGGCTAATTTAAGTCTGAATAAAATATGCTTTGAAGCAGGGGCATAACTTTTACTGGGGACGGGGGATCATGTCCTCCCACACATTGTGAAATTGCATTTTTGTTCCCCCAGTTTTATCGTTGCAATGTGATACAAAAAGCAGCAACAGTGTGCTTTTGGACCATGTGGACGCCTCCGAGTGGTCAGGTAGGCTGTTTGGAGTGTTCAGCCGGCTGAATTTAGCACCCCACAGACACCTCAAAGCCCGGGCTGACAGGCGTTGAGGCAAAGCTTCTGGAAGGTTGGCTCGACCAGCCCCGGAGAGTTAAGCATAGTTTCAGTGTGAATGTGTTGTGCACTTTCAGCATGTTGTAAAAGCACGCAGAGCAGAAACTGGCTACTCTTTAGTTGACTGGTGTAGCTGGCAAGGTAACTGCCTGTTAACTTCAGATAAAAAGCTGAATTGTTTGATTCACAGTGGTGAGCTAGTACTATTAACTGACATTATTAACGTTAGCTAATGTTTCATTCCCTCTTGACTGCATGTGAATGAATAAGCTACACTACTTAGTAGCTACCACAGCCAAGGTCAGCTCTAGTGCATTCGGAAAGTATCTCATACCCCTTTACTGGTTTTCCAACATTTTGTTACGTTACAGCCTTATTCTAAAAGGGATTGAATCGAATACTACACCCAATACCCAATAATGACAAAGCGGAAACAGGTTTTCCGAAATGTGGGTTGAAATAGTCATTAAAAAAATTAAAACTAAACTACCTTAATTAAAATATTACAAGTACAGTCAAAAGTTCAGACATCACCTACGAGTACTCATTCCAGGGTTTTTCTTTATTTTGCTAGTTTCTACATTGTAGTAATAATAGTGAAGATATCAACACAACTATAAAATAACCACACATGGAATCATGTAGTAACCAAAAGTAAGTGTTAGTTACGTCCTGTTGTTTAAGAAGGAAGACCAAGGTGCCAGCGTAGCGGAGCGCTTGTATAGTATACTTTATTTAAAATGACGCACCAAAAAACAACAAATATAGCAAAACGAAACGCTAAAGCTATATGCAGTGCCAAGAAGGCAACCTACACACAGAACAACATCCCACAACTGAACAGGGCGAACAAAAGGGACTGCCTAAAGTATTTATCCCCAATCCTAGACACAACAATAGAGATCACTGACTCTTATTGGAAACCATACCCGTTCCTAACAAAAGAAATAGACAAAACTAGAATGCCCACTCAAATCACCCACCCTACCTAACCAAAAGAGAAATTAAAAGGCACTCTCCAAGCAGGGCGTGACAGTGTAAACAAAAATCAACATAACTTTTATATTTGAGAGTCTTCAAAGTAACCACTGTCACGCCCAATGCGTAGAGAAGAACCAAAGCTGCAGGCTGGTGCGGGTATACATTTTCTGTTTATTGTCTTAAAATGTGCCAAACAAAACAATAAATAACAAAACCACGTGAAGCTAACAGGGCATAAGTGCCACTAACAAAGTCAACTGACCCACAACCAAAGGAGAAAAAAGGGCTACCTAAGTATGGTTTCCAATCAGAGACAACGATAGACAAAGCTGTCCCTGATTGAGAACCATAACCCGGCCAAAACATAGGACCACAAAATCATAGAAAACCAAACATAGATAGCCCATCCCAAATCACACCCTGCACAACCAAATAGAGACATAAAATGGCTCTCCAAGGTCAGGGGCTGACACCACCCTTGCCTTGATGACAGCTTTGCACACTCTGGCATAATCACACCAGCGTTCATGAGGTAGTCACCTGAAATGCATTTCCAATTAACAGGTGTGCCTGTTAAAATTCAATATTGTGGAATTCTTTCTTCTTAATGTGTTGAGCCAATCAGTTGTGTGTTGTGAAAAGCAAGGTAGGGATTGTATACAGAGCATAGCACTATTTGGTACAAGACCAAGTCCATATGATGGCAAGAACAGCTCAAATAAGCAAAGAGAAACGACAGTCCATTATTACTTTAAGACATGAAGGTCAGTCAATGAGGAAAATTTCACGAATTTTGAAAGATCCTTCAAGTGCAGTTGCAAAAACCATCAAGCGCTATGATTAAACTGTCTCTCATGAGGACCGCCACAGGAAAGGAAGACCCAGAGTTACTTCTGCTGCAGAGGATAAGTTCATTAGAGTTACCAGCCTCAGAAATTGCAGCCCAAATAAATGCTTCAGAGTTCAAGTAACAGACACATCTCAACATCAACTGTTCAGAGCAGACTGCATGAATCAGGCCTTCATGGTCGAATTGCTGCAAAGAAACCACTACTAAAGGACACCAATAAGAAAAAGAGACTTGCTTGGGCCAAGACACACGAGCAATGGACATTAGACCGGTGGAAGTCTGTCCTTTGGTCTGATGAGTCCAAATTTGATATTTTTGGTTCCAACTGCAGAGTAGGTGAACGGATGATCTCTGCATGTGTGGTTCCCAAGTACGGAGGCGGTGTGATGTGTGGGGGTGCTTTGCTGGTGACATCATCAGTGATTTATTTTTTAATTCAAAGCACACAGCCAGCATGGATAGCAGAGCATTCTACAGCGACATGCCATCCCATCTGGTTTGCGCTTTGTGGGACTTTCATTTGTTTTTCAACAGGACAATGACCCAACACACCTCCAGAATGTGTAAGGGCTATTTCACCAAGGAGGAGAGTGATGGAATGCTGCATCAGATGACCTGACCCCAATTGAGATTGTTTGAGATGAGTTGGACAGCAGAGTGAAGGAAAAGCAGCCAACAAGTGCTCAGCATATGTGGTTACTCCTTCAAGACTGTTGGAAAAGCATTCCAGGTGAAGCTGGTTGAGAGAATGCCAAGAGTGTGCAAAGCTGTCATTAAAGTAAAGGGTGGTTACTTTGAAAAATCTAAAATATATTTTGATCTGTTAAACACTTTTTTGGTTACTATATGATTCCATGTGTAATTTCAAGGTTTTGATGTCTTCACTGTTATTCTACAATGTAGAAAATAGTGCAAATAATGAAAACCCTTGAATGAGTAGGTGTGTCCAAACCTTTGACTGGTACTGTAAGTATTCAAACCCTTTTGCTATTAGACTTGAAATTCAGCTCAGGTGCATCTTGTTTCCAATGATCATCCTTGAGATGAGTCCACCTGTGGTAAATTTAATTGATTGGACATGGATCTGTCTATATA
Organism: Salvelinus sp. IW2-2015; assembly: GCF_002910315.2. Lineage (NCBI taxonomy): Eukaryota > Metazoa > Chordata > Actinopteri > Salmoniformes > Salmonidae > Salvelinus > Salvelinus sp. IW2-2015. The sequence continues at coordinate 25,241,384 of NC_036868.1, read as the reverse complement.
AGGTCCCACAGTTGACAGTGCATGTCAGAGTAAAAACCAAGCCATGAGGTCGAAGGAAGTGTCCGTAGAGCTCCGAGACCGGATTGTGTCGAGGCACAGATCTGGGGAAGGGTACCAAAACATTTCTGCAGCATTGAAGGTCTCCAACAACACAGTGTCCTCCATCATTCTTAAATGGTAAAAGTTTGAAACAACCAAGACTCTTCCTAGAGCTGGCCGCCCGGCCAAACTGGTCAATCAGGGTAAAAGGGCCTTGGTCAGGGAGGGGACCAAGAACCCACTGCTCTCTCTGACAGAGCTCAATAGTTCCTCTGTGGAGATGGGAGAACCTTCCAGAAGGACATCCTTCTCTGCAGCACTCCAACATTCAGGCCTTTAGGGCTGTAGCCAGACGGAAGCCACTCCTCAGCAAAAGGCACATGACAGCCCGCTTGGCGTTTGCCAAAAGGCACCTAAAGTCTCTCAGAACATGAGAAACAAGATTTTCTGGTCTGATGAAACCAAGATTGAACTCATTGGCCTGAATGCCAAGCATCATGTCTGAAAGAAACCTGGCACCATCCCTACGGTGAAGCATGGTGGTGACAGCATCATGCTGTGGGGATGTTTTTCAGCACGTTGTGCCTTTTCCTTTTCAATGATGATTGCATGTTTTTATATCACTTTGACTCATGTTGTTTATTAAGAGCCCTCCACTTCTTTCCATTATGAATATCTAGGCGTATGTCGCAAGTCACGACTTCACAGGAGAGCCATTTTACCATATATATTTTTTTGTATCAAAATGTGTTTTTTGGTAGAAATGCCTTCTGGAACATGTGAACTTTCATGCGCCTTAATAACAAACTTGTATGCCATCTGTAAATATGAATACAATTGTTAAATTTGTAATATATCATGTAGTGGAGCTGCATAGCTAAGTGTTGCTCTCCACTTTCTGGACGATCAAGTTTTGAAATCAGTGGAATTAGAGTATGATAGCTAAAGAGAAAAAAACTGTCTCTAGATTACATCTTCAAACTAAGGGCAAGTGTGGCATGACAGGGAAACGCGCCATTATGCATGATGATGTATACAGGTAAGATAGTCTAGCGTTAGCTAGCTACATTTTCAGATATTACACGTTTCTTATTTTGACAGAAAGTTGTTTCATTTCAAGCTAAAGTCTACTGTTAGCTAGCTAACGTTGGCTGGCTGGCTCCCTAGCTGACGTTATTATTTGCGTCTCAGAGCTGTTTGCTTTGTAGTTAGAGCCTAATGTTAGCTAGCTAACATTGAACCTGGTTGCTTAGCTCCCAGCATATTCATACAGTGTAGTAACGACATGATTTGGCTCTATGTTCATTGTTGTTTAGCTAGCTATTGTTGGCTGGCTCGTTAGCTAACATTACGCGACGTGTGTGATCTTACACGTTGTTTACCTAGCTAGGTTCATTGTTTACCTAGCTAGCGAGCTACATGTCTTAGATAAAGTGTTACAACACACTTTGAATATGGCCAGTGTCAGTAAACGTCTACAAAAAAAGTGTAATGAAATTGTTGCCAGCAGAGCTGTATAGGATTTTTCATGTATCCATAGGTAAACAAATAATTGCGCCAGAGCGTCAAGGGGCTAAATCAGAAAACGTAATGATGGTGTTGGAGTCGTGCCTGGCCGTGGCAGATTTGCATGTGTTATGGCTTGTGAAGGCTGGCTGATTCTGTCAAAGAGTATGTTTTTTTATCTCAGCAGTTCTAAAGATTCTCCTTCTGGAGACTGTTATCTGAAGAAATGTTAAGCGGGGCGGAGCAGGTGACCCAAGTGCAGACTTCAGACAAGGAGACGGATAAGGTAACAAGGTATTTATTGAACAGCGGAGGAAGATGGCGTGCAGGCCAGGGGAGGCTCGGGCGGGGACTGAGCGGAGGCTGGGGCAAAGGAGCGAGGGCAGGGTAAGCAGTCCGGAGCGGAATCCAGGAAGCCGTAGAGTGGGGGTCCAGGGCAGGGAACGGACTGGATGAGACTAGGACTGGCGACAGGACCAGAGGCAGAGCGGACGGAACTGTAGCGGAGAGAAAAGCAGCGTCAAGCTAGGGAAAACCAGCGCACAACAGGATAACAAGATCTATGCAGGAACAAACGGCTTGAACTGTAGACTGACTGTGCAGAGATTACGATCTGGATGTCGTGGAAGTGGCAGGGCTGAAGTATTTGTAGAGGTCTTGATTATGGAACAGGTTGCAGCTGGTGTGGATCTGCTCTGCCTCCAGCACACCTGTCTCCACTCACACAATCAGATGCACCCACACAGAGAGAGAGAGAGGGAGAGAGCACTGGGGGAGTGGCAGCAGGTTAGGGAGATGCAGGATGAGAAGTAGAGGGCATGGCAGGGRCAGATGTAACAGAAACTGTGTAACCAAGCATTGATAGCAGCTAAGTAATGCATTGCCATTATCTGGAAGGTTGGTTATCCTCCCACAATGTCAAGTTATATATCACTAGATKTGATTGATTACAAGATTACTGGGCAACTTTCATAATATCTGGATGCCTTATATGGAATACAGTGCGACTAAAGGAGTCTGTATTGAAAACATGCCCACGTCAGGGGAGWTACCTATTTAGGTAATCCTTAGCTGCTGGGATGCTCGTTCCTGGCGCTGGGGGTCTGCTGTCCTGTGGGTTGTCACTCTGGCCTTGGCCTAACACAMCCGAAAGCAAGAATCTAAAGCTGAGTGGGGTRTGTTGGGTTGGGGCGCTGAAGGTTGGTGGACCCCTAGGGACAGGATGGGGCGACCCAGCTATATTGTGTGCAAGTAAAAATAGCTTTACAGTACTATTAGTCCTATGAGATTAATTATATGGGCCATTGTCGTGCCATTCATCCGCTGCCATCACCTCATGTTTCAGCAAGATAATGTCGCAAGGATCTGTACAGAATTCCTGGAAGGTGAAAATGTCCCAGTTCTTCSATGAGCTGCATACTCAACAAACCTGTCACCCATTGAGCATGTTTGGGATGCRTTGGATCTACAGTATGTGTACAACAACGTGTTCCAGTTCCTGAMAATATCCAGCATTGAAGAGGAGTGGGACAACATTCCACAGGCCACAATCAACAGTCTGATCAACTCTATGGGGTCATTCTGCATGAGGCAAATGGTGGTCACACCTGATGCTGACAGGTTTTCTGATCCACGCCCTTACCTTTTTTTTAAGGTATATGTGACCAACAGATGCATATCTGAATTCCCAGTCATGTCAAATCCATAGATTAGGGCCTAATRAATCCRTTTCAATTGACTGATTCCCTTATATGAACTGAAACTCAGTCAAATCTTTGAAATTGTTGCATGTTTCATTTATATTTTTGTTAAGTGTATTATTGGATTACCTTTGATCTAGTTCAGTCTTATTAATCACTTAAACATATTTAATAATGATCTCTTACCTAGCTTGATGACAGTGGGCCTTTTGCTTACTTTTTGTTCTAAATAGAGATGTCATATTGGATTGTGTAAAAATGCAGGAATGTGCTTTAGATGCCAAAAAGAACCAGGGGCAGTACTCACAGACCCCCGCCAGGTTTTGTACCCCCCCCCCCCCACACCCCACACTTCTAAAACCAAACTGCCACCCTGCTTTAAAGTGATTGATTGCTCCCCCGCACCAATACATCCAAACCTCTCGCTAACAAGGTCCCTCACTTTCTCATCTCAACAAGTAACCACCAATCTGGAACAGTTGTGGTTGAGGGCAACCCTTTCCAATCCACTCTCTGAGGTAATTCCCTTTCTCTAATAATATCTAAGAGGGAAAGTTTAGCAATTTGCTAATAATTCCTTTATGTGAGTGACAGTAAGTGACAGCAAATCAGTGATGCAGCTCAGCGGTTCAAGGAAGTCCCTCCTGTGCTGACGGTGCAGGTTCGATTGTTTCCTTTCTTCCTACTTCTCTCCAACCATGACCAAAACAGCATTGCAGAGCAGACCTCTTTAAAAGGTGGCCTTGCAAGGTGTGATCCCACTTTAATTGGCAGGCAGGTCACCCATGATACAAACGCTCCCTAAAAACCCTGGCCTGGGTATCCTGGATGGATATTGACCTCATCCCGTCAGTGGAGGATGCCTGGTTGCTCTTCAAAAGTGCTTTCCTCTCCATCTTAAATAATCGCCCATTCAAAAAATGTAGAACTAAGAAAGATATAGCCCTTGGTTCACCCCAGACTTGACTGCCCTTGACCAGCACAAAACATCCTGTGGCGTTCTGCATTAGCATCGAATAGCCACCGGAATACGCAACTTTTCAGGGAAGTCAGGAACCAATATACACAGTCTGTTAGGAGAGCTAAGGCTAGCTTTGTCAAACAGCATTTGCTTCCTGTAGCACTAATACAAAAGGTTTTGGGACACTGTAAATCCATGGAGAATAAAAGCACCTCATCCCAGCTGCCCACTGCACCGAGGATAGGAAACACTGTCACCACCGATAAATCTACGATAATCGATACTTTCAATAAGCATTTTTCCACGGCTGGCCATGCTTTCCACCTGGCTACCCATACCCCGGCCAACATCTCAGCACCCCCTGCAGCAACCCCCCCCCCCCGCGCTTCTCCTTCACAAAATCAGACAGCTGATGTGCTGAAAGAGCTGCAAATCTGGATCCCTCAAATCAGCTGGGCTAGACAATCTGGACCCTCTCTTTCAAAAATTATACGCCGAAATTGTTGCAACCCCTATTATAGCCCATTCAAACTCTTTTTTGTATCGTCTGAGATCCCCAAAGATTGGAAAGCTGCCACGGTCATCCCCTCTTCAAAAGGAAGACACTCTACACCCCAAACTGTTATAGACCTATATCCATCCTGCCCTGCCTTTCTAAAATCTTTGAAAGCCAAGTTAATAAACAGATCTCCGCCCATTTCGAAATCCCACCATACCTTCTCCACTATGCAATTTGGTTTCCGAGCTTGTCATGGGTGAACCTCAACAACGCTCAAGGTCCTAAACGATATCATAACCGCCATTGTAAAAGACAGTACTGTGCAGCCGTCTTAATCAACCTGGCCAAGGCTTTCATATCTGTCAATCTCTGCATTCTTATCTGCAGACTCAATAGCCTTGGCTTTTCAAATGACTGCCTCGCCTGGATCACCAACTACTTCTCAGATAGAGTTCAGTGTGTCAAATCGGAAGGCTGTTGTCCAGACTTCTGGCAGTCTCTATGGGGATGCCATAAAACAGACAGACTACGGTTTGCAACTGCACATGGGGACAAAGCTCGTACTTTTTGGAGAAATATCCTCTGGTCTGATGAAACAAAATAGAACTGTTTGGCCATAATGACCATCGTTATGTTTGGAGAAAAAGGGGGAGGCTTGCAAGCTGAAGAACACCATCCCAACCGTGAAGCACGGGGCTGCAGCATCATGTTGTGGGGGTGCTTTGCTGCAGCAGGGACTATTGCACTTCACAAAATAGATGGTACCATGAGGCAGGAAAATTATGTGGATATATTGAAGCAACATCTCAAGGCATCAGTCAGGAAGTTAAAGCTTGGTCGCAAATGGGTCTTCCAAATGGACAATGACCCCAAGCATACTTCCAAAGTTGTGGCAAAATGGCTTAAGGACAACATAGTCAAGGTATTGGAGTGGCCATCACAAAGCCCTGACCTCAATCCTATAGGAAAAGTGTGGGCAGAACTGTAAAAGCGTGTGCGAGCAAGGAGGCCTACAATCCTGACTCAGTTACACCAGCTCTGTCAGGAGGAATGGGCCAAAATTCACCCAACTTATTGTGGGAAGCTTGTGGAAGGGTACCCAAACATTTGACCCAAGTTAAATAATTTAAAGGCAATGCTACCAAATACTAATTGAGTGTATGTAAAGTCTGACCCACTGAGAATGTGATGAAAGAAATAAAAGCTGAAATAAATCATTCTCTCTGCTATTATTCTGACATGTCTCATTCTTAAAATAAAATGGTGATCAAACTGACCTAAGGCAGGGAATTTTTTCTAGGATTAAATGTCAGAAATTGTGAAAAACTGAGTTAAATGTATTGGGCTAAGGTGTATGTAAACTCCCGACTTCAACTGTAGGTGTCTGGTTAAGCTGTAAACTCTCTTTCCAGCCTCACATTAAGCATCTCCAATCCAAAATTATCTAGATTTGGCTTCATTTTCGACAAAAGCCTCCTTCACTCATGCTGCCAAACATACCCTCTTAAAAATGACTATCCTACCGATCCTGTGACTTCGGCGATGTCATTTACAAAATAGGCCCCAACACTCTACTCAGCAAATGGATGTAGTCTATCACAGTGCCATCCGTTTTGTCACCAAAGCCCCATATACTACCCACCACTGGGACTGTATGCTCTCGTTGTCTGGTCCTCACTACATATCCTTCGTCAAACCCAGGTCATCTATAAGTCTTTGCGAGGTAAAGCCCCGCCTTATCTCAGCTCACTGGTCACCATGCAACACCCACCCGTAGCACGCGCTCCAGCAGTATATTGCACTGGTCATCCCCAAAGCCAACACTTCCTTTGGCCACCATTCTTCCAGTTCTCTGCTGCCAATGACTGGAACGAATTGCAAAAATCTCTGATGCTAGAGTCTTATATCTCCCTCTCTAACTTTAAGCATCAGCTGTCAGAGCAGCTTACCGGTCACTGTACCTCTATACAGCCAATCTATAAATAGCACACCCAACTACCTCATCCCCATATTATTACTTACCCTCTTGCTCTTTTGCACCCCAGTATCTCTACTTGCACATCATCATCTGCACATATCACTCCAGTATTAATGCTAAATTGTAATTATTTTGCCTCCATGGCCTTTTTATTGCCTACCTGCMTACTCTTCTACATTTGCACACACTGTACATAGATTTTTCTATTTTTCTTATTGACTGTACGTTTGTTTATGTGTACCGCTGTGTTGTTGTTTTTGTCGCCCTGCTTTGCTTTATCTTGGCCAAGTCGCAGTTGTAAATGAGAACTTGTTCTCAACTGGCCTACCTGGTTAAATAAAGATGAAATAAATAAAAAKAAATATTCAAGTCAGTATTTGACATCCATCCATGTCTGAGGACATCGGGAAATTAAATGGAAACTGGCCACTAGGGGCAACAGTGAGCGCTGTTACCTTCATGTATGTTTAGGTTATGCTAGGGCATTGTGGACAGGGATAGAGGATGGGCGTAAGTATCTGCATCTGGTTCCAAAGGTTGCATGTTTGAATCAAGTTGTTATTATATCTTTTTTCAAGCCTATCCCAAACCTTAATACTTACCTTAACTATTTGGAGTTAATGCCTAACCTTAATAGTTTGGAGTTAATGCCTAAACTTAACCTGAAACACTTTCAAATTTGACATTTGGAACAACTTCAAAATTTGATGTTTGAGAAATGTCATATTCTGACTTAAGACTGTGAGAGCTTGTTGTTAATTTGATTGTCCATCTATAGATGCTCTACAGATGGTTATACTATCACCAAGCTATCTGTTGCTAAGTTTAGGGTTAGGGTTAGAATGAGGATTTGGATAAGGGTTAAGGTTAAGGTTAGGGCTAGAGTAATGGTTATGTTTAGAGTTAGGATAAGGGTTAAGGTTAGGATTAGTAGATAGCTAAATACTGATACTCAGTAATAATCTATAGAGAATCTACAGATTGACAATCCAAATAAAATGTTACCCAATGTGTTTATGTTCGTTGTGAATTAACAGTATAACTTCTTGGACACGCATTTCAAAGTAGGTTAGACATAAATCTTCAAACCCCTTGACATGTTCTGTGAGCTGATTGTCTGATGAGTTGTTTGCATACGTCACAGTAACAAGAGATGTGAAATGCCAAGTATGCATGTACGTTTGTACGTAACTTGAATGAGACGCGTTTCCTTTAGTCGTCTTAAATCATTAACCTAAACTCAGTAATGTAATCTGATTACTTTTGGCTTACTTTCCAGTTAAGTGGCATTAGAAGAAGACAGAAAGGATCCATCAAATGCATTTGTTGTGTCATCATAGCGGTCTCTGACTTGTAGTCAGACGGATTCAGGTGCAACAAACTTAAACTTGCAAAAACAGAAAGGTGTCATAATGTATTTTTACACAAAAGTAATCCAAGAGGTAATCATCTAGTTTTTCAAAAGTATCTGTAATCMGATTACAATATTTTTGCTGGTAGTGTAATCAGGTTACATGTACATGTACTACCCAACCCTATTGATATCAAGGACTGTCTAATTGGTGATGTCATTGTGTATTAGACATGTGTTTTGTCATCATGATCAAAGAGCATAAAATGGTGCAAAAAAAGTGAGTTTAGATCAGTAGGAAGCATCTGATATAGTCCAACCATCTAACGATCAATGACAGAGGTTATAAAATAAGTTATGCCAAGGTGTGGTTGGTCCCAAGAGATTATAAAACCACTACACCCCAATATGGTGAGCTCTGGTGACTCTCTCTCTCTTACACAGTTTCACTCTCTTTCCCTAACTGAATCATGCTGGTTTTATCCCTTTGAAGGTCTTATTGTCTGGTCCATTCACGTCTGAAAACGACTATCTACTTAAAGAGCCTAATTGAAACTGTGGTCAAGCCAGCCGCGAGGCATCATCACAACACCTTGCTGTTGTTCTGAGATTGATTTGCACTTTTCCACCAAGTTAAGCTTCATCTCTAGGAGACAGAACGCTTCTCCTCTGAGCGTATGATGGCTGCGTGGTCCCATGGTGTTTCATACTTGCGTACTGTTGTTTGCAGAAGAACTGTTCCTTCGGCTATTTGCAATTCTCCCAAGATGAACCAGACTTTGAGGTCTACAATTTCTTTTTCTGAGTCTGCGATTCTTTTGAATTTTCCCATGATGTAAGCAAAAGAGGCACTGAGTCTTGAAGTAGCCTTGAAATACATCCACAGGTACACGCTCCAATGACTATGTCAATCTAGTGCCTATCAGAAACTTCTAAAGCCATGACATAATTTTCTGAATTATATCCAAAGCTGCTTAAAGGCACAGTCAAACTTAGTGTATGTAAACTTTACCCACTGGAACAGTGAGTAATAAAGAATAATCTGTCTGTAAAACAATTGTTGAAAAATTACTTGTTCATCACAACAAAGTAGATGTCCTAACCGACTGCCAGAAAACTAAAGTTATGTTACAAAAATTGTGATGGTTGAAAAAACGAGTTTTAATGACTCCAACCTACAGTGTATGTAAACTTCCACTTCCAACGAGCCTCGTTATTGTATTTTAGTTGTTACTTTTGTATAACTGTTAACTTTCTTGAGACTGCAGTCTGTTGGTTAAAGCTTAGTAAGTAAAGCATTTCACTGTTACCGTGTTTATTCGGGCCGAATGTAAGAAATAAGTTTGATTGATATTCCATATATTAATATATAATGCAATACTTATTTGAGCCAATAGGTCGCCATATTGTGACCCAGTCCTTTCTAGGTTGATGAAGTAAGCAGGGATGCTCACGCCCGGTCAGTTGATTGGCGAGAAGCGTGCGTAGACAGTATATGTCATGTTTAGGTGTTCTGTGATATTGAGCTGGTTAGAAGAATGGATTTCTGTTGCCAAGCACACAAACACACACACCACAAACACACACACACCACACACACACACACGACACACACACACACACACACACACACCACACACACACACACACACACACCACACACACACACACACCACACACAACACACACCACACACACACACACACACACACACACACACACACACACACACACACCACACACACACACACACACACACACACACACACACACATATTCTGGCATTCCAGACAGGCCACATGGCAGGCGACTAGCAGTGCGTGTCCAATCCACAGGGGTACAAGCAGTGCTTAATTTTAAATCGGAGGTGCTGGAACAAAAATGAGTGCGAGAGGGGTTGTGAGTTCTGAGGTACCAGAACACATGAGAAAGAAAAATCACCTCATAATAAAGCATTGCATGCATATAATTGCGTTTGCGTAGTGGACATAGAGCAGTAGAGTCGAGGCACTTACAGAAAAATGCACACATGGACGATTAGTAGCCTAGGTCCGGGAAAAATGTGGCCTTTTATAAATGCATTTAATGCAATTCTATGTCATTTTAAATTGTAATACTTCACAAATATCGAAATGGCAGGCTACTTTACACTTACAAACTGAGAATCTGAGTCAAATAAGAAACGACCTTGTGTTGAATCCATCAATAGCCTAGCCTAGTGAAGATAAATGGTCGGAGGGATGCTGCCGTTTCACAGCTCCAACCAAACTGTCTGTTTTGTTTTAGACTCATTCGTTGACATTAATGTTGCTGCTACTGTTTCTTATGACTGCAAAAAGAGGATTCTGACATCAGTTCAGGAACAGCGATTACTCACCTCGAACTGGATAAGATTTTTCTTTAATGCAACCGCGTGTCAGATTTCAAAAAAAGCTTACCGAAAAAGCCACACATGCCAATAATCTGGAGACAGCGCTCAGCAGCTCAAACAAGCCAACAGATATCACGCCAATTAGATCAACCAAAGTCAGAAATTACATAGAAATATTCACTTACTTTATATCTTCATCAAATGCACTCCCAGAATCCCCAGTTCCACCAATAAATGTTGATTTTCATAAAGCATTTATGTCCAGAATACCTCCTTTTTC